>NC_056733.1:925433390-925760057 GCF_019279795.1 Protopterus annectens | reverse complement strand
TTCCCCCGACAAAGCCAAACTGGGTTGGGTCCAGTGCCTGAGGGTTGCCAATGTGATCATTTCCATGATAATTCATGTCATGGCTTTCCATGTTAGATTAGTCAGACTAATAGGTTTGTAGTTTCTGGGATTGTTGATGGTCCACTCTTATGAAGTGGGATAAAGTTTGCAGTCCTCCTTTCTTGTGGTAGAAAGACTGATTTGAGGCTATAGTTGAAAAACATGACTCAAGTGGTCCTGATGAGCCATATCTTAAGCTATGTATGAGGTGTCAGGATATTGTTGGGGCCTATTGAAGCTGTGATTTTTGGCCTTAGTGAGTGCTGCTAGGACCTGCTCCCTGCTAATAGTTGGCAATGGGGGGGGGGGGTTATGATGGTGGGTAATTCATTGGGAAGGTATGGGAGGAGTGGGGGGTAAAGTTTGAGCTGAATTTGTCAGACAGCAGATTCGCTGTCTCTCTCTGCCCATTGAAGGTGTCACCATTGACCACCAGTTTGGCACTACATTTGTGGTTACAGACGTAATGGTAGAAGCCTTGTGGCCATCTTTAGCCTGTGAGGCTGTCTTGACCTTGTAATCAGCTTTGTTGGACTTAAACTAAAACAGGAAGCTAAGAGGAGTAATTATTTAGAGAGATCGTATCATTGTGACAGTTGCGGTTTCATATTTTAGTCCTGACTTTTTTTCTTTTTGTTATATGCCCTTTTAAGGTTAGGATTCCACCAGTGTGGTTTATGTTTAGAATTTATTTTGGGTTTGCTTCTAGTAGGGTCAGCAGCCTCTGTGCAACCATTTGATGGATGTCCTTCATGGATGCATCTGCAGTCATAACAACTGGGTTGTCCTGTCGTCAGGCAGCCCTTCGGTCAGCCGGATTCCAAAGTCCGGGTCCGGCTTTGGCTGATGTCGCACTTCACCCGACGTCATCTCTGCTGGTCTTCGGGTATAAAGGCATCAGCCGACGCCATTTTCTTCAGTCTTTCTTGCCGCGTGGCGCCCGAAGCAGAAGCTGTTCGCAAGTGCCGGTCGGTCAGATCCAGAGATTACTACTACCGAATACTCCTTCGAACACTTCTAAAAGCTAAGTACCCCGTTGGGGACTCTTTCTTGCCTCAGCCGATGTCAGAAAAAGTCAATAACTGTTTAACTTGTGGGAAACAAATACCTCATAAAGATTTCCACTCTTACTGTTTGCCTTGTTTAGGCCCAGACCACGACGTAGCAGCCTGTTCGGCCTGTGCTTCTTTCAACCGATTTAACGCTTAGACGCCGGTCGGAGTTTGCTGAACAGTTTTTCGGCTCTGAATTTGCGTACATTATGCCGTCGGATCCTCCGACTACCCAAATTATTAAAAAACGCAAAGAAAAAGACCGACACTCGCGGTCCGCCGTTTCGGCCGAAACCATGGTTAAGCAAACCGCGAGTGTCTCGAGAAAACTGATCAGAGTACAGCCGAATCAATGACTACTACTGAGGTTCCGGTTACCTTACTTGAATCGGCCTCAGAAATTTTACCTACTACAGTGGTTACTAGTGACTTATCAGACACCATCCCTTTGGATGTCTCTACCCCAGCACGTGGTGCTGCTAGGCCTCCTGCAGCCATGTCTATTAAGGCCTTCGCCAGGGCTAAAGCAGCCAAATCTACTAAGTCAGTGCCTGTTAAACCCCCCTCAACCAGGCCCACTTCTAGTTCACAAATGCTTACTCTGGCAGAAGATTTAATATCCTTAATTAGGGGATCTCAATCTCACCCAGACAGGGCCTCTCAGCCCCCAGAAAGAGACCTAGAGCAGAGCCCCGAGCCTGTGTCCTCTGATGATTCTGCGGAAGACTCAGATATTACAGACCAGCCAGAGGCTCCTTTCTCCAATTTTGAGGACTCAGATGCTGAAGAATCCATTCCAGCTGCTTCCCACCAGAAGAATTCTCCTTTGGGGAAACCTTACATGCCATGAGAGAACATTTCCAATGGCAGGAACAGGATTTTCAGACTCCAGAAAAAGACTTAGGACTTTTCTGCACCTACCACAACACAGGCCCTTAGCTATACCTCCTGTCCTCTCTGTTGTGGACGATGCATTTAATGATGTTTGCACTGCACCAGATTCTTTACCTCCAGCACCTGCCAAACCAGATAGATTTTACAGGGTGCCAGACACTCATCATCACCTATACAAGGCCCTCTTGCAGACCCGAAACTATATCCCAGGGCCCTAAGGCAGTAGCCTCAACCACAGCAAAACCCTATTCCTTCTGAAAGGGAAGCCAGGTCTTTAGACAGATGGGGCAAAAGGTTTACACCTCTGCTACTCTCTCAGCTAGAGCTTTAAACTGTCAGTTTCACATGATACAATACCAAGAGTTTATGCTTGATCAGTTAACTAAAAAGCTATCCTCTGATGACTCTATAGATAAGAAAATCTATTAGAAATGGTAAATAACATACAACAGGTTAGTAACCATTCCTTAAAATGTGGCTATGATGCACTGGAGGCTTCATTTAGATCAGCCATGACTGGCACAGTGATAAGAAGACATGCATGGCTGAAGGAACAAGTTTTACGGATCATGTTAAAGCTAAGTTATTAGATGCTCCTATGGATAAGACCAGTTTGTTTGGTACACCTGCCCAGCAGGTAATGAAGAAAATGGAAGAAAAGGCAAAATCTGTACAAACGGTTAAAGATTTCTTGCAGGTTCAGCCCCAAGGTTTAGCAGGAACTGGCCTGCCAAAAATTGGTCCTTTCCTGACTCCACAAGATCCCAAAGGGGCAGGAATAGACGTTCCAGAGGCAGAAATCAAACCAGAGGGGTGCCTACAGAGGACGACAGTGGCAAGGTAATAACAGAGCCACAGGCACAGCCACTACCACTACAACAGGGCAATCACAGTGACTTGATTCTAACTCCGCCTACCAGGGAACAAATAGCAGCACCCTTAGGCGGAAAATTAACCTTATTTTCAAAGAACTGGCACTATATCACAGAGGGCAAGTGGATTTTGCAAACCATAGACCAAGGTTGCCGGTTCCACTTCGACACTATACCAGTCAAAAGAGGAATGCCAAACCTACCTCCAAATCAAAAACAGAAGCTCTACAGCAGATAATGCAATTAACAAAGATGAGAGCTGTGGAAAGAGTACCAATAACAGAACAAGGCAAAGGATTCTACTCCAGACTATTCCTAGTTCCAAGAAATGAAAAAGCTGGAGACCTATTCTCGATCTGTCCACCTTAAACACATACATCATTGTCCCAAAATTCAAGATGCTGACCCTACAGCAACTTCTTCCCATGCTGGGCAAGGAGTGTTGGCTGGTAACTCTAGATCTCAAGGAGGCATACCTGCACGTCCCCATTCGACCAATTTGCAGAAGATACCTCAGATTTCTTGCAGGATCAGAGCACCATCAATTCTCAGCATTGCCCTTTGGCTTATCTACCGCCCAGAGTATTCACAAAATGCCTGGCATCAGTAATCGCCCACTGCAGACTACAGGGAATCCAAATTTATCCATACCTGGACGACTGCCTGCTACAAGGGGACAACAAAAGCAAGCTGACAACAGATTTACAAAGGGTCATTTACTTGCTACAAGCACTGGGATACACAGTCAATTTGCAAAATCAAGGCTGATTCCATCCCAAACAAGGACATTCTTGGGCGGAATTGGACACAGTAAAACAAATGGCATTCCTAACTGCAGAAAACAAAAGATCTCCCTCTTTACTTCTTGGCACTAACAAACCACAGCAAGCTAACAGCAAGAAAAGTTCTGCAGGCCTTGGGCTTCATGGCATCATGCATAATCTTGGTTCCACATGCCAGACTGCATATGAGAAAACTACAGTGGTACCTAAAGAATTTATGGTCCCAACACAGGCACAGCCTAGAAACAGAAATTCCACTAATTCCATGCCTAAAACAGAAGTTCCTATGGTGGGCTCAAGCATGCCAGTCAAACCCAGGCTTACCCTTTCACAAATATCAAGCAAGCCAAACCATCACAACAGACGCCTCAGACCTAGGATGGGGGGCTCACATGCTGGACAAATGCGTGCAAGGATTGTGGACGCAGGACCAACTTCACCTGCACATCAACCTAAAAGAAATGCTGGCTGTAAAACTGGCAATCCAAAAATTCAGACCATTTCTCAAAGAAGGCATTTGATAAGGACAGACAACACCACAGTCATGTGGTACATCAACAAACAGGGAGGCACTCATTCATACCCCCTATGCAGAATGACTTTGGACCTTTGGAACCTGGCACTCAGCTACAACATCCAGTTACAGGCAATGTTTGTACCGGGAAAGGAGAACACTCTAGCAGACATGTTAAGCAGAACCACCTCGGATGCTCACGAATGGATGCTACACCCGGACATCTTCAAGACCATCGCAAAGAAATGGGGAATGCCACAGATAGATCTATTCGCTTCCCCTCTCAACCACCAGCTCAAAAAATTCTGCACAAGGACATTCCATCCACTTGCATCGAAAGTGGATTCGCTCTCCTTCAGCTGGAAAGGCCTGACAGCATATGCATTCCCACCTCTTCCCTTGATACACAAGGTATTACTAAAATCAAGGAGGAACGTCCAAGGATAATCCTGATAGCTCCAAACTGGCCAAGACAACACTGGTACCCATTGCTGAGGAGCATGTCTCGGGACAAAATGTGGTCAATACCCTGATGCCTTTGATGTTAACTCAGAACAACTACAGCATCATGCATCCAAACCTAAAAGCGTTGCAGCTGACTGCATGGCACATCACATAGCAGCAACTATTCCAGATCTCTCCCAAAGGGTTAAAGACATTATCCTTGAAGCCCGCAGACCTTCAACAAGAAGGAACTATGCAGGGAAATGGAAAAGGTTTGTCATTTGGAGTGCTGAAAGAGGGAAGGATGTGTCGAATATAGATATGGCTAACATTCTGGAGTACTTGGCAGAACTTCTACATACAGGCCTGTCCTATTCCTCCATCAAGATACATGCATCAGCTATTTCAGCAGAATACAGCTTTGATCCACCTGTCTTCTCACATCCTCTACTCAGGCAGTTCCTCAGAGGGATCAAGAATGTAAAACCTCCTAGGAAACCACCACTGCCAGCTTGGGATTTGAACTTTGTGCTAGAAAAGTTGACACTCGCACCTTTTGAACCAGCAGCAACAGCAGACCTACAGCATCTTTCATGGGAAAACTGCTTTCCTACTGGCAATAACCTCAGCAAGGAGGGTTTCTGAACTTCAGGCCCTAATGGCAGTACAACCCTTCCTAATCTTCCACCAAGACAGAGTGTCCATGAGGACTAATCCTACATTTATGCCTAAGGTGGTATCCAGAGTGTCCCTAAACCAGGCAATCCACCTACCTACCTTCTTCCCCAACCCACAAAACAGAGGGGAAAGAATGCTGCATACCTTGGATGTACACAGACAGCTACGCTACTACCTGGACAGAACAAAAAGTAACAGGAAAAACTGACCAGCTTTTTGTAGCCTATGCAACAGGAAGGGAAGGAAAAGCAATTTCCAAACAGACAATCTCCAAATGGATAGGAAATTGCATACGATTCTGTTACTCCTTCCATGGAAAACCAATTCCACAGAACATACGACCTCATTCTACAAGAGCAACAGCCACTACCACAGCCTTCTTACGAGGAGTGGCAACCAAGGACATTATTGAGGCGGCTACTTGGACCTCCGTGCATACATTTGCCAAGCATTATAATTTACCACTGTATTCCAGATCGAGCAGGGTTTGCCACTGCTGTACTGCAAGGGATCCTAACCACACCATAATCTATTCTTCCTCCTCCCTAGTTGGCTATGGTATTCTACCCAGTTGTTATGACTGCAGATGCATCCATGAAGGACATAGTACAGTTTTGTACCTACCATAAATGTAGATGTCCGAACTGGATAGCATCTGCAGTCAGGATCTCCCTCCTTCCCTCTGTGGTACTCTAGGGTATTTACCCTCCTAATAGCTAGCTGGTGGGGGAGTCTCTTATGGTGTATTTGTTTGTATATATGTACATACATGCTTATTTTTGTGTTTGCCTTCTATCCTTTGGAAACATTGGCATTTTTACCCAAAATTTAGCCTTCCAAGAGGGCAACTGGCATCTGGGGCAAGAAACACTGAAGAAAATGGCGTCGGCTGATGCCTTTATACCCGAAGACCAGCAGAGATGACGTCGGGTGAAGTGCGACATCAGCCGAAGCCGGACCCGGACTTTGGAATCCGGCTGACCGAAGGGCTGCCTGACGACAGGACAACCCAGTTGTTATGACTGCAGATGCTATCCAGTTCGGACATCTACATTTATGGTAGGTACAAAACTGTACTTTTTACAAGGTTTATGAGCAATTCTGCATAGGTTGCTGTGAACCTGGGGTTTGGAGTAGCATTGTATTTTATTTCTTAATAGGATGTAGCCTTCTTTGGAATAGTTGCTAACTATCACAGTGTTTGCTGGGGTTGCAGAGTCGAATTTTATTTCAAAGGAGACTGCTTTGTGGTCTGTCCTCCCCACTGAGGGCATGACACTGGGGCTCGGGGGGTGGGGGGTGCAGCGCTCTCCCATATTGATGAATACCAGGCCCAGTGTGTTTGAACCTCTAGTGGGTGTGCTGACTGTCTGGTCAAGAGTATGGTTATTAGTAAAGTCCAGGAATTGTTCAGCCTGTGAGTTTGAGGCAGTGTATGTTTCCATAGAGGGGTAGGTTTAAGTCTCCCTTGAATAGGGTATTTGTTTTAATGGTGAGTGTCTCAAGTATGTCTAGGTACAATCTATGGGATTTTTGGGACGTAAAGAGTGACATATAGCTTGCTAGGATATGGTGTGGAACTTTTGTCTGCAGTGATTTGCACATGGATAAACTTCAGGGTGGTATCTTCTTTAATCAACCAAAAGTTTACTTGTACCAAGTGTAGATCAAGACTCCTCCGCCTTGTTTTACCCCTGCCTGTGTGGGAGGCACTGATGCCTTGCACTACACGAGTACTGTTGAACCAAGTCTGTGATATCACAGATGTTTATATTCTTTAGAATGAGGAGAGCTTGTAGGGTATGGAGTTTCTTTAGTCTCCTAGCATTGAGCAGTAACACCTTGAGTGTCTTTGGGTTTTATTTGCCATGTCGGTAGGTTTGTTAATTTGACATTGACTAAAAAAGCTCTAAGGGGTTGAAAAAAGTTTTAGCCAATATTCAGAAGCCTATGGGAGACAGGTGCAGACCATCCTTTGCAAAGCAACATGGTTTGGTAACCATGTCCTCCCATGGTGACTAATATTGTATCCCCCTGGAAAGACACCAAAAGCTAAACCAGTTATTGAAGTTGGTCATCTTTTGTTTCTACTGTGGCATCCTCTGTAGTGAAGTTTGAATACTGCTCAGTGCAAGGCGCATACCTGCCTGAGATGCACATTCAGAGAGAGCAATGATGTCTCTGGTCATTAATGCCCACATGGACTGTGTTAGTCATACTGGTACCTGTGGTGTAGTGACTTAAGTGCTTGAGTAACTTGGTGGATCCTGTCTCCAGAGAAGCAACTAACTCCTTGTTCAGTGTGGTAAGTGGAGCACCTGTGCTTTGTACAATGGAATCGACCATGACAAGAGTCCTGGGTAATGTATTTGCTTGCCTTATGGGCTTTGTTGTTGGGGGCTCCACTGGGTGTAGGTGTATATGTGGTGTGTGGTGCTGTTTTTGCTTTGTGCTTTAGAAATTACGGAGGATAGGTGTTGTTGTTTATAGGCTTAGGAGGTCTTTGAAGTTTCAGAAGATTGCTTTTTAGTACTTCAGCATTTGTTGGTCTGTGTGTGTAGTGGATGTAGAGTTTACTAAGTAAGCATTTGCCTCTGTACAGCACAGCAGAAGATGGGAGGGAGGGACTTTGTAAGTCAGATTACTATAAGGGGTAGAAGCCAGAGGGTACAGCCTTTTAAAACCAAGGGTGGGAGGGTTGGGAAAATTCAAGCTGCAAGAGCAGACTTCCCAGAGATCTAGTATTTGAGCTCTAGTCATATGGTTAGAATTTCAGAAGCTTTTGCTTATTGTTTTAGTTGAGGCTGAGGCAAACACACAGAATGGGGGGGGGGGGGGCAGTGCGAAGTGAGCAGAAAGGCAGTGAAATGCAACTTTTAACCAGGTATATGCTATGCAGAAGAGTGTAACTGGAATGTAAACATCCATAAAGTACTGAAATGCAAATCTGGAGCAAAATTTACAATACTACATCTCATAGGTTCATAGGTTTATACTAGGCTATCTGCCCTAAGACATTTATAAGCCTAGCCCAAAGTTTTGTGGCTTACGCCACCCCTTATGTTAAAAAATCCTGTGCGCATTAGTTTGTTGTGCCTCTGTCCAGCAGTGACACAGAGATGATTCCCGGGGTAAACCTACGATCTCCCATCCACCGGTCAAGATTTCTCTTGAACAGAGCCATCGAGGTGCTCTGCCTCACATGGACTGGGATTTTATTCCACAGCATAGGGGGTCTCTGGGTGACAAATCTATCCCTCCAGCATGTCCTATTTATATCCGTGCTAAGGTTTAAGTCGCTTTCTCTAGTGGATCTGGATTTTTTTGAGGTGGAGCATGTCCATTAATTCCGGGTTGGACATGGCCTTGTATGTCAGGCACAGATCACCTCTGAGCAGGCGGTATGCGACTGAATAGAGCTGGAGTTTCTTCAGTCTGGCAGCATATGACAGATTTTGGAGTCCCTTTATCCTTTTGGTGAGGAACTTTTGGGGTCTCTCCAATTGCTGCAGGTGTCGGGTGAGATGCATCCCGAATGACAGACTAAGGCACCAAACATTGCAGAAATTTATCAGTTACACTGTTTATGGAAAACTTTCTGTATTAAATGACTAAATGAGACTCAAATCTGGCAGTAATTCAGTTCTACCACAACTGTGAGTGAAGCCACAAAATTAAGGTCCCAGAGATGGTTTTAAATTACAAGTAATTCTATTCATGGAGATAGAAATGCAGTAATCCTGCAGTAGTGCACAGTCTTCAAAACAGCAGCAAATTAATCTACAAAACTAAGGTCCAGAACAACTTAAAAATGGAAACCACTTATTTGGCTAAAACGTGTGGAGGGGGAGCAAACAAGTACAAAAAAGTATAACCAGGCAAGTCACTAAGTGTAACTTCAGTAGAATTAAATAAAAACTTTTGTCTTGCTTTTTGATTTTGTGTCTTTCGGCTTTTCCCGGTTAGGGGTCGCCGCAGCGGAACTCTGATCCGCTAATGATTGGTATTAACTCACCTGGTTTCCAGAACACTGAGTCTTGAACAGAAGACATGAGGGATAATTTCATGCACTCCGTTAAATAAAGCATACTCCAAATTTTGCTTAAAATGTCCCGCATGTATAAGTATTGGAAACCAGTAACTTGATCTAGTGAGACTTGTGTAGTCGGATGGATGTCTTGTTTAATGAGCAGTGTGAAGCATCCTAATTTTATATAATGTGCGACCCCCAACATGTCTCCTTCATGTTCGGTTTTCTCTTAATTTTCTGTGATCCACAGAAATGATAATAATAAAGAGGAGAAGAGAAGTTGACATCCAGCCAAGAGGAGAAGAAAAGACTGTGGACAGGCAGGTGTTGAGGTCAAATAAAATAGGAGATTGGCTCTGAATAGAAAGTGTGGTGACAGCTGGAGGGCCACCATAACCCCTTGAAAAAATTTTAAAAAGTGGGTTCGTGATGAGTGTCCATCCCTAAAAACAAAATTGTCCTTTAGAAATCGCATATTCTCTTGGAGGCAACAAAGTTTAAATCCTCTCTTTATGTAGGCCAAGGCTCAACTCTTAAGTGAAAAGGTATTCAGTATGTTGGGGCCAGCTATGTGGCTTCATGGCTTTAAAACAAAACTTGAACATCTAGTTAGTGAAGCGACCTTCTTGTACTTCCATGATGCTGGATAATGGATTATGATATGCACGCCCCACCTTATTCAGCTGCCATCTGTATTAGTATCTATCTCTGCACCGTTTTGTATGCGGGTATGCATATTCTTTGGTAATGCATGCCCCACCTTATTCAGTTCTCGTCGGCATTGATCTCTGTAGCATTTTGTATGTGAGCATACATGTTGCTTGTTCAAACTCACTTTACTGCATGTGGAAACCTACTTTGTTCCTGCATAGTATTATTTTTAGTATGTATAAACACGGTTCACTTAATGTCTGAATATATGCCTTTAGCTACTGCTTATAAATGTGCACTATTGAATGTATGAGTACAAGTTCATAGGTAGGTACTAGGCTATTGGCCTTAGGGTCTATACAAGCCTAGCCAAAAATGTACCCTGGCTTTCGCCACCCAAGAAAATTATTTTTCTGTGCCCCTGTCTAGCAAAACCACAGAAGTGATCCCCGGGGTGAATTTCCCATTACCCATCCAATCATCAAGATTTTTCTTGAGTGCTAATGAGGAGCTCTGTTTGACATAGGTAGTCTGTTCCAGAGTATGGGAAATCTCTGGGACAGGAATCTATCCCTACAGCATGTTCTGTTTATTGTGGTGACAAGGTTTAGGTCGCTAGAGCGTGTAGCTCGGAGGTATTGGGATCTCTTTAAGTGGAGCATGTCCAACAGCTCTGGGTTTGACATAGCTTTGTATGTTAGGCAGAGATCGCCTCTGAGTAGGCGATATGCGACGGAGTAAAGCTGGAGTTTTTTGAGACTGTCTGCATAAGGCATCTGTTTGAGGCCAATAATCCTCTTTGTGAGGTATTTTTGCGGCCTTTCCAGTTGTTGTAGATGTCTTGTGAGGTACATACCAAAAGTGGCGTTGTACTCTATAATGGGTCTAATGAGTGATGAGTAGAGGGGAACAATGACATCTTTTTTTTCTGGATGAGAAACCTTTTGTGATGAGGTGTGCCACGTAGAAGAATTTCCTGACCACTTTTGCGATGTGATTATCAAAGGAGAGACTACTGTCCACCTGTGTCCCAAGGTCTCTTATCACACTTTCGGTGTTAAGTAGACTACCGCCTATGTGGTAGTTCATGGGTACAGAATTTTTTAGTGGGGATGACCATGCACTTTTTGGCATTGAGCTTGAGACCATGTCTTTGACACCAGACATCCGTCTCAGTGAGGCCCTTTTGTAGGATGTCCACATCATTAGGAGTTTCAATTATGACTCCTAGTTTGCAGTCATCTGCGAATTTAGTTAGCCAAAGACCTTCTGTGTTAGCCTGTACTTCAGAGAAGTAGATACCGAACAGGAGAGGACCCAGGACTGAACCCTGTGGTACTCCACTTGTCACTGGTCTGAAATCTGATTTGGAGTTTGCTACTTTCACAGTGTGGGTTCTTTCAGTAAGCCAGTTGGCAACCCATCTTGTGACCTAGGGATTTATATCTAGTTTAGTGAGTTTATCTATAATTCCAGAATGGGGTATGGTATCAAATGCCTTGGTGAGATCTAGATAGGCTGTGTGAACCACCTTACCCTCATCCATGGCCTTGGTGACTACTTCAAAGAAGTCTATCAGGTTTAGGAGACATGATCTGCCTTTTACAAACCCAAACTGTGTGGAGTCCAGGGTTTGGAGATCTCCAATGTCTTTGTTTATGAGTTCCATGATTATACGTTCCATGGCCTTGCAGACGAGGCTCGTCAGGCTAATGGGGCGGTAGTTCCTGGGGTCTGTTGTGGCCCCCCCCCCTTTGTGGAATGGGATAACTGTTGCGGTGCGCCATTCAATGGGCACAAAGCCTGAGGTGAGGCTATGATTGGACATGGTACTTAGGTGGGGTGCCAGTTCATTCTGTAGCTCATGTAGAGTGCAGCCTGGGATGTTGTCAGGTCCCATGGATGCTGTGTTCTTGGCTTTGGAGAGTGAAGTTTTTTACCTGTGCAGCAGTGATTACAGGAACTTTGCGTTCTTCCGGTATAAAGATGAGCCCTGTAGGGGGTGAGAGGGGGGTAAAGTTAGCACTGAACCTATCTGCCAGGATGTTGGCAATATCAGTTGGTTCTGTATATTTAGTGTCATTGTGCTGTAACTCTGAGCAGATCTGAGTGTTGCCATTGAGCCTTTTGACATAGCTATAGAATGCTTTATGGTTGGCTTTAGAATCAGTGGCAATTTTGTTTTCATAACTAGCTTTGGAGGATTTTATGAAGGATCTCAGCTTCTTACTGAGGCTGACCAGGGAGTTCCTGCAGTCATGGGATTTTACTCTTTTTTGCAACAGTTTCTTTCTTTTGTTATAGAGTTTGTTTATGGCAGAAGACCACCAGATTGGCTTCCTTTTTTTGGAGGATAGCATCTTGGCTCTTTTAGGGATAGCACGATCCATGCACTCGTGCAAGTGCTTATAAAGTGCATTTGTATAGGATTCAGCAGTCGTACCTCTATTGTCCATCTGCATGGGTGTCATGAAGTTTGCCACTTCTGTCTTAAGAAGCGTGAAGTTGGCTTTGGAGAAATTTTTACGGTTGTTTTCCTAATTGGGTGGGGGGGGAGCGGGATGTGGATGTCTAGGGTGATTAGCTTGTGGTCTGATCTGACCAACGAGTAGCTGACCTCTGGTGTGGAACACTGGTCACCCATGTTGGTGATGACAAGGTCTAGGATATTGCTGCCTCTGGAGGGGGTGTGGATAAGTTGATCCAAAGTGTTGGAATTGATGATTTCCAGAAAACGTTGAGCAAAAGAGTTGGTACATGAGTAGTTTTCCCAGTTAATGGTAGGGTAGTTGAAATCGCCCATTATTAGAGTGTTGGGTTGTACCTTAATATTTTCCAGTGTATCAAGAAAAGAGGAGTGGGAATCCTGGGGCATGGTGGGGGTTCTGTAGCAAGCAACAATCTGGATTGCGGTTTTGCCCAGAGTTAGTTGAACTTGGATAATTTCGGATGCATTATGCTGAGCAACTAGCTTGGAGGTGTGGATATCCTTAATGAATATGGACACGCCTCCACCTTTAGTGTTTCGGTCTGGGTTTGGTGGCTGAAAGGTGTGGTACGCATTATAGCCTGGTAATGCAAGGGTGCTCTCTGTAGCTTTGAACCAGGTCTCTGTCACTGCACAGATGTCAATGTTCTCCATTTTAAGGAGTGCCTCAAGTGAGTGCATTTTGAGGTTTAGACTTCTAGCATTGAGTAGCATTACCCTCAGATTTTGCTTGCTTGTACCTGTTACGGTGGTGAATTTGTCATTTGAACCTTGCCTAAAAAAGGCACTATAGGGGTGGCAAGAGCCTTTGGCAGTATCCGGAATCCCAAGGGCGACAGGTGCAGGCCATCCCTGGCAAAGCAGCGTGGTCTGTCGATCATGTCATCCCAGGCAGACAGATACTGGATTTCCTTAGAATGACACAAGAAGCTTAGCTAATTGTTAGTCAATCATTTTGTCCTTGTACTGTGGTGTCATTCTGGGTGATGGCAGGATGCTACTCAGGGCTAGGGTCATACTGGCCTGGGCAACAAGATCAGAGAGCTCCTCCATATCTCTTCATGTAGTCCAGGGAGGTACGTCTCGGGTCATTCACACCAACCTGGACAATGACAGAGTCATATTTGTACTTGTTGTGGCGTGACTTGAGTGCGTGCTTTATGTGGCGGATCCTGGCACTTGACAGGCAGCTGACAGTAACTTTTTCCTTGTTTAGCCTGGTGAGTGGAACATCAGTGTGCCTGACTATAGAGTCACCTATGACTAGAGTGTTAGGTACTTTATGCCTTATGGGCTGTAGTTGAGTGGCACACTGAGTATGTGGACTGTGTCATTTGGGTTGTGTTGGGGGGTGGAGGTTGCTTGCATTTCTGCTTTGGAGGTCTCTGTTTGGGCAGATTAGTACAGAGAGCCTCCACGAATGTAGGTGTGTGTGTTGTGGTTTTGTGTGTGTGTTTTGGTGGTGTAGGTTTTGAGGGACTATGTGATGAGTGTGGTGCGGTGCAAGTGTTTACCTTCTCCTCTTGACTGTCTAGGCCTGTCTTTGGTAAAGAGCTTTGCTTCCAGTTTGGCTATATAAGTGCGTCTCTCACAGGTCGTAGTGTTGGGTGGTAGGAGGAGAGGGTTATTGCCATGCAGTTCCTATGAAGCAAAAATAAATACTTGCATTTCTGCTCCTCTGGGTTTGGGTCGTGACTGAAAATACATACCTGGTTATCAAACGGCAATAAATGAAATTGTTGTCTACAGCTATTGCAAGACCGTCACTACAGCCACCTGTTTTTGATATGAAAATAATTTTATTCAGTGCAGACACGCATAATTTTTATAAACTTAGACTCATACAACAGGTAATACAAAAAAAATCACTTTAACTTGCATAGGTGGAATAGATAGCACTTAAGGCCATTACCCTGTTAAATGTCATTTAAACTTTGTAACATAACATATTCAGACTGACCGTGTAAAAACTAGCTTGCGGACATCCAAATTACATGATTCCTGTGCTGCAGTATTTATACAGTTTTACTCGCTGTTTACAGTAAATGCTTTATAGTCTATTCTCATTTTAGTGAAAAATTTCTTAAAACATACCAGTTATACTGCTGGGATGGTGCAGAGGTTGTGCACTAGCCAGTAGAAGGACTGGAACCACCGAGTAGGAAATGGGCTTATCCCAGTTGTGTGGTTTAGCTTTACATTTCTTCACTGCGCACCCCTTAGCAGGGTGAGATTTATGATGAGCAGGTCACCCGAGGGTGGGATGTTCACCACAACAGGCCCGGCTGTAGTGTAGTTGGCCTGAAACCAGCACGAAGGTGGTAGGACCTACACTGCCACCCATCTACAGAGCACCTGACCCTTTCCCCGGTGGCTGAATGGGAATGAATGGGCCACTTGGTTGTCCAGGTAGGAGAATGGATGGTCAGTGGAGGATGGTATGAAAGAAACAATTGAGAAGTTTGAAGCCCTCTGATTTGTAGGTTGATAACTTAAGTAACTCTAGTTAAATTTGCACTGTCAGTTTTGAGCATATTAACGTGAATATGGAGAATTTACAAACGCTGTATAAAATAAGTAATTTTTGGTACAACTGTTTTTGAAATATGAGAATATCAGGGTTGCTGTCCAACTAAATCTTGCTCACTAAAATTCCAGTTTCTTTATTAAAATATTTTATTGAGAGTATTTTTATTAAGGTCTCAAAGAGATATCGAAGTACTGACTGAAAGAAGAAAAAGTGGTTAGTGGTAGAAAATTTAATCATCCTCCTGTTTTCTAATAAGGAATCAGTGGGTTTAGATAATCTGTTAAATATGTTTACCACCTCCTGAGATTGAGAATATCTTAGATGTTTATTTGGAAGGGATAACATTGTTAATAAAGGTACCTAAGAGTACCACACTAGGGATTTATGAAAATGTATATATTTTAAATGATATGATAAAAACTTTAGCAGAGGAAATTACCAGTAGTTCAATATGTAAATTAAACAAGTAGGGGCATGCTTGGTGTGTACCATTTTTATAAAAAAAAAAAAACAGTAATTCAAAGTGATGTCTTGTAGCTAGCATTTTACATGGGTCATGTGGGTGTCCTCTGGGTGCTCTGGTTTCCTCCCACATTCCAAAGACATGCAGTAGGTGGATTGGTTACTAAATTGGCTGTGTGTGTGTGTGTGTGTGTGTGTGTGTGTGTGTGTGTGTGTGTGAGAGAGCGCGAGTGGCACGAATGAACTAGCTCAGCAGGGCTAGCCACCTGGCGGTGTAAACCTTGTCTCGAGATTGTCGCTGCTGAAGTGACAACACCTACCCCATGTGCAAAATGGGAAAAGGGGTTGAGGATGGATGGGTGGATTAAAGATGGTATAGCATTTACTAAGCGCATTATATATGATTTTATATATGTGTTCGTATGTGCTGTCGAGTGGCATTGATTAGTTAAAACTGTATTAAAATGCTTCATGGTAACAGGTAATTTAAAATGGAAGTGTGCTGCTCATATGAGCTGTCGAGTGGCACTGATTAGTTAAAAATGTATTAAATGCATCATGGTAACAGGTAATTTAAAATGGAAGTGTGCTGTTCATGTTTATTAAATTCTCAGTGAATTTTAAACTGGATGTCTAGTTGTGATGCAGAATGGAAGTTCTGCTCTAGAGTACCTTTTAGAAGGCAGTATTTTGTTAATTAATTTTTATGCACCATTTTCTTGGCAGGTAGTATTCTTTGTTCATTTAAAGAATCCTGTCAAAGTTTGTAGACTACTGCTGTTTGATTGCAGAAGATTGGAATGCAGTATTTCAGGCTGGACAAGAAATCAAATGCTAAATCATTTGCTAGCACTTGTACTGCAACAAATTCAGAACTTTTGGAAATTCTAGGATGTTCTGTAGTCCTCTCTCACCTTCATTCTTACAAACGGGATTGGAGCTGATCCTCTGCTCCGACTGTCTGTTTACAGGCTGGAAGACTTCTTGTTGGCTCGTGGCTAGGTAGGTATCCCATGGTGAACCAGTACAATCCCCAGATCCCATTTGCCATGTCGACAAGTTTGGCTGTGCTTCTCTTTGGCTCTGGCTAAGTGATTGCATTTATTTCCACTTTTACAAATTTCTTGGCTCTGTTTAGTTTGAAATAGTTTAAAATAGTTAAAACTGGTGATGCTTATAGTTAATCAGTTAGCATAGTTGTTATTAGTGTAGTTAGCTTGTACTTGCGCCATTTGGTGCAATTTTGGGCCCCTTGTAACTTAGTTTGTATCCCGTGTACTGTTTAATTCATAGAATTAGTAGTGTAGGCACCTTTTGCGCACTGTTAGACTGTGTGTATTTAATAGATGGTTTCCCACTTGTTATTTAGCTGCATTAATTAGCTTGTTGATAGTATTGTTGGATTTGCTATTATTGTTAACAGAACTATGCTCTGTTTGTTCTTGGCATAAGCTTGAGTTTTTTTGCGAATTTTTACTTATTTCTGTGATTACTGTTTGAATGTTGGATACTTTCTACTTTCTCCAACTTTCTAGGTCTGTTTCAGTTAGAAGACCGTATCTCTTCCTTACCTGGGCTAGGCCCGTTTATATTAGACCTAGTCCTCTTTCTTTTTCTCTGTGTGCGTGTGTCCTCCACTGCAGAATGTCTAAAGATAGTAAGGATCATAAGCCATCCGGCTTTAAGAAATGCATTAAGTGCTGTCAAAAAATGTCTATAATGAATGGTCACGGTAACTGCATTTACTGTTTAGGGGCCATCCATTTACAGGAGACCGGTTTATTTTGCCATGCTTTCAGTCCTAGGGTGTTGCAGGAAAGGAAGAACAAGTTCATCCTAAAAGGTCTTCTTAAACCTTCCTTTGAGGAAGATTTGTCTAGTTCCTCATAATCTTCAAAATCCACTACGGAAAGTCAAAATCTTCTAAGAGGCTCTCCCCGGTACCGGCTGGGGTCTCGGAGCCACCTCTTAAAATTTCAAAATCAGAGAAGTCCACTGTCTCATCGGCTCCACAGACCTCGGGGCAGACTGAGAGCAGTATTGTTATTGCAGGGTCAGTTCCAAGTATTTCGGAGCCGACCGCCGAGACTACTGAGACTGTTTGTTTGTTTCTTGGAGCCAGTCTACGGACCCTCTACCGGCCTCATTGTTATTGAAGTCTCCTATACCTCAGAGATCCCGATCTCCTACTCTGTCATCCAGGTTTTCATCAGAAGAAGATGTGGAGACAGGGTAGTGCTGAGACTTTTGAAGTAGTCTGCTTTGCCTAAATTGTTGGCTCCGACCCAGTTGGGTCCGGAGCCACTCGAGTCTGTTCAACCCTCTGTGATCATTCCTCCTCCGAGCCATGCTGGTCTTTCAGGGCTGGAGTGCTTGGTACCACTGGTGGAACCTTGGGCTCCATTTAACCCTGTGGCTGTTTCGGAGCAGAGTTCTGCTCTGACACTTTTGGTGCCATCCATTGTGTCTAGGGGCCGAAGCTGTCCAGTCGGCCCAGACAGGGATGCTTGGAACCGAACTTCTTTGGTTCCAAGTTTTCCTCTTGGCGCATCGGTTAGAGTGATTTCGGACCCTACATCTATCTCTGAGCCGATGGCTCTGGAGCTGACGGCATCCTCGGTCTCCTCTGAGCCGAAGAGGTCGGCATTCGAGATGATGTGTGCTGTCCCAATCGTCTGCTCCTACCAGAGGTACCGGCACTCTTCCCCCTAAAGCACCTACTTCTGTCTCTGCTCCTACTCCCTCTTGACAGCAGAGACCCTTCGCCTCAGGAGCCACCGGCTGGTGGCCCCCACTCTTCCGAGACCTCCCCGGAAGAGGACTTGTAAGAGGAAGCATGTCGACTCCCAGGATGTCTTTGGCATCTGACACTGACCTTGAAGAGTCTGAAGAGTCCCCAAAGTCGTCCTCTGATGTCTCCTTTGTAGACATCCTGGAAATCCTTAAACAGAGGTGCGGCTGGCCCACTGTTACCCCTTCTGATGAGGAGTCGGTGTACCTGAAGGTTTTCAGGTCTCAACCTTCTGCCTCTTTGGTGTCTCCACCCTTCGAACTGATGCATTTAGTTAGGTGAAAGGTGTGGGATATTCCTGATGCCATGGAGCCAGTCCCCAGCAGACCGAACAAGTTTCTTTCTGCCCCTCCAGGAAAAGATTTTTTGTCTAAAGGTTTTCCTGTAGATGCCATGGTGGTGGCGGCGGCGGCCACTAAGAAGGAGCTAGCTGAGACCTCTATTCATCCGCCGAATAAGGAGTATTGAACGAGGGACAGATACGGGAAGTATATCTTTTCTTCAGCAGCATTTACCCTTAGATCACTGTATTACCTTACTTACTTTACAAGGCTTCAGAGAGATCTCCTTAAAGAGTTAGGAGACACTTTACAAGATATATGTACTGAGAGAGTCCCCTGACAAGGATGTCCTTCAAGGATGCATCTGCAGTCCTTACAAATGGGTTGTCCTGTCGTCAGGCAGCCCTTCGGTCGGCCGGATTCCAAAGTCTGGGTCTGGCCTCGGCTGGTGTCGCACTTCACCCGACGTCATAGCTGCAGTTCTTCGGGTATAAAGGCATCAGCCGACGCCATTTTCCTCAGTCTTTCTTGCCGCATGGCGCCCGAAGCAGAAGCTGTTCGCAAGTGCCGGTCGGTCAGATCCAGAGATTACTACTACCGAATACTACTTCGAAGACTTCTAAAAAGCTAAGTACCCCGTTGGGGGCTCTTTCTTGCCTCAGCCGATGTCAGAAAAAGTGAATAACTGTTTAACTTGTGGGAAACAAATACCTCATAAAGATTTCCACTCTTACTGCTTACCTTGTTTAGGCCCAGACCACAACGTAGCAGCTTGTTTAGCCTGTGCTTCTTTCAACCGACGGACGCTTAGATGTCGGTCGGAGTTTGCTGAACAGTTTTTCGGCTCAGATTTTGCGTACATAATGCCGTCGGATCCTCCGATTTCACAAGTTGTTAAGAAACGCAAAGAAAAGGACAGACAGTCGCGGTCCGCGGTTTCGGCCGAAACCACGGTTAAGCAAACCGCGAGTGTCTCTGTTTCAGCCGAAACCGAGCAAACGGTTCTATCTTCAGCCGAATCCATGACTACTACCGAGGCCCCTTCTAACCTGGTTGAATCGGCCTCTGAAATTCAACCTGCTACTGTGGTTTCACAAGAATTATCGGACACTATCCCTTTGGATGTTTCAACCCCTGCACGTGGTGCTGCTAGGCCTCCTGCAGCCATGTCCATAAAGGCCTTTGCCAGGGCTAAAGCAGCCAAAACTTCTAAGCCTGTGCCTGTTAAGCCCCCCTCTCACAGGCCCAGTTCCAGTTCCCAAATGCTCACTCTGGCAGAGGATCTCATCTCTTTAATAAGGGGATCCCAATCTCATCCAGACAGGGCCTCTCAACCTCCTCCAGAAAAGAGACCTAGAGCAGAGCCCCCTGAGCCAGTGTCCTCAGATGATTCTTCTGATGATACAGACAATACAGACCATCCAGAGGCTCCTTTTTCTACTTATGAAAGACTCCGATGCTGAGGAATCGATTCCTTCTGCCTCTCCACCAGAGGAATTTTCCTTTGGGGAAACCTTACATGCCATGAGAGAGCAATTCCAATGGCAGGGACAAGATTTCTCAGATTCAAGGAAAAGGCTTAGGACCTTTTTGCATTTACCACAACATAGGCCTTTAGCTATACCTCCAGTTCTTCCTGTTGTAGATGATGCATTTAATGATGCTTGCACTGCTCCTGATACTTTGCCTCCAGCCCCTGCTAAGCCCGATAGGTTTTACAGGGTCCCGGACACACATCACCATTTATACAAGGCTCCTTTTGCAGATCCGAGACTATCTCCCAGGGGCCTAAGGCAGTAGCCGACCTCAGTTAAAACCCTCTCCCTTCTGAAAGGGAATCCAGGTCCTTAGAGATGGGGTAAAAAAGTATACACCTCTGCTACTCTCTCAGCTAGGGCATTGAACTGTCAGTTTCATATGATCCAATACCAGGAGTTTATCCTTGATCAGTTAACTAAGAAACTGTCCTCTGATGATTCTTTAGATAAGAAATATGTTCTAGAAATGGTGCATAACATTCAGCAGGTTAGTAACCATTCTTTAAAATGTGGCTATGATGCACTGGAGGCTTCCTTTAGATCAGCCATGACTGGCACAGTTATAAGAAGGCATGCATGGTTGAAAGAACAGGTCTTGCCGGATCATGTTAAAGCAAAACTATTAGATGCTCCTATGGATAAGGTCAGTTTATTTGGTTCTCCTGCTCAACAGGTACTGAAGAAAATGGAAGAGAAGGCAAAATCTGTACAAACAGTGGATTTCTTACAGGTTCAGCCTCCAAGGTTTAGCAGGAACTGGCCTTCCAAAAATTGGTCCTTTCCAGACTCCTCTAAATCTCAGAGAGGCAGGAATAGGCGTTCAAGAGGCAGAAATCAATCCAGAGGAGGTGCCTACAGGGGACGCCAGTGGCAAGGTAACAACCAGCGAGGCACAGACACAACTACTACCACTGCAACAGGACAATCAGTGACTTGGCTCTGGCACCGCCTACCAGGGAACAAATAGCAGCACCCTTAGGCGGAAAGTTAGCCTTATTTTCAAAAAACTGGCACTACATCACAAGAGACAAGTGGATTTTGCAAACTATAGACCAAGGCTACAGGTTTCATTTCCATACTTTACCAGGAAAAGAGGAATGCCAAACCTACCACCAAATCAAAAGACAGAAGCTCTAAAACAAATAGCTCAATTAGCAAAGATGAGAGCTGTGGAAAGGGTACCATCTATGGAACAAGGAAAGGGATTTTACTCCAGACTATTCCTGGTACCAAGAAAAGAGAAAAATTGGAGGCCTATTCTCGACCTGTCCGCTTTAAACACATTCATCATTGTTCCAAAATTCAAAATGCTGACCCTACAGCAACTTCTTCCCATGCTGGGCAAGGAGTATTGGCTGGTGACTCTAGATCTCAAGGAGGCATACCTGCACATCCCCATACGACCAATTTGCAGAAGATACCTCAGATTTCTTGCAGGATCAGAGCATTATCAATTCTCAGCATTGCCCTTTGGCTTATCTACTGCTCCCAGAGTGTTCACGAAATGCCTGGCATCAGTAATCGCTCATTGCAGGCTTCAGGGAATCCAAATATATCCATACCTGGACGACTGCCTGATACAAGCGGACAACAAAACAAGCTAACAGAAGACTTACAAAGAGTCATTTGCTTACTGCAAGCCCTGGGATATACAGTCAATATAAACAAATCAAGACTGATACCATCCCAAAGAATAACCTTCTTAGGTGCAGTATTGGACACAGTAAAACAGATGGCATTCCTAACTGCAGAAAAACAAGAACAACTTCCTCTCTACTTCTTGGCATTAACAAAGCAGAACAAACTAACCGCAAGGAAAGTACTGCAGGCCTTGGGCTTCATGGCATCCTGCATAATCCTGGTCCCTCATGCCAGACTGCATATGAGAAAGCTACAGTGGTACCTGAAGAATTTATGGTCCCAACACGGGCACAGCCTAGAAACCGAAATACCACTAATCCCATGCCTGAAACAAGAGTTCCTATGGTGGGCTCAGGCATGCCAGTCAAACCCAGGTTTGCCCTTCCACAGCATTCAACCAAGCCAAACCATCACAACGGACGCCTCAGACCTCGGTTGGGGGGCCCACATGCTGGACAAGTGCATACAAGGCTTATGGACTCCAGATCAGCTGCACCTGCACATAAATCAAAAGGAAATGCTGGCAGTAAAACTAGCAATCCAGAATTTCAGACCATTCCTCCAAGAAGGGCAGTTGATAAGGACAGACAACACCACAGTCATGTGGTACATCAACAAACAGGGAGGCACTCATTCATACCCTCTATGCCGGATGGCACTGGACCTATGGAATATGGCTCTGAGCTACAACATTCAGTTACAAGCAATTTTTGTACCGGGAAAAGAAAACATCCTAGCAGACATATTAAGCAGAACTACCTCGGATGCTCACGAATGGATGCTACACCCGGACATCTTCAAGGTCATCACAAGGAAATGGGGACTGCCACAAATAGACCTATTCGCATCCCCACTCAATCACCAGCTCAAGAAATTCTGCACAAGGACGTACCACCCACTTGCTTGGAAGGTGGATTCTCTATCCTTCAGTTGGAAAAGCCTGACAGCATATGCATTCCCACCTCTTCCTTTGATGCACAAGGTGCTATTGAAAATCAAAGAGGAACGTCCAAGGATCATTCTGATAGCTCCAGACTGGCCAAGACAACATTGGTACCCATTACTGAGGAGCATGTCTCGGGGGAAAATGTGGACACTACCCCTGATTCCTTTGCTGTTAACTCAGAGCGGCTACAACACCCTGCATCCAAACCTGAAATCTCTGCAGCTGACTGCCTGGAACATTTACATAAGAGCAACTAACCCAGATTTATCCCAAAGGGTTAAAGACATTATCCTTGAGGCCCGCAGACCCTCAACAAGAAGGAACTATGCAGGAAAATGGAAAAGGTTTCTCATTTGGAGTACTGAAAGGGGAAAAGATGTGTCAAAGGTAGACATTGCCAACATCCTGGAGTATTTGGCAGAGCTTTTCCATACAGGCCTGTCCTATTCCTCCATCAAGATACATGCATCAGCTATTTCTGCAGAATACAGCTTCGATCCTCCTGTCTTCTCGCATCCTCTACTCAGGCAGTTTCTGAGAGGAATTAAAAATGTAAAACCTCCTAGGAAACCACCATTACCAGCATGGGACTTGAACTTTGTGCTAGAAAAATTGACCCCCCCCCCCCCTTTCGAACCAGCAGCAACAGCAGATCTTCAACACCTATCCTGGAAAACTGCTTTTCTGCTGGCAATTACCTCAGCAAGAAGGGTTTCTGAGCTACAGGCTTTAATGGCAGTGCAACCCTTCCTAATCTTCCATCAAGATAGTGTCCATGAGAACAAATCCTACATTTATGCCTAAGGTGGTATCCAGAGTGTCTTTAAACCAGGCTATCCACCTACCTACCTTCTTTCCCAATCCACAGAACAGGGGGGAAAGACTGCTGCATACTTTGGATGTACATAGACAGTTGCGCTACTACCTGGACAGAACCAAGGGCAATAGAAAAACTGACCAGCTTCTGGTAGCATATGCAACAGGAAGGGAAGGAAAAGCAATTTCAAAACAGACAATCTCCAAGTGGATAGGAAATTGCATCAGATTCTGTTACTCCTACCATGGAAAGCAAACTCCACAGAACATAAGGCCTCATTCTACAAGGGCTACAGCCACTACCACAGCTTTCTTACGAGGAGTGGCTACCAAGGACATTATAGAGGCTGCTACTTGGACCTCCGTGCATACATTTGCCAAGCGTTATAACTTACCTTTATACTCTAGATCCCGAGCAGGGTTTGCCACTGCTGTTTTGCAAGGGATCCTCACTACACCATAATTTCTTTTTCCTCCTCCCCTAGTTTGGCTATGGTATTCTACCCATTTGTAAGGACTGCAGATGCATCCTTGAAGGACATAGTACAGTTTTGTACCTACCATAAATGTAGATGTCCGAACAGGAATGCATCTGCAGTCAGGATTACCCACCCTCCTTCCCCTCTGTGGTATTCCTAGGGTATTTGCCCATCTAATAGCTAGCTGGGGGGGGGATCTCTTATGGTGTATTTGTTTGTATATATGTACATACATGCTTATTTTTTGTGTTTGCCTTCTACTATTTGGAAACATTGGCATTTATCCAAAATTTAGCTATCCAAGAGGGAAACTGGCATCTGGGGCAAGAAACACTGAGGAAAATGGTGTCGGCTGATGCCTTTATACCCGAAGAACTGCAGCTATGACGTCGGGTGAAGTGCGACACCAGCCGAGGCCAGACCCAGACTTTGGAATCCGGCCGACCGAAGGGCTGCCTGACGACAGGACAACCCATTTGTAAGGACTGCAGATGCATTCCTGTTCGGACATCTACATTTATGGTAGGTACAAAACTGTACTTTTCTGCCAGTTGTCCACCTTGAACTCTCTCGTCAACTCTTCCATGCGGCTTATTTTGTATGCAGCCAAGCGAGTAGAGCAGTGGGTTCAGGAATTTAAGGCATCATTCCTGGATGCATGTGTGTAACTTTGCGGAACCGTTTAGGTCTACCTTTACCAATGCCCCCGTCGGTTCCTCATTGTTTGGATCCAAGGTAAAGGACACTCTCGCCTGGTGCAAGCAAGAAGGAAAAACGCTCTCTCTGCCTTGGGAGTATGTTTTACTGTTCCCTCTAGACCATACCCTAAGGGTCAGAGGGGCAGTAAGATGTGATTCAAGAAGTCCCAGAAGTTTTTCCAGGAGGCACAGAGTTGACTCCTCCTTCAGCGGCAGAGGAGGAAATGGTAGACATCGCCCTAGAAGCAGGGGCGGTCCACAAAACCAGGGAGGTCGCGGTTCCTTTCGGGGCTGGCCTTACCAGCGCTCCTGATGTGGGGCCCAACTGTGCTTTTCTGGGGCCGCATTTCTTTGTATCCAGAAGCCTGGCTAAGTATCACTCAGGACAAGTGGGTACAAAGAATTATTACCAGAGGGTTATGTCTTACCCTTTTCTCTTCCACTTTTTGTTCCCAAGAAGATCCAGATGCTCCACCCCATCACAGGGATCAGGCAACTGTGGAGGTCAACAAGTTGCTGTCAAAAAGAGTCATCCAACCAGTCCCAGCAGACCAAATAGGATCCGGAACTTACTCCAGATTCTTTTTAGTGCTGAAACGTACAGGGGACTAGAGACCCATTCTGGACCGCAGCAGATTGAACGAATCGGTAAAGAAGGACAAGTTCCGGATGGTAACACTGCAGTCTATACTCCTGTTTGGGAAAGACAATTGGATGTGCTCAATAGATCTGCAAGATGCCTGCTACCACATAAAAATGGACAGGGCGTCAAGGAGTCCTCTAAACTTCCGGCTGGGAGCCAGTCATTACCAGTTCTGTGCTCTGCCCTTTGGTCTCACCACAGCCCCCTGGATGTTCACCCAAATGTATGTCAGCAGTCACAGCTCACTTGAGACGGCGAGGATTCCAGGTGTTTCTGTATTTGGACGACTGGCTCCTGACCACCCCCACCAGGCATCTACTACTTCATAACAGGGACGCTACTATTCAGCTTTGTGCCCAGCTGGGAATTTCTGTAAATTGAGAAAAATCTGCCTTATTGCCTTCTTAGTCTGTGATTTTTATAGGTACAGAGATAGACACAGTAAACATGGTGGCTCGTCTCGAATTCAGCATCTTCTCCCCTTAAGAAAGGTCAAAGCTAAGATTATTATGCAGTTCCTAGGGACCATGGCTTCCACCATACTATTAGTGCCACTAGCCAGTTTACGTATGAGAATTCTTCAGAGGCTTCTCTCATCCCAATGGTCCTTTCAGCACCTTCCATTATCCCATGACATTCTGCTGACAGAATCTTGCAAGAAGGACCTCCTTTGGTGGACATGACCCAATCAGCTGACCACGGGTGCTTCATTTATTCCTCGCCAGCCCATTGCCACTGTAACCACGGATGCCTCACAGGGTGGGGGGGGGGGGGACATTATCTAGGTAGGACTATCCAAGGCGCATGGCAAGATCATGAGGCTCACCTGCATATCAGCGTTCTAGAGATGAGGGTGGTGCTCCTGGCATTGCAAGCACTTCACTACCTTCTTCCTCTGGGGACTATTGCAATACAGACAACCTGTCGGTAGTTTGGTATGTCAACAAATAGGGCGGAACCAGATCTTACCCACTCTGTTGAGAGGCCATGCAAGTTTGGAAATGAGCGATATCTTCCCAGCATTTTCTGGTGGCAGCGCACATTCCAGGGATGACCAACGTGATAGCAGACAAGCTCAGCCAGGCAATCCTGATGCCTCACGAGTGGTCTCTGAAACAGGAAACGGCGGAACATATTTTCCGCAGATGGGGACAGCCTTGCTGTGATCTCTTTGCCAGCCCAATCAATGCCAAATGCAGCAGCTACTTCTCCCTCATCCCCCCTCCGGGGGAGTCACCAAGAGAAGCACTTGTTTACGATTGGCCCCCGGGTCTCCTGTATGCCTTTCCTCCCTTTCCTCTCATTCCCAAGGTTATTCAGAAAGCGAAACGGCTGGGAAGCAAACTGATCCTCATTGCTCCTTACTGGCCTCGTCAGGTTTGGTTCCCCTTCCTCGGTCCTCTTCTGGACAATCCTTGGATTCTGGACCCAGTTCCAGACCTGTTGACTCGCATCTGGTTCACTTCACCCCTCTTTACACACCCTCAGTTTGACAGTGTGGCTGCTCCATTTCCATCCCTAGTCAGGCTTCACAACTTCTCGCTTTCCGTGACTCCTTACGTATCCTTACGTCTTCTCATAAACCTTCCACTTGGAGACTATATTCCAATAAATGGAGAAGATTCTCTCTTTGGGTGGAGAAAATGGATGTCGACCCCCTACACTGCCTCCATTCCAGTGGTTTTGGAATTTCTTTCTGAGCTTTTTCACCAAGGATCTGCAGCTGCCACTATCAGAGTTCAATTGGCAAGTTTTCCAGATTTTAACTTTGTCACATAAGCTGTGCAAAACGTTCCTTAAAGGTGCCACTTTAAGACCCCTGTTCAAGAACCTGCGGCCTCATGGGATTTAAATTTTGTCTCATCTAAATTAACATCTCCATCCTTTGAGCCTTCTCATTCATCCTCTTTGAAATTTTTGTCTTGGAAGATGTTTTTGGTAGCTATCATCACGTCAGCCAGACTGGTGTCAGAGTTGCAAGTATGGTCTGTTAAACCGCCTTATTTGATTTTTCACAAAGATAGGGTGTCCCTTCGTACTAATCCCTCCTTTGTTCCCAAGGTGTGTTCCCATGCCACTTTGAATCAATCCATAGAACTTCCGGTTTCTTTCCAAATCACTCCCAACACAGCTGAGTACAGGTTTCACCAGCTGGATGTCCATAGACAATTACATTTTTATTTGCATCGGACTAAAGATATCAGAAAATCAGATTAATTATTCATTTCCTTTTCCAAATCCAGGTTGGGCTTACCAGTTTCCAAAGTAACACTCTCTAATTGGATTTCTAGCCGTATAGCTTACGTTTACAACTCTGAGGGTAGACCTTTACCCTTAAAATCAAGGCTCACTCTACCAGATCTCAGTCTACCTCTGCAGCCTTTCAAGCCAGGGTCCCACTTGATAACATTTGTGCAGCAGCTACGTGGGCTACCCTCACACTTTTATTATTCATTACAAATTGGATTTAACCTCCAGGGGTAGAGCATCTTTTGGTTCCAAGGTACTCAGGAGTATTTTTCCTTGAGCCACCCAAGAAATAGGTGCTAGGGATGGAACATAAAGAAGTTATGTACTCACCATAATGTTCCATGTTTGTAGTCCATCTCACCCTTCATTTTTCCGAATCCGCCCTCCTGCCCCACATCCTTGGAAGTACCTGGAGAGAGAAAAAGGTTAATTTCATTATTTATGGAGACCTTTTAGTATTGGCTTCTTTCTGTATGTTATTTCTTCTAGTTAGCAGCAAACAGGATCTGGGGATTGTACTAGTGCACCATGGGATACCTACCTAGCCACGAGCCAACCAGAAGTCTTCCAGCTTGTAAATAGGCCGAGTCGGAGCCGATCCTGATCCCATATGGAAGAATGAAGGGTGAGATGGACTACAAACATGGAACGTTATGGTGAGTACATAACTTCTTTTTTGCGTGACCCATGTATGTATGCCTCCTTTACCTGATAAAACTTTCCTTTTTCTTACCACTGCATATAGTCCTGTTCTAGAGTAGATTTTTTTTCTTAATTTCTACAAAATCGTTCGTGGTAAAATGCCTACACTGATCAAAAATACTTTACAGATCATTCTGCAGATTATCAGTCATTTGCGTCACATAGCTCTAATGGTAACAGTAAACTTGGTTTGAACTGGTCACTATATTCACTTAATCCATATGTTTTGTTTGTTCCTCATTTGACACTCTGTACTAACCAACAACTTGAGTCATTTAGGAAAGTAATGTTTCGACATTGTCATTTATGTCCTGGGGAAGAGGGCAGCTAATAAATTAGGATCCATTAATAAGTAACAAAAATATCTTATCTCAGTTAAAATGCTAAGACCAAGCTGGTGGCATTTGAGCACCAAGTTATCAACAACTGTTTGACTTGCAAATTGATTTAAAAGTTACTGTGTATTTGCCATTGTCATGGAAAGAAGTTCTTAAAAAGAATCATCCATATTCTACGCATGACTCCAGTCCCATTTCTGTATGCTGTAATTTAAGATTGATATTCGTACATAGTTGCATTTTTTTTCTTATTTATGCAAGCCAGTTTGTCACAGACAAAATTCAGGTCCCTAGACCTTTTATTTCTGGTTCTCTTTGACTTGCGAACATGTAGGAGATTCATAAGTGTGGGGTATGCGGATACATTGTAAGCCAGGCATAGATCACCCCTCAGCAATCTGTAGGAGACTGAGTAGAAGGAAAGAGCTTTAAGGTGCTCTGCATAAAGCAGGTTTGCTATGCCTTGTATTCTTTTTGTAAGAAGCCTCCTGAGGTCGCTCTAGTTGCTACATATGCCTGGCCAGGAACATACCAAAAGGGAACATTCTACTGTGGTCTGATAAGGGTGGAGTACATTGGGATAATGACCTCTTTCAACCTAGATGCCATGCCCTTACTTATGTTACTGAGCATAAAAGGATTTCCTCACCACTGTGGGGACACAGTGGTCAAAGGTAAGGCTACTATCTACATGTTTACCCAGATCCCTGACCACTGGGAGACTCCTAGGAGCATGTTATCAACACTGTAATTAGCTTTGGTTGACTTACATTTTTAATTTCTCCAAATCTTTTGGGGTTCCTATACCATGATTGGACTGCAGCCCATTCCCAAGTCAAAGTACGATAAATTCATGAAATTAGTATTGTTTCACTCTTTCACCCAAAAGTGCTCTTTGCAGCACCTGCAACATGCCCAGTAATGACTCCTCCTGCAATTCGTATTGAGTTGCATGTATTGGTAGGATGTATAAATAGGTTTATAAGTGTTTACTAGGCTGATGACCACAAGTGCCTTTTTAAGCCTAGCCATGCATCCCAAATCTCGTGATGAGTTCTGATACCCTTGATAAGTGTAAGCATGATATGTAAATATGATTTTAGGCACCTTTTTTTTTTTTTAAGACCCATTGCTCCTACTACTATTGGAAACTGTCTGGGTATGTATCTTCCACATTGCTGTCGTTTCTGCTTGCAAATCGTAATAGTTTATAACTTTGTCTCTCTGTACGCAGGACACTACAGTCACTGGGTGTGGCGATTTCAGAGATCGATGCTATTTTTGTCTTCTTTTCTTGGACCACTGTATCTGGTTTTCTAGCATCTATCTTTTGGACTGTTTGTAATGGAGGATCCCATGTGATGTAGACTTCATCATTTTCTGTGATGCTTTGTGGCTCATGTTTCCTGTGTTTTTAAGTCACTTAATACCTTAATGTTTGTGCAATCCCCAGTGCAACAGTCTTGCCACATTTATTATGCCTTTCAGTGTACAGTCTTTCTGCCATTAGTATGTCGCAGTCCGCAACAAGGTGTGCAAACAGTTTCCAATTCGGTTTTACAAAACCTACATTTTTCTGTTTCTCCTACATGTTCAATGGACTTTGTAAACCAGCTTGTATGTAGCCCACTGTCTTGCGCCACCAATATTAACCTTTCATCTCTTGGTTTAAATTCACCTCTCCTTAACCATTCCTGCGTTCGTTCCTGATCAACATGAGGTTCTTCCAGAAGTTTTCTATACTTGCAACTATATTTATGCATTTTCCACATTTCTTGCTTTTTCGTCTGGTCCTTCACCTTATAGGTGTTTACTAGGCTAATGGCCACAAGGGCTTTTTTAAGCATAGCAATGCCTCCCAAATCTCTGACAAGATCTGATACCCTTGATAAGTGTAAGCATGGGCCTGGAAGATGAACCATTTATAGGTTACCTGCGTCCATTGAGACATAGGTGCCAAACCAGGGATGAATTTCCAGTTGTCCAAGTTGCGCTTGCATTGGGTTAGGGAGGAGCTCTACTTCACATGGATGGGGGAGCTTGTTCCATAGACTGGGTAGTCTCTGCGATACATACCTCTCTCTCCAGCAGGTCTTGTTTACATCACAGACAAGGTTTAAGCCTTTAGAACGGGTAATTCTGGTGCTGTTTGTTTTGTGGATATGCAGGAGGTCCATCAGTGTGGGGTCTGACAGGGCCCTGTATGCCAGCCATAGATCTGTCCTCAAAAAGCCTCTAGGAGGCTGAATACAGAGATAGGGCCTTGAGGTCTGCATAGGGCATATTACTTACGCCATGTATTCCTTTAGTGTGGAACCTCTGTGGATGTTCCAATTGCTTGTTATGCCTGGTTAGGTACATAACAAAGGGGACATTGTACTCAGTGATAAGTCTGAGTGCCAAATACAGTGGAACAATGAATTCCTTGGACTTAAATGCCATACCTTTGTTTATAAGTTGTGCGATGTAGAATGATTTCCTCCTCACTGTAGACATGTGATGATCAAAGGCTAGATTACTATCTATGTGTTCCTAAGTCCCTGACTACTGGGTCAGTTCTAAGGGGTGTGTTGTCAGTATAATAGTTACCAGGGATGGATGACTTTGCAAAGGATACTATTATGCATTTCTTGGCATTGGTGTTAACCCATGGCTTCGACACCAGTTGTTTGTCTGAGTCAGCTCCTCCGGGAGAACATTTGTGCCAGTGTGAGATTCAGTGACCACTCCAAATTTGCAATCATCTGCAAATTTAGTTAGCCAGAGACCACTGACATTGGCCTTGATGTCTGAGAAGTAAATGCCAAAAAGGAGCTTTCCAAGGACTGATCCCTGAGGGAACTCCACTTGTGACTGGCGTCTTTGTAGAGGTGGACTCCCCAATTCTAACTTCCTGGATCCAGTCTCTGAGCCAGTTGGCTGTCCGCCGGGTAACATACAGGTTTGTACCTAACTTCTTGAGTTTGTCAGCAATGCCCAATTGGGGTATTGTCAAATGCCTTGGCCAGGTCAAGGTAGGCAGTTTGAAAGATTTTGCCCTCATCCATTGCTTTGATGACCTTCTCAAAGAAGTCCCATCAGGTTGAGTAGGCATGATCTGCCCTTGACTAAACCAAACTGTGTTGGGTCCAGTGTCTGGCGATTTACTATATCGATTATCTCCATGATAACTCTTTCCATGGCTTTACATGCAAGACTAGCGAGACTTATGGATCTGTAATTTCCAGGGTCTATAGATGGCCCACCTTTTTGTAGAGGGAATGACTGTTGCCTTTCTCCATTCATGAGGCATGAAGCCTGATTGGAGGCTACAGTTAAATAGTAATTCCAGAGGCCCGGATAGGTTGTATTTCATGCTTTTTAGAAGGCATCCTGGGATATTGTCTGGGCCTTTTCATGCAATGTTCTTGGTCTTAGAGCATTAAAGACCTGTTCCCTAGTGATAATGGGAAGAGTTATATCTGATATTTCCTGAGGGAAGGTTGAGTGGGAGAGAGGAGTAAAGTTGGAGCTGAATTTATCAGCCAGGAGGTTTGCTATATCTTCTGGCTCAGTATAGGTGGCTCCATTTACAACGAGCTCTGCACACAATTGTGTACTGCCCTTGAGGTTGTGGACATAGATAAAGAATGCTTTGTGGTTGACCTTTGCCTGGGAGGCCAAACTTACCTCAAAATTGGCTTTGCTAGGCTTTATTTGTCTGAGTTTGTTTAGTTTTGAGAGTGCTTTTATCCTGCTGGGTGCTGCACCTCCTAATTTTTGCCATGATTTTCTTCCTCGTGTTATACAGCCAATTGATTTTGTGATTCCACCAGAGTGGCTTGTTTTTTTGAGTTAGTTCTGTACTTCTTCCTGGTGGGTATAGCTGCCTCTATGCAGATGTTAACATGCTTGTACAGGGTTTCTGTGAACTGTTCTGCGTAGGCAGAAGTGGTCTCAGTGTTTGAGGGCTTGAAATTTTGCCAGGTTCTCACTTAATAGCAGGAGGTTAGCCTTAGAATAGTTCCTGTATATTCCAGGTTTAACTGGGAGTCCAGATTTTATTTTTACTTCAGGAGACCATTTTGTGGTCTGACCTTACCAGGGAAGGCATTACAGTAGTTGGGTGTGCAGCAGTCTCCCATATTAGTGAGGACCAGATCCAGTATGGTTGCACCCCTGCTTGGTGTATTAGTTAGTAGTGTGGTAATTAAAGTCAACCATGAATATGGTAGTGGGTTGGATGGCTAGTGTTTCTAGTCTGTTTAAATACATGGTATGGGTTTCCTGGGTCATAGAGGAGGACCTATAGGTTGCAAGGAAGTGGTGCTAGATTTTACCAATGGTGATTTGAACATGGAGCAGCTCAAGTACATTGTTCTGTTTGACCAGCCTTGAAGTATATTTATTTTTTATATAAATAGAGGCACCTTTACCTTTAGTCCCTGCCTGTGAAGTAGCTGGATTAAATGTGTGGAAGGCATTATAACCTTGCACTGTTGGTGTGCTGTCTGCGGCTTTAAAGCATGTCTCAGTGACACACAGACATCCATATTCTCTAGGGTAAAGCGCTCCTAGGGAATGGAGTTTTTTGTTTAGACTCCTAGCATTAAGCAGTAATACCTTTAGATTTTTTTTGGTTTTGATTTGTTATGTCAGAAGTACTTTCAGTGGCACATTCATTTGCTGCCTTATTTTTATCTACTTCCGGTTTGATTTCCATTCCTGCTTGACGCCGATATGCTTCTGCTAGGTTAAGCAGAGAAGTCATCTTAGATTTATTTGCCTCATGTTTCAAAACTTTCACTATGTTTGGGTCTCATGAGGTCAGCAGATGTGTGCAGTCCCACAGTTGCAGATCTGTACATGTAATCATTTTCAAGGAGGCCCATCCCTCCTTCGGAATGGGGAATATATAATCTTGGTATGCACTGATTTTTATAGATCATTTGGAGAGCATGAAGCATCCTTCTTATTTTAATATCTAATCTAGCCATCACATTTTGGGGTCAGTCAATTACTCCAAAACTGTAAGTTAGGACAGGAAGAGCAAATTGCTTTATAGCTTGGATTTTGTTCCTAGATGTCAATGCTGTTTTCAGGATTAATTTGTCTTCTAAAGTATTCCTTACTTTTATTCACATTTGTTTGTTTTATTGCTGATCCTTATCAATTCCCAAGTATTTATACATTCCCTCTTGCTGAAGTTCTTTTATATCACATTCTTGTCCCAAACTGATGTTTTTGTGATGCTGCAGTTTTCATGCTTTAAAGGTTTCTTTTGCACATTTATCAAGACCAAGTGACATTCTAATATCATCTGAAAAAGTTTTGACAACCTGCAGCTGTTCTTTCAGTTCCTCATCTGATGAGCTATACAGTTTTAATTCGACAAAGAGAAGATGGAAAGTCTTTTTTAGACTTTGTTTTCTAGGATCCAAATTATAGCCGTGACCTAAGCTGTTAAGTAGACAGCTTAATGGGTTAAGGGCAAGGCAGAATAGCAACGGAGACAGAGTCACTCTGGAATATCCCCCTTTGAATTTTTTCCCCTGGGATAGTAATTTGTCCTTTATCATGGCTTAATCGCAAAGTGGTCTGCCACTGTTTCATGGTCACTGTAATGTAGTCAATCAGTGTAGAGTGTATCTTGTACATTTTTAAGCACTGTTTTATCCATGAATGTGGGATACTATCAAATGCTTTTTTGTAGTCAATCCATGCCATACTTAGATTCTTTCCCTTTTAACAGTTCTCCACTATGACTATTTAACAACAAATGATCCTCTGTTCCATATGACTCTTTTATTGCCTTTTTGTTCTACTACCATAATTTAGTTTTCTTCAAAATGACTTTAAACTGTCGGCATCAATTCCTGTGTATAGTTTATACACTGTCAAAAGGCACGTTATTGGCCTATAATTTTTAGGATACCTTGCAGGTTCACTGTAAAGTAAAAGCATTGTTTTAACTGTTAGCCAGGTTGGTGTCTGCCTGGGGTGCGCATATAAATAGTTCTTACTTATGGCTAAATCTTCGTGCAAAGATGTTAATACTTTTAACCAAAAGTTAGGTACTGCATCTGGGCCTGGGGTTTTCCAGTTAGAGGCTTTTCTTAACTTTTTCAATCTCTCTGGCGGTTACTTCATTCCATTTCATATCATGTACCTTTAAACTTCTTTCTTTCTTTCACTTCTTTTATCCATTTAGCATCTTTGCTGTGTTCCTCAGAAACTTCATGGATACTTCTCCAAAATGCATCTATTTCTTTTTCTGGCGGTCTTTCAATTCCTTTTACCATGTTTCCCAATTCTCTATAAAACATTTTTGGATCATCAATAAATTGCTTATTTTGTACTTTTCCTTTTTATTTGTGTCTATCTTCTAAGTTTTTCTGCCTGTGCTGAAATGTTTAGTTTATTTGCGATAGTGCATGATAGTTCCTGGTTTGTTCTAATATTGTACATCACTTTTATTACTTCTATCTGTTGATCTATTCCCTGTTCTATACTCTTAACAGTGACACTTCTTGTCTTAATTGCTTTATATTTTTCTGTATTCGGTACTTCCATGATGGTATTCGATTTCTCCCCTTCCTTTCCCTCACTACCCTGTGTTCTTGTGGTAGAACATTATCATTTTATTAGTTTAGGGTGGTGCTGCGGTAGTGTTGTCGCCTCACAGTAAGGCATTGTTCTGTTCTATTCTCAGCTAAAGCGTCTTCTGTGTGGAGACATGCGTGAATAGGCGTACCTTCATTGAAGGTTGTGCGCCAGGCCTGGCAAGTCGGTACGTAAAAATCTACTGCCAATCATTAGCGGACCGGAGTTCCGCTGTGGCGACCCCTAACCGGGAAAAGCCGAAAGATGCAACAAAAAGCTGCACAGTAATATATTCTGTTTACTTCTGTTATATCGCATGGATCTCTCTGGACAGTCCAAATTACTGTGTTCATTTATTTTATCAGACATCTGACTTTTTGTGTTTTATTGACCTTCTGCAGTGTCTTTCTTTCGTTTATCTTAATATTGCTATCTATATCTGGTAAATCAAACAACTCTTCTCTTAGCTCATTTTCTTCCAAACTGAGGGCACATCTCTTGTTTTCCATTTCCTGCGGGTATTCTAGAGAAAGTTCCATGGCATCTTCCTGTGGCACCTTCTCTTCAATTTCATCCCGTGCCATCCGTTGCTCTGTCATATGGGAACTCCCTGGCCTATCACTCCTCAGCATTGACTGCATCAGACTTTCCGCAGTTTCATGTTCCTTCCCTTGCTGTCTAGCTTCAGGTGAATACTGGCTTCCTGTGGAATGCTGCAAAATGTCTTGATATGGCACCTGTCCAATTGCGTCCTGTTCCACTGGTTTTTCCTTACTTTGGATATCCATTGCGCTATTCTGTTGTGGTGCTTTCTGCATTAGATTGTCCACACTGAATCCTTCACTTAGCAGGTGCTCCCTAACCTCCATTTCTGTTTTTTTAACTTCTCCATTACTAATCTTCTTTCCCTCTTTTTATTTTTGTGTTGTAAAGTTTTCCATGTCCGGATTCCTTTGCTTGTATTTCTCTTCAAATATCTTTGGTGTTTCTCTTTTTGTATTTGTTAGTTTTGTTTTCTCCTTTGCATAAATATTACACCATATTAAATTTATTGTTTGACCCCAAAGTGAATCAATGAATGTTCTGGGCAATTTCTCTGTCCATATGGTCATCGGGTTATATGACTTTCCTGCTGGGATTTTTCACAACTCTGGCTACCATTGTGCTGTTAACCTACCTTCCAGATGGTCAGGTGAGTGCCACTGTCTGTCTTCATGTGGAATATCCCAATGTGTTAGTGAGTGCCATGACTCTGCTACTTTCTTAGAGGGCAGCATAACTGTTGTGGCTACAGACAGTGCTCATTGGTCTTGCACTGAAGGACCAGGTGTTTTGTTTCCGCTAAGTGTGCATGTGTCTTTCTTTGAAATTTTGCCCCATTCAGCACCTTGTACTTTAATGCAGGTCTACCAGTGGTGGCATGTGCCCTAGCTACCTTGTTTGGACTTCTGGCAGCTGCAATGGCTTTAAGTTGGTGCATATCTCTCTTACCTGATTTACTGAGTGGTATAACTAGATTCCAACGCATAATGCTGGATGTCCTTCAAGGATGCATCTGCAGTCCTTACATATGGGTTGTCCTACCTCAGGCAGCCCTTCGGTCGGCCGGATTCCAAAGTCTGGGTCCGGCGTCAGCTGATGTCGCCCTTTCCCCGACGTCAGAGCGCCTGGGGTATAAAAGCGTCAGCCGACGCCATCTTCCTCTGTCTTTCTTGCTGCGTGGTGCCCGAAGCAGAAGCAGTTTGCAAGTGCCGGTCGGCCAGCTCCTGTAACTTCAGCTACCGAAGACTTCAAAAGCTAAGTACCCTGTTGGGGACTCTTTCTTGCCTCAGCCGATTTCAGATCAAACGCTTAAAGTTAATAATTGCTTAACTTGTGGGAAACAAATACCTCATAAGGATTTCCACTCCTACTGCCTCCCCTGCCTAGGCCCAGACCACGACGTCTCGGCCTGTACTGCCTGTGCCTCCTTCAATCAACGCACTCTTAGGCGTCGGGCGGAGTTTGCAGAGGAATTTTTTGGGGCTAGTTACTGTTACAATATGCCGTCGGAGACTCCGACTTCTCATTTAACGAAAAAACGGAAGGACAAGGACCGACACACATGGACCGTGGTTTCTGCTGAAACCACGCCTAGGCCTACCCGCGAGTGTCTCTGTCTCGGCTGAAACAGAGTCCTTGGTACTTCCGACAGTCGAAACCGCACAACCGACAACCTTGGCCCCGGAGGCCTCTTCTGAGTCGGTTATAGAATTTCCCTCAGAGACCGGTGTTCAGGATACATCCGACACCATTCCCCTAGACAAAACTACTCCAGCACGTGGAGCAGCCAGGCCTCCTGCATCCATGTCCATTAAGGCATTCACTAGGGCTAAGGCTGCAAAGCAGCCAAAATCTCTGCCTCCCAAGGCAATTCCTCAGGGATCCACTACAGGTTCACAGATTTTAAGTTTAGCTGAGGACCTTATTTCCTTAATTAGGGGCTCTCAGCCACATCCGGACAGGGGCTCTCAACCTCCTCTAGACAAAAGGCCCAGGGTTGAGCCCACTGATCCCCAGTCCTCTGATGGCTCTGCTCTATCAGACTACCAGGAGGAGGCCTTTACAGCCTACGAGGATTCTGATGCAGAGGAATCTATTCCCTCGGCCTCCCCTCCTGAAGAGCTGTCCTTTGGGGAGACCCTTCACTCCATGAGAGAGCATTTCCAATGGCAGGGCCAGGAATTCTCCGATTCCAGGAAGAGATTAAGGACTTTTTTGCATTTACCTCAGCATAGACCTTTGGCTATTCCTCCTGTTTTAAATGTCATTGATGATGTGTACTCTGAGTCTAGCATTACCCCTGACTCCCTTCCTCTGGCTCCTGTCAAGGCCGATAGGTACTACAGGGTCCCGGACTCGCATCATTTCCTTTACAAGGCCCACTCTGCTGGCCCAGAAACTATTTCCCAGGGTCCTAAAGGGGTTGCAACTGCCACTACCAAAAATCCACTCCCCTCTGAAAGGGAGTCCAGGGCTTTGGAGAGATGGGGAAAAAAAAGTGTACACTTCTTCCACTCTTTCTATGAGGGCTTTAAATTGTCAATTCCATATGATACAGTACCAAGAGTATTTGTTAGATGAATTGCATAAAAAACTGTCTTCACCTGAACCCCTAGATCGCAAGTCACTTCAGGATCTGGTACATAACTCACAACAGGTTAGCAACCATTTCTTGCAGTGTGGTTATGATGCATTGGAAGCTTCATGTAGGTCAGCAATGACAGGGGCAGTCATACGTAGGCATGCTTGGCTGAAGGAACAAACTCTGCCAGATCATGTTAAAGCAAAGCTTCTGGATGCGCCACTGGAAAAGCAAAAGTTATTTGGCTCCACTGCTCAGGAGGTCTTAAAGAAATTTGAGGAAAAGGCTAAATCTGTACAAGCAGTCAAAGATTTTCTACAGGTCCAACCACCAAGATTCGGTAGAAATTGGCCTTCTAAGAATTGGTCCTTTCCGGACACAGAGAGATTTCAGAGAGGCAAGAACAGGCGTGCCAGAGGTAGAGGGCAAGCTAGAGGCTCCTACAGAGGACATCAATGGCAGCCTCCTAACCAGAGAGGTAGTGCAGGACCTACAACTGCCGCACAAGGACAGACTCAATGACTTCACCTTGACCCCGCCAACCAGGGCTCAATTGGAAGCACCTTTGGGCGGAAAGCTATCTTTATTCTCAAAAAATTGGCACAGTATTACAAGGGACAAATGGACACTGCAAATAATAGACAAAGGATACAGGTTCCATTTTCATACATTACCAAAAAGAAAAGGCATGCCAAACCTGCTACCGAATCAAAGGGCAGAGGCTTTAAAACAAATTTCCAAACTATTGCAAATGAAAGCTATAGAAAGGGTTCCTCTCACAGAACAAGGCCAAGGATTTTATTCAAGACTATTCTTTGTCCCAAGAAAAGAAAAACAATGGAGGCCTATTCTCGACTTGTCCGCACTGAATACTTATCTCATTGTGCCAAAATTCAAAATGCTGACCCTACAGCAACTCCTTCCCATGCTGGGCAAGGGGTCTTGGCTGGTAACTCTAGACCTCAAGGAGGCATACCTGCATGTCCATATCAGACAAAGTTGCAGAAGACACCTCAGATTTCTTGCAGGTTCAGAGCATTATCAATTCTCAGCATTGCCCTTTGGCTTATCTACTGCGCCCAGAGTATTCACGAAATGCCTGGCATCAGTAATTGCACACTGCAGACTTCAGGGGATTCAAATATACCCATATCTGGACAACTGCCTTATACAAGCGGACAGCCAACAAACTTTGGTAAAACACTTGAATTATGCCATCCGCCTACTTCAGGCCTTGGGACACACAGTCAACATTCACAAATCAAGACTTGTTCCATCCCAAAGAATAACTTTTCTGGGTGCGGAACTAGATACAACCACCCAAATGGCTTTTCTCACAGAAGAAAAAGACAACTACCAGATTACTTCGAAAATCTGACAAAACAAACTCAGCTGACTGCAAGGAAAATCCTGCAGGCCCTGGGTTACATGGCATCTTGCATTCTTCTGATTCCACAAGCAAGGCTGCATATGAGGAAACTACAATGGTACCTAAGGAGTTTATGGTCTCAACACAGTCACAGCCTAGAAGCTTTGATACCACTCATTCCATGCCTTCAAAAGGAATTTCTGTGGTGGGCTCAAGCCAGTCAAACAGGGGTCTGCCTTTCAGCAAACCAATAACCAGCCAAACCATTACAACGGACGCTTCAGACCATGGATGGGGAGCACACATGGAGGGCAGTTACATCCAAGGACTATGGTCACAGAAAGAATTGCGCATGCACATAAACCAAAAGGAAATGCTGGCAGTGATACATGCAATCGAGGCCTTCAAATACTTTCTGCATCAAGGCCACCTGCTAATAAGGACAGATAATACCACAGTGATGTGGTACATAAACAAGCAAGGAGGTACCCATTCCTACCCTCTTTGCAGGCTGGCAATGAATCTTTGGGAACTTTCCCTAAAACTCAATATAGAGCTGCAATCCCAGTTTGTGCCAGGAAAAGACAATACACTGGCGGACAGCCTAAGCAGAAATATCATGGATCCACACGAATGGATGCTGCACCCAGACATCTTCCTTCAGATGACACAATCTTGGGGGAGGCCGGACAAAGATCTTTTTGCCTCCCACCACAACCATCAGCTGGAGAAATTCTGCTCAAGGACATACCACCCACAAGCATGGAAAGTGGACGCTCTCTCTTTCAGCTGGAATACTCTAACAGTGTACGCATTTTCACCTCTTCCATTAATGATCAAGGTCTTGCTGAAAATCAGGACAGAGCAGCCAAAAGTGATTCTGATTGCTCCGGACTGGCCAAGGCAGCACTGGTACCCTCTGTTAAGGAGCATGTCACGCACGAAACCGTGGCCCCTACCACAATGGCCACTTCTTCTGACACAGCACAATTACAAAACTGTGCACTCCAGCCTGAAAACCCTGCAGCTGACAGCATGGAGAATACCTTGACTCCTCACCAGGAAAAGCTATCCAAGAGAGTGAAGGATATCATCATGGAAGCTCGCAGGCCTTCCACAAGAAAGGCGTATTCAGCAAAATGGAAAAGATTTCGCACTTGGAGCACCGCAAAGGGCCTAGATGCGACAGTGATGAACATGGCACATATCCTGGAATACTTGGCAGAAATGCTCCACAATGGCCTTTCTTACTCTTCCATAAAAATCCATGCTTCAGCAATTTCAGCAGAATACAATACTGATCCACCTGTCTTCTCTCATCCTCTCCTAAGGCAGTTTTTAAGAGGAATTAAAAACATCAATCCTCCAAGGAAACCACCAGTGCCTACATGGGACCTTAACTTCATTTTGGAAAAACTAACTCTACCTCCCTTTGAACCAGCAGCATCTTCAGAACATCTTCAGAACTACAGATGTCCTTCAAGGATGCATCTGCAGTCATAACATATGGGTTGTCCTGCCTCAGGCAGCCCTTCGGTCGGCCGGATTCCAAAGTCTGGGCCTGGCCTCGGCTGATGTCGCATCTTCCCCGACGTCGGAGCTGCTGGGGTATAAAGGCATCAGCCAACACCATTTTCCCCAGTCTTTCTTGCTGCGCGGTGCCCGAAGCAGAAGCTGTTCGCAAGTGCCGGTCTGTCAGATCCAGAGATTCAGCTACCGAAGACTTCTAAAAAGCTAAGTACCCCGTTGGGGACACTTTCTTGCCTCAGCCGATGTCAGACAAAGTAAATAATTGTTTAACTTGTGGGAAACAAATACCTCATAAGGATTTCCATTCCTACTGCCTTCCTTGCTTAGGCCCAGACCACGACGTATCAGCTTGTTTAGCCTGTGCCTCCTTCAACCGACGGACTCTTAGACGTCGGTCGGAGTTTGCAGAAGAGTTTTTTGGATCCGCTTTTGCATATAAAATGACGTCGGAGTCTCCGACTACACATTTAGCCAAAAAACGCAAGGAAAAGGACCGACACTCGCGGTTTCGGCTGAAACCACGGTTAGGCATACCGCGAGTGCCTCGGTTTCGGCTGAAACCGAGGCCTCTGTTCTACCTTCTGCCGAAATCATACCTCCGACAGCCGAGGCCAGCGAGGCCCCGGCCGAGTCGGCTACAGAAATCCCTACCGAAGAAGCAAGCGCACCATTCCTTTGGACATTTCCACTCCTGCACGTGGGGCAGCTAGGCCCCCTGCTTCTATGTCTAAGGCTTTCTCCAGGGCTAAAGCAGCTAAAGTTACAAAAGCCTTACCTGCAAAATCAACTTCTCAGAGACCTTCCTCAAGTTCCCAGATTCTCAGTCTTGCTGAGGACCTTATATCTCTGATTAGGGGTTCCCAACCTCACCCAGACAGGGCCTCCCAACCTCCTTCTGACAAAAGGCCCAGGACTGAACCCCCTGAACCTCTCTCCTCTGACTACTCCTCGGATGGATCTGATTTGTCAGACCATCAGGAAGGGCCATACTCACCTTATGAGGATTCTGATGCAGAAGACTCTATCCCTTCTGCTTCCCCTCCAGAGGAATTTTCCTTTGGGGAAACTTTACACTCTATGAGGGAACACTTTCAATGGCAGGGTCAGGATTTCTCTGATTCTAGAATCTAGAAAAAGACTAAGGACTTTCTTACACTTGCCACAGCATAGGCCTTTAGCCATACCACCTGTGCTAACTGTAGTTGATGATGCATATAATGATGTCAGCTCTGCCCCTGACTCACATCCCCCGGCCCCTGCCAAACCTGACTGATACTACAGGGTTCCGGATTCCCACTTCCACTTGTATAAAGCCCATGCTGCAGACCCAGAAACTATTTCTCAGGGCCCGAAAGGTGTTGCAGCTGCCTCTGCCAAAAACCCACTCCCCTCTGAAAGGGAGTCAAGAGCATTAGAGAGATGGGGAAAAAAGGTTTACACATCTGCTACTCTTTCTGCCAGGGCTTTAAACTGTCAATTCCATATGATACACCAGGAATATTTGTTAGATCAGCTGAATAAAAAGCTTTCTTCTCCTGAACCTTTAGACCGTAAGGCCCTTCAGGATTTGGTACACAATTCTCAGCAGGTCAGTAATCATTTCTTAAAATGTGGCTATGATGCACTGGAAGCTTCATTTAGATCAGCTATGACTGGGGCAGTAATTCGTAGACATGCCTGGCTAAAAGAGCAATCCTTGCCGGACCATGTCAAGGCTAACCTCCTAGATGCTCCAATGGAGAAACAAAGTTTATTTGGCTCCCCTGCACAGGACATTCTAAAGAAAGTGGAAGAAAAAGCAAAATCTGTGAAAACAGTTAAGGATTTTCTGCAGGTCCAACCTCCGAGGTTCAGCAGAAACTGGCCTTCTAAGAATTGGTCCTTTCCAGGCACCTCCAAAGCACAGAGGGGCAGGAATAGATGCCCAAGAGGCAGAGGTCAATCAAAGGGTGCCTACAGGGGTCGCCAGTGGCAACCTGCCAACCAGAGGAGTACTGCCACAACTGCAACTACAACCACTTCCACAGGACAAACACAATGACTTGACTCTTATTCCGCCTACAAGGGAACAACTGGAAGCACCCTTGGGCGGAAAATTGGCTTTATTCTCAAAGAACTGTCATTGCATTACAAAAGACAAATGGACATTGCAAACAATAGACAAAGGATACAGGTTTCATTTTCACACTTGGAGCGGAATGCCAAACCTTCCACCAAACCAGAAGCCAGAGGCCAAGACAAATCAACAATTTACTTCAGATGAAAGCAATAGAAAGGGTACCATCTATGGAACAAGGCCAAGGGTTTTACTCAGACTATTCCTTGTACCAAGAAAAGAAACCCAATGGAGGCCTATTCTCGACTTGTCCGCACTAATCTCATTGTGCCAAAATTCAAAATGCTGACCCTACGGCAACTTCTTCCCATGTTGGGCAAGGAGTCTTGGCTGGTGACTCTAGATCTCAAGGAGGCATACCTGCACGTCCCTATACGACCAGATTGCAGAAGACACCTCAGATTTCTTGCAGGATCAGAGCATTATCAATTCTCAGCATTGCCCTTTGGCTTATCTACTGCGCCCAGAGTATTCACGAAATGCCTGGCATCAGTAATTGCACATTGCAGGCTTCAGGGAATTCAAATCTACCCATACCTGGACGACTGCCTAATACAAGCGGAGAACAGGACAAGACTTATAAAGGATTTGGCTTATGTCATACACCTGTTACAGGCCTTGGGATACACAGTCAATATCCAGAAGTCCAGACTAGTGCCATCCCAAAGGATAACCTTTTTGGGTGCGGATCTGGACACAATAACTCAGATGGCTTTTCTCACAGAAGAAAAACAAAAGCAACTCCCAGTCTACTTCATGGCTTTGACAAGACAAACTCAGCTCACTGCAAGGAAAGTCCTGCAGGCCCTGGGTTACATGGCATCTTGCATAATCTTGATCCCACATGCCAGGCTGCATATGAGGAAATTACAATGGTACCCAAGGAATGTATGGTCTCAACACAGACACAGTCTAGAAACCATGATTCCAATCATTCCATGCCTGAAAAAGGAATTCCTGTGGTGGGCTCAGGCCTGCCAGTCCAACAGAGGGTTGCCTTTCAACAAACCACAACCAAGGCAGACCATCACCACGGACGCCCATGACCTAGGATGGGGAGCACACATGGAAGACAAGTGCATCCAAGGCCTATGGACTCAAGACCAGCTGAATTTGCACATAAACCTAAAGGAGATGCTGGCAGTGAAGCATGCAATCGAGGCATTCAAATCATTCCTCCAGCAAGGTCATCTGCTGATAAGGACAGACAATACCACAGTCATGTGGTACATAAACAAACAGGGAGGCACGCATTCCTACCCTCTATGCCGGATGGCAATGGATCTGTGGAACCTAGCCCTGAATCTCAACATCCAACTGCAGGCCAAATTCATACCAGGAAAAGAGAATTCACTAGCAGACAGCTTAAGCAGAACTAACACGGATGCTCACGAATGGATGCTGCATCCAGACATCTTCAAAATCATAACAAACAAATGGGGAATGCCAGAGACCTGTTCGCCTCCCCACTCAACAACCAACTAAGGAAATTCTGCTCAGGAGTATACCACCAACAAGCCTGGAAAGTGGACACTCTCTCTCTTTCAACTGGAATGCCCTAACAGTGTGTGCTTTTCCACCACTCCCATTGATGTACAGAGTACTACTGAAGATCAGAGAGGAACAGCCAAAGGTGACACTGATAGCTCCAGACTGGCCAAGGCAGCACTGGTATCCGCTACTGAGAAGCATGTCTCGGACAAACTCATGGCATCTACCACTATGGCCTCTACTTCTAACGCAGAACAACTTCAAGACACTGCATCCAAACTTGAAAACACTGCAGCTGACTACCTGGAAAATTGCCTAAAACAAAACCAAACTGTCTTATCTCAGAGGGTCAAGGACATAATCCTGGAGGCTCGTAGACCCTCCACAAGGAAGACATACATAAATGGAAGAGATTCCTCATTTGGAGCGCTTCAAAGGGTACAAATGTCACACTGGCAAACCTAGCACACATCCTAGAATACTTAGCAGAACTGTTCCACAATGGCCTGTCCTATTCCTCCATTAAGATTCGTGCTTCAGCAATTTCAGCAGAATACAACATGGATCCTCCTATCTTCTCTCACCCTCTCCTCAGACAATTTTTAAGAGGGATCAAAAATGTAAAACCTCCAAGAAAACCACCTCTTCCTGCATGGGATCTCAATTTTGTGCTGGAAAAATTAACACTACCCCCTTTTGAACCAGCAGCATCAGCAGACTTACAGTTCTTATCTTGGAAAACTGCTTTCCTTCTAGCAATCACTTCAGCAAGAAGAATATCCGAGTTACAGGCATTAATGGCAGTGCAGCCTTTCCTTATCTTTCACCAGGATAGAGTGTCTCTGAGAACCAGTCCTACTTTCATGCCAAAGGTGGTATCCAGGGTATCCTTGAACCAAGCTATTCATTTGCCTACGTTCTTCCCTAACCCACAGAACAGGGGGGAAAAACTACTGCACACCTTGGATGTACACAGACAACTATGCTACTATCTGGACAGAACTAAAACCAGCAGAAAAACTGACCAACTTCTGGTAGCATATGCAACTGGAGTGCAAGGAAAAGCAATTTCCAAACAGACAATCTCTAAATGGATAGGAAATTGCATTAGTTTCTGCTACTCTTTTCATGGAAAGACAGCTCCTGAAAATATCAGGCCTCACTCCACAAGAGCCACAGCCACCACTACAGCTTTCCTCGAGGGTGGCTACCAAGGACATTTTAGAAGCTGCTACATGGAGCTCCGTGCATACATTTGCCAAGCATTACAATCTACCTTTATACTCCAGATCCCGAGCAGGTTTTGCAACTGCAGTTTTACAGGGGATCATAACTACACCATCCTTATCTTAGTACCTCCTCCCCCAGTTTGGCTATGGTATTCTACCCATATGTTATGACTGCAGATGCATCCTTGAAGGACATAGTACAGTTTTGTACCTACCATAAATGTAGATGTCCGATAGGTATGCATCTGCAGTCAGGATTACCCACCGCCTTCCCTCTGTGGTATTCCTAGGGTGCTTACCCCTCTTTCAGCTAGCTGGGGGAATCTATTATGGTGTATTTGTTTGTATGTATTTGTTTGTATGTATGTGTGTGTGTATGTGTGTGTATATATATATATATATATATATATATATATATATATATATATATATATATATATATATATATATATATATATATATTGTTTTATTCTGTTTGGAATTTTCAACTTTTATCCAAATTTAGCCTTCCTAGAGGGCACCTGGCATCTGGGGCAAGAAACACTGAGGAAAATGGCGTCTGCTGATGCCTTTATACCCCAGCAGCTCTGACGTCGGGGAAGATGCGACATCAGCCGAGGCCAGACCCAGACTTTGGAATCCGGCCGACCGAAGGGCTGCCTGAGGCAGGACAACCCATATGTTATGACTGCAGATGCATACCTATCTGACATCTACATTTATGGTAGGTACAAAACTGTACTTTCCTGTCTTGGAAGACTGCCTTCCTTCTGGCCATAACCTCAGCAAGAAGAGTATCTGAATTGCAGGCCCTCATGGCAGTTCAACCATTCCTTATTTTTCATCAGGACAGAGTCTCATTGAGAACCAATCCTTCATTCATGCCAAAGGTGGTATCCAGGGTCTCATTGAACCAAGCTATTCACCTGCCTACCTTCTTCCCAAACCCACAAAACAAGGGGGAGAAACTTCTGCATACCCTGGACATTCACAGACAGTTGCGCTACTACTTGGACAGAACTAAGACTTACAGAAAAACTGACCAGCTGTTTGTAGCTTATGCTGCTGGTATACAAAGAAAAGCAATTTCCAAACAGACAATTTCAAAATGGATGGGGAATTGCATTCGATTCTGTTACTCTTTTCATGGAAAAACTGTGCCAGCTACAATTAGACCTCATTCCACCAGAGCCACAGCCACCTCCACAGCCTTCTTAAGAGGGGTGGCTACCAAGGACATTTTTAGAAGCTGCTACATGGAGCTCCGTGCATACATTTTCCAAGCATTACAACTTACCCTTATATGCCAGATCTAGAGCAGGCTTTGCTACGGCAGTCCTGCAAGGCATTTTAGCTACACCATCCTTTACTTAGATCCTACCACCCCCAGCTTGGCTATGGTATTCTACCCATATGTAAGGACTGCAGATGCATCCTTGAAGGACATAGTACAGTTTTGTACCTACCATAAATGTAGATGTCCAATAGGTATGCATCTGCAGTCAGGTTTACCCTCCCTCCTTCCCCTCTGTGATATTTCTTGGGTACTTATCCCTCTTATAGCTAGCTGGGGTTATCTATTATGGTGTATTTGTTTTATATTACTGTACATGTTTGGAAATTTTTGCATCTCTCCAAATTTAGCCTTCCTTAGAGGGCACCTGGCATCTGGGGCAAGAAAAACTGAGGAAGATGGCGTCGGCTGATGCTTTTATACCACAGGCGCTCTGACGTCAGGGAAAGGGCGACATCAGCCGACGCCGGACCCAGACTTTGGAATCTGGCCGACCGAAGGGCTGCCTGAGGCAGGACAACCCATATGTAAGGACTGCAGATGCATACCTATCGGACATCTACATTTATGGTAGGTACAAAACTGTACTTTCTTTGCAGTCTGCATTGGCTGCTTGTTAAATTTCTGACATAACTGTCTTCTGATGCCATGGTATATAGCATACTTTTGGAATTAATGCAGATATGAACAAGCAGTATTTGTCACCTAGCAGCAACAGTAGGAGGTAACATCAGAAACGCCTGGAGGTGCACTCGGCTGTTATGAGTTAGTGTACCTCTATTTGTATTCTGCCTGGATCGAAACTGTATAAGAGAGTCAGTTTTGACTTGTCCGGCAGTTTTGAAATGGCTGTAATTTATGCTGCACTGACCTTTCCATACAAGTATCCTTAGCACTTATGCCCTGTAGGTAGTCTAATGTTACTACACGGGTGAAGGAGCTGTTGTGTGTTATAATGAATGATTTCAGGCTGTGCTGACTAGCATAAAAAATGTGGCTGTGTACTTCAGAGTTTGAAGCAGTGTCTCTCTTAAAAATTTTGTATCTGGAGCTTGTATTACCTAATTTTATGACTTGATGGTACTAATTATTCACACTAGCCATGCTGGGTAATGCAGGACTATGATAATTTTTAGTATCTTCCCTCCAGTGAATTCAGGTTTCATGATGCTCTGTTGTAGGCCTTCTGACTTCAAGATTTATTTCCATTTCTTGTGTACGCAAATACCACCAAAACAAATAGTAACTGTTTCTATGGATTTCTTCCTATTTCTAAAACTGTTAAGTGTGTAGGCGTTTACTTTTTCTATCACTTGGTGCACAGTTTTATTTTATATGACATCCTCCTCCTGTCTTGTCACTGACTGCCTTTGTTTCTTCAGGCAGACAGTTCTGTGTCATAACGGTCTGATTCATAAAAGAATTTCAGCTTCTGCTTAATTTGATAATGTGCATCTTATTTTAACACAGTGTAAAGTCTTGCTGGAACATCAGTGCACGACTTCCTGTCTTGTGTTAGGTTTTGTTCAACACTCGCACTTTACCAGGATTCGAGCTGTCAATCCTTCATGCACAGGAGAGGGCGTAATGCCTTGGTGGTGAGTTTTTAACTGGAGAAGGTTGTTACTTTTATGTACATGCAGCACAGTTGTAGTTTGCATCCTGTGCCAGTTAGGGTCTGAGCTACTCTACTGTTGATGCAGTAGCCTTCTAGATAAAGATGGGGGATGTGCTTACATCTCTCAGTTGTCATACTGATGTAATGACATCTGAAAATGATTGAATTGCAATGGTTATGAAAGTTTTATTCATTACCAATTATGAGAAACTGTAGCTTTTTATATGTGGAAAATCAGAATTGGAAGGAATAATGTTAAATTGATATAGATCTTAGCTTAACTGCTTTCCCCTGCTTTCTCAGAGTACTCCAGACTAGTGTTTACCAGAAATCATAATTTATTAAATAAACTTTTCTTTAGATTTTACTAAAACACAAACACGAACCCCTTGAAGCAGATTTAAAAGGGGTGGGAGGTAGATATGGCACAAATAATGCAGAAAGCAGTACAGGATCTGTGTGACAGGTGAAGGACTTGCAGAGAGCAGTGCAGGGTCTGTGGGACAGGTGAAGGACATGCAGAGAGCAGTACAGGGTCTGTGGGGCAGGTGAAGGACTTGCTCATTGCAACACATTAGTTGAGGGACAGATAAAAATCCTATTCATGAGACCCAAGGCCCCTGTGACAGGCTACGGGGCAGTTGAGTGGAATGCAGAGACTCTGGGGCAACCTAGAAACTTGCTAAGTGCAGCACAAGACCTGTGGAACAGAACAGGATCCTGCACATTTGTGACACAAAACATTTGGGCTACATCAGAGTGTTTGTTGCACACCCCAGCGCGGACAGAAAATAACCCTGCATACTGCAGCACAGGATCTTGACTCCTTAAACTGAATGGTGACGTGGCGAAATCCAGTATCTTCTCCCAACCTCTTAACTTCATTGCGTTTGCTGAATCCTGTACTCTCAAATTCTCTGCTCATGTAAGTAGTTACATGCAGACATCTGCTCTCTTCTGAAGTAAAAGATTGTGCCAGATTTAAAAATAAACCCTTGTGGTAGAAATCAAATATCCAAATGTAAAAGCAAAGAAAGTGGAGGAACCAAAGTGTCCAAAAATATAAATAGAGGAAAGACACTTCGGCTGGAGATAAAAACAGTAATACAAATAAAAATAACAAAAAGGTAAGCGCTTTCGAGGTAACCCTCTTCTTCAGACCTAAATACAAACTGATAAAAATCCTGGATTTAAATGCAAGCACTGACCAATAAAAACAAGTGTTAGGAATGCATCATAAAAAGTTTAATTAATGTGTGGTGGTGCTGCGGTGGCATTGTCGCCTCACAGTAAGACGCTGTCCGGTTCGATTCTCAGCAAGAGCGTCTTCTTCGTGGAGACATGCGTGAATGGGCGTACCTTCGTTGAAGGTTGTGCGTCAGAGCTGGTAACTCTGCACGTAAAAATCAACTACCAATCATTCGCGGACCGGAGTTCCACTGTGGCAACCCCTAACCGGGAAATGCCGAAAGACACAAACAAATTAATTAATGTGGTTAACCTCTTCTCTTCAAAAGAGGTTTTAAAGACACAGCGCTATTGAGGCCAGGTGGAAAATATGCCTTGAAATCCACAATCCATCCATCCTTATAAATCGATCCATTCAGAAATCCTACATCCCACACTTATGGAAAGCATCATACATTCTCCCTCTTCATAAAGGTGGAAACTCTTATGATTTTTCCAACTACCGTCCCATAGCTATCCTACCTCCTTAGCTAAAATTTTGGAAAGATGCATTCACTCTCAAATGATGCAATTTTTAAATACTAAGTCTCCTCTCTCCCACACAGCATGGCTTCCGCCAACACCACAGCACCACTACTGCTCTCCTCTCTTTCACAAACACAGTTAACCAATACAGAAATAACAACTACGTCTCAGCAATATTACAAATGTAAATAAATAAATAATTTGACATGGTATCACACCCCTTACTTCTAGACACTCTGACCTCCCTATCCTTTGCTCCTTCTACCATAGCATGGTTTAAAAGCTACCTAACATAGCATGGTTTAAAAGCTACCTAACAGACAGACAACAGTCTGTACAATGGCAAAACAAACTATCTCCCTTACTCCCAAACACTGTAGGAGTTCCACAAGGTTCAATACTGGGTCCACTACTTTTCACAATATTCACCAACGACCTCCACAGGTCCTCCCAACATGCCACTCTAATACAATATGCAGATGACTTGACTCTCTCATCTGTACAGCGCCATCTCTCACTACTCTGCAAAAACGTACCCAGGAATCCTTTACCTCAGTAGAAAGCTGGATCACCCAGATTCAACTTGTACTCGATCCAAACAAGAACAAGTTACTCATATTTGCTCCTAATAAAACTAAAACCAGCCAATCCTCTTTTACAATCACGTCCAATAATGGCACTAACAATTCCCCTACTAACAACACCAAATTACTAGGAGTAACTATTGATGATAAACTACTGTTTGACACCCATATATCACTAACAATCAAAGTCCATAAAAAGAGGGATACCTTATATAGGCACAAGAAATTCCTATCTGATCAAGCACGCATCACTTTTGCCCAAACACACCTACTTTCTACACTCATGTATGCTGCACCTATCCTTACCAACCCTAGAAAACAGGATCTTGTACAACTAGAGTCCTGCTATAATAAAATTGCAAATTTGCTAACAACTGTAACTATAAAACCCATCATTGTCTGGCACTAAAAGAACTCAAATGGTTAGAACTCCCCCAACTAATTAACTATTAACAACTGATACTAGCCTACAATATAGTAAGACATCCTGACAAAACCCCATCCCTAAACAAACTCCTAACCCACTGTACAACAAATCGCCCCCTCCGCTCCTCAGAAAAATCTCTCCTCTGTATCTCTAAAGCCAATAACTCCGCAGGAAAAGCTCTCTTCTCTCACAACATTGCCAGAAAACTGGAACATCCTCCCCACTTCTGTGACCACAGCTCCCTCAACTGTACAGTTCAAAAATTCTCTCAAGTCACACCTATTAAAGTCTTGGTTATGCCCATGCATCACATAAGACACTGTCCTGTAACTGCACAACAGAATTGTAGATGCAGTCCCCCGATGCTCTACTATGAAACTCAGTAACTCCCACTGCAACAATGTTTAATGCAGTCTCCTATTGATCTTCTACAAACTCGGTAACTCCCACTATAAAATGTAATCCCCTTTCGGACTAACTCTTAACTCCTGTTTTCCTACTAGTAAAATCATCTTTAACCACTATCTGCTTGTTTTCTATTATACTCACAGAAACCTGTTTATCATAACTGGAAGCTGATATAAAAACAAGTGCATTGTAAAAGTGTTTGTTGAGCTGTATTGCAAAATAAGGTGTGCATAAATGTTTATTATTAATCTTAAATAATGTAGAACATTACCTACAGTATACGTTTATCGCTTCTGTATAAGAATTTGGAGCTTTTCTCCCCGGGCCTCCGCTGTAAATGGACTCGTGTCCAGTTGGACTATCCCGGTTAACATATGTAAAATAAATAAAATAAGTATTCTTTCTCACTTTTAATGTCCCCTTCACGCAAACTGACCTTCACTTTCTGCAAAACTAAACATTTAAAATTATGCTGTGTATCATGATCAATTACATGCTTAAGCTAGTGCATTAGTGCATTTGCTGTTACGTATGTCATTGAGATGTTCCAAAATTCTTTCTTTTAACATGCTATTAGACTTGCCTATGTAAAATGCACTACATAAGTTACACTTTGTTCCACAAGAAACATTGTTTATTTAGCAATCAGCATAAAAAGAAAACTCTATACGCTTCTCATTTAGTGGATGTCTGACCATCCAAGCAGACCATATATAGGCACAAGCTTTACAAGTTCTACAGGGGTGGGTACCTGTACGCTGTGAGTTAAACCTCTCACATATATTATGGTGCTTGTAACACAACCTTTGTTTCAAGTTTCTGTTATTCTTGAAGCTAAAGCTCGGATTAGTTCCCAGTACCTGGCTAATACTCGTAACAGTCAACAAAATAGGCTAATTCTTATTAACAATATCACATACTACATTGACATTGTTAGAATAAGTGAAAGACAACCTATTCACAGGTTGATTAACTTTCCTTCCTACACTTTGTACTTCAACTCGACAACTATCAGAAAAATAGGGCTTGGTTTTACAGATATTGGAGGAATTAACCTGTTCTATTGCACTATCTATGTCAAACTTCTTGTGTCCTCCCTCTAAGAGATCTGATGTAAGGCCTGGACCGCAGCAGTGTAGTCGGCCCTATCAGTGTGCGTCTCCTACAGCGTAGCACTTGATTCTTGACTATCTAGGAGATCTGACGTAAGGCCCTTGACCGCAGCAGTGTAGTCTGCCTTATCAGTGTGACATCTCCTACAGCGTAGCACTTGATTCTTGACTACATGTTTCATAATATGCTTGGGATGCATGCTGGAGTGATGGAGAATATTGTTCTTCTATAATCTTTCCTCCGCATTTTAGTAGATACATCTCCTAAATATGCTCTTGCTAACAAGAACATCCAGAAAGTGCAGCTTATCTTTTGAAAATTTAAGTGAGAAAGAGAGGCAAGATGTAGTATTCTCAAGGAAGTGAACAAAACTGTCTAAATCTTGCTCATTCCCATGCCAGATAAAAAAGATGTCCTCCACAAAACGCTTGTAAAACGTAATGTGTTGCTTGAACATGTCAGACAAATACCATCTCTTTCTCCCTGGGCCAGCACAATGTTGGCGTATGTATTAGCACACGCTGTGCCCATAGCAACTCCTACTTTCTGAAGGAAGAATTCATTCTCAAATAGAAAAACATTGTTCTTTAATATCAAATCAAGTAATGCACAAATCATATTCACTTTGATATTAGAAAAGTCACATCTGAAGTAGTTAACTTCATTTGTGCATCAACCTATGGGTCTTCGGATCCATATCGGATCCGAGGCGGCAGTTTCCAGCAGCTAAGATCAGAGTTCCAAGCTCCTCCCCCTTATCCATAACTCCCTGCCATCCCTTCCTGACCTCAGATCTAGTTTGCCGCGGTTTGAACAGCAGCTTGATCTAGAGCGTTCGAGTTTCCAGTGCTTTTTCTGTGAGAAAAATCTTTTCCTGTTAAGTTGGGTGAATTTTTTGAGTGTGGAACTAGTTAAGTTTTAGTTTGTTCCCTCGGGTTTTGCGTTCCCTCCCCCTTGTTTTTTCCTAGAGTGTTAGGGTGTGTTGTGTGGTGGTCTTGGGGCCTAGTGCTTGTGTTTAGTTAAAATGTCTGAGGCCTCCAAGACGTTCTTTTCTAAATGTACCGAGTGTGGCCATAAGCTTTCCCCGGCTGATGGCCACACTCGGTGCGTTTTATGCTTTGGGGTTGAACACCTTTCTTCTGGCTGTACTATTTCTGCAGCGTTCAACCCCAGGGCTGTCGGGGACTGGAGGTCGAAGCTGATCCTGGCGGGACTCCTGCCCCCGGATTCGGCTTCATCCTCCGGACCTTCCGTGGTCCCTGCCGCGGCACCATCCACGGACTCTTCCCTTCCTCTGGCCGGGACTCAACCTCCCTCTTTGGGCCAGGAGGATAGGGAAGCCAGGAGGGAAAAGCGCTGCGAGAAGCACAAGCGGTGGGCCGAACCGCCTGCTAAGCGGGTCTCTCCCCCTGGGATGGCCGGGCCTTCTCCTTCTCGGATCCGTTCTCCCTGCTTTTCACCGGGGCTGGAGGAGGAGGAGACCCGATCTCCCTCGAGGTCATCGAGGCGGCACTCCCGTCCCGCCTCGGCGAACTCTTCCAGGTCGACCAGAAGCCTGACGGATGCAGACTTGGACAGGATGATGAAAAGGTTCCTCCAGGCCCAGCTGCAGATGGGAGTGCTCCTGTCCCCCCCCCCCCGGAGGGGGGGAGCTCGACCCCCTTTTTTGCCCCAATAGCTCCTTTCCCGACCCGCTTTCCGGGTTTGGGGTCTTCGGAGCCGAGTAGAGTCTGAGCTGGGGGGATGTCAGCGCCGGTAGTCTCGGGTACTTCAGTGCTGACAGTACCCTCGAGTCTCTCTGGTCCCTTTTCTACAGATCCTAGCTCTCGGAGCTGAGAGCTGAGCTTCGGATCAGAGGCGGTCAGTGTGCCTTTGGCTCCGACTAGGTCGGAGCATACTGGTCCTTCGGATCCGATGGCTTCGGCCCCGATCTGCCCATCGGATCCGAGGGAGAGTCAGCTCTCTGATCTTAGGGGGAGCGTCTCTCCTTCAGCATTCGACGTGGTAGAGAGGGTTCTGTCGATGGAATCCAGGCCCCCGGCTTTAGCTATGGCTCCACCCTGCACTCCCTCGCAGATGGGTCCCACTTCTATCACCCAGCCCCAGGGACAGCCTGCTCAGACGTCCCAGATAGTTCCCTTGTTGGAACAAGATGTGGCTGGGGAGGCCTCCTCAGACAAGCCCCCCTGAGGAGGTCCGTCACAAGCGCAAGTGCAAGAGGAGGCACTTGGACTACCCCGCGTCCTTGACTGAGGACACTGATTTGGAGGAAGGGGAAGGCTCCCCAAGATCACCCCCTGAAGACGTTCATTTGGAGACATCATGGAGATGCTCAGGATCAGGGGGGTGGTCTGCCCCAAAGCCTACCTCGGACGAGTCCGTGTTCCTGGAGGCATTTGAAGCAGGCCCGCCTACCTCTTGGGCGTCCCCTCCGACCGATCTCCTGGTAGACCTGATCACTACCAGGGCCTGGAAGGAGCCGGACACTGGAGCCTATCCCTAAGAGGCCTGACAGAATTCTCAGCACGCCTTCGGACAGGTCCCATTGGAGCAAGGGAACCCCTTTAGATGCCATGTTGGTGGTGGCGGCGGCCACCAAGAGGGAACTGGCCCAAGAGAGTCCCTTGGTCCATCCCCCTGACAAGGAGTCCCGGGTGATGGACCGTTTGGGGAAGCGGATGTTTGCATCAGCCACCTTCTCCATAAGGTCGCTGAACTACATGGCACATGTCATACGGCTCCAGCGGGATCTTATCAAAGAATACGCTGGGTCGCCCCCAGAGTCCATGTTGGCAGAAGACAAACAGGTGTACTCTACCCGTATGGCCACTCTCAGGTCGATTTCCAATACCTCTATGCGGCTGCTGTCCCTTGCTATGGAAGTGGCCGCTAGAGCTAGCGGAGCGGGCATCGTGCTAAGACGACAGGCCTGGCTCCACCACTGTGATTTCACAGAACCTTTCAAGGCGTCATTCGCTAATGCCCCGTTTGATGGTTATGCCCTTTTTGGCAAGACCGTATGCGATACCTTGGTCCAGAGCGAGAAAGACGGGAAGACGTCTGCCTCCGCTTCTCTGCTCCCCAGAGGTCCTTCTCGAAGAACCAAAAGGGACAGAAGAAGATGTGGTTCCAAAAGTCTCAGCAATCCCGTTTTGCTCCAGACTCCCCGTCCTTCAGAGGCAGAGGAGGACAGGGTGGACGCCACCCTAGAGGCAGAGGGGGCCCGAAGAACTTTGGGTCCAGAGAATCTTTCTCTGACCGGCCCACGCAGCAACCCTGAGGGGTTACCTGACTGCTCCAATCTGGAGGCAGTCTCAGGGCATTTCTCGAAGCACCTAGCAGCTTGGGAGTCCATCACGACAGACCACTGGGTGCTTCGGATTATATCCAGAGGCTATGAGATTCTGTTCCTCCATCCCTCTCTCTGACCCAGATTCCTCCCCGATGTTCCATCCGATCAGAGGGAGGCTGTAGCTGCAGAAATTTGGCAGCTGCTAGAAAAAGGAGCAATCCAGCACATCCCCCCCCAGACCAGTACGGATCGGGCTTTTACTCCAGGTTCTTCTTGGTGCCAAAAAAGACTGGGGACTTGAGGCCTATCCTCGACTTATCCCTACTGAACCTGGCAATAGCCAAAAAAAAGTTCCGGATGGTCACTCTTCAATCCATTCTCCCCCTCTTGCAGGAGAACGACTGGATGTGCTCCATAGACCACAAGGATGCATACTACCACATCTTAATGGACAGACAATCCAGGAGGTTCCTCCGCTTCCGGCTAGGAGCCAGTCACTATGAGTTCAGGGTCCTCCCCTTTGGTCTCACCACAGCCCCCAGGGTGTTCACCAAGGTGATAGCTGTAGTAGCGGCCCACCTGAGATTCCAGGGAATTCAGGTCTTTCCGTACCTGGACGACTGGCTCCTGACCGCTCCCACACTGCATCTACTCTGCGCAGCCAGGAATTTCTTCCTTCGCTTAGCTCCCCGGCTGGGAATCGCAATTCACGCTGGGAAGTCCTCCCTGCTCCCGACTCAGGTCATAGATTTTATCGGAGCCAAGGTAGACACAAACCATCTCTTAGTTTTCTTAACTCCGGACCGGTTGCGATCCGTAAAACTACATGTTCAGGTCATTCTTCATTGTCCAAACCCTCCAGCGGGACTGGTCCTGAGGGCCGTAGGCTCGATGGCGGCTACCATCAATTTCCTCCCCATGGCGTGCCTCAATATGAGAATTCTGCAATGGACATTCCAAGTCCAATGGTCCTTCCTACGTTTTCCCCTAAGCCATCCTGTCTCTCTCAGTAGGGTTTGCAGGAGTGCCCTCTTGTGGTGGCTTCAGTCTCCGGACCTCCTAAAGGGGCGCCCCTTCTCTATGTCCCCTCCCCTAGCCACGGTGACCACGGACGCCTCTCGCCTCGGGTGGGGGGGGCATTGTTGCGGCAGGACCGTCCAAGGCACCTGGAACCAGACTGAGACCTCACTGCACATCAGTGTCCTGGAGGGGAGGGCTGTGCTGTTTGCATTGCAAGCACTTCAGAGCCTTCTTCCCATCGGGACGATTGCGATCCAGGTGGACAACATGTCTGTCGTTTGGTACATCAACAAACGGGGGGGGGGGACCAGGTCCTATTCACTTTGTCGAGAGGCCATGAGAGTTTGGGAATGGGCGATTTCCTCCAACCGCTTTCTCGTAGCGACGCACATTCCGGGTCGGTCCAACATCTTAGCGGACAGATTGAGTCGCACCATCCTTTCCCCGTACGAGTGGTCTTTGAATCCCAAAGTAGTGAAGCAGATCTTCTCCAAATGGGGTCAACCTTGTTGCGATCTTTTCGCCTCTCCTTCAAACACGAAGTGCGACACCTACTTCGCTCTATTTCCTCCACCTGGGGAATCCCCAAGAGACGCTCTGGTGCATGCTTGGCCTCCTGGTCTTTATGCTTATCCGCCCCTTCCGCTGATGCTCAAATTTCTGCAGAAAGCCAGACTGTTGGAGTGCACGATAATCCTCATTGCCCCATTCTGGCCTCGTCAGGCATGGTTCCCTTATCCTGTGGTCTCATCTAGTGAATCCTCCCTGGATTCTGGATCCCCTTCCGGATCTGATATCTCACCCACTGGGCCTACCTACCCCGAACCTGGTCAACCTCAAGCTCGCAACTTGGTTGATCCAGTTCCACTGTTAGTTCGGACTCCCGGTATCTCTTCCCAGGTCAAAGCGATCCTAGTGGCCGCCCATACGCAGTCTGCTAGGAAGGTTTATCATAGCAAATGGAAACATTTTTCTATTTGGGCTGAACATCAGAACCTGGATCCTTTCACAGCTCCGTTACCAGCTTTGCTGGATTTTCTGTCGGGGGCTGTTTGATAAAGGGGCTAGCTCTTCCACAGTCAAAGTACAGTTGGCGGCTATTGCTCATTACCACGTTGGATGTGATCTTGGCCTTCTAACTTCATCCAGATTATGTAAAGCCTTCTTAAAAGGCACCTTCCTCCTAAGGCCTCTGGTGAAAGATGTGATCCCTCCTTGGGACTTATCGCTGGTGCTCCAGGCCCTTAACAGCTTCTCCCTTTTGAGCCTGCTGCCTCTGTTGATCTCAAGTTCTTATCCTGGAAAACAGCCTTCCTTGTCGCTATCACGTCAACAAAGAGGGTTTCGGAGCTTCATGCCCTTTGTGCCAAACCTCCGTACTTGGTTTTCCATAAGGATAGGGTGTTCCTCAGGACCAATCCCTCTTTTCTCCCCAAAATTGCTTCTGAAGCTAATATTAATCAGTTTATTAATTTGCCGGTCTTCTTTCCCAACTACCAAAATAAGGGCGAATACAAGTTACACTCTTTGAATGTACACAGACAGTTGAGATTTTATCTGCACAGGACAGCCGGTCATAGATGTTCTGATCAGTTATTTGTGTCCTTTGCTAAATCCAGTTTGGGGAAAGCTATTTCTAAAGTCACACTATCCAGGTAAGTTTCCCTGTGTATTCTTTTGGCTTATGAGAGTTCTGGCAGGCCTGCTCCTCGGGGAGTCCATGCCATTCAACTCTGTCTGTTTCTACCTCTGCTGCTTTTCGGGCTAGAGTTTCATTGGATGACATTTGCTCTACTGCCACGTGGGCCTCATCCCACACTTTTATAAACCATTACAAGTTAGATCTGGTTTCCAGAGGGAGAGCATCCTTTGGCTCCGCAGTGCTCCGGAACATCCTTCCTTGAGGGCCTCCCAAGGTTCAGATAGCTGGGGACTCTGTCCCATAGGTTGATGCACAAATGAAGTTAACTACTTCAGATTAAGAAGTTCTGTACTCACCATAACGTTCCATCTGAGTAGGTAAACTTCATTTGTCAGCAACCGTCCCTCCCTCCATCCCCCTGTCCCTTTCGGATGTTCTTGATATTCCTGCTTCACGGTAGTTTGTTCCCGGTTACCTAGACAGGTTGTGATGTCAAGCCTTGTTTTAGGCAAACTCGATCTGAGGTCAGGAAGGGATGGCAGGGAGTTATGGGTAAGGGGGTGGAGCTTGGAGCTCGGATCTTAGCTGCTGGAAACTGCCGGCTCGGATCCGATATGGATCCGAATACCCATAGGTTGCTGACAAATGAAGTTTACCTACTCGGATGGAATGTTATGGTGAGTACATAACTTCTTATTTATTTAGAAAGCTTCTAACATTCTCTACTCCCTCTTCATTAGGAATGACCGTAAATAATGAATTCACATCCAAAGTTACAAAAATAACTTCATTGATGTATCCTGTCTAGACTCGGCCCAAAGAAACAGATGCTCCAGAAATTGTTTACTGTCCTTTAGGACAGTAGGTATTTTGTTCAAAACGCATCTTAGCTGTTTTCCAACCTAGATAGACGTAGGTTCTGTAAGCCAGCCCTTTCCTGAAACAATGGGTCTAAGCGGGGGATTTAATGGATCTTTGTGCACTTTCGGCAAACCAGAAATGACTGATATGGTAGGTTGCTCTACACTAAAGTAGGTATACAAAGAATAATCAATCTGGTCAGTCATAAGTAGAGCATACATATAAAAATTCAGTCTACTGATGATACCATTTACCTGGACTTTTTGTAAGTTTATGTATACATTGTCTTCATGTAGCATTTTGTGCATTCTATCCAAATAGTCCATTGTATCAAGGACAACTATCCCATCACCCTTGTCAGCTGGTCTGATAGTCAAGTGATCTGCCTTGGTCAAAGTACGCAGGTCTTGATCTTGTCTAGTAGTCGAGTTGTAAAAAGTGCCCTTCATTTTCTCACTAGTCACTCTCCTAAGATCGCTATCACACATCTTAATAATTGTGTCCATAGCCGGAGAATTATTAGGAACAAAACAACTCGGTTTTCTTAAATTATGAACGTTATCAGCTCCACAAGTATTACCATCCTGTATGGCTTTAAGCATTATATTCCTTGCAAAAACGTTAAGGTCTAAAACAGAATCCACCAAATTCATATTGTCACAGGAACAAAGGAGAGACCCTTATTCAACACTGAAAGCTCTTCAGCATTGAGAATGAGAATAAATTAAAAACTAAATTATTTATCTGCCACCTCGTGTACTCATTGTATGTAAATGAAATGCAACTCCCAGTGTGCCAGAAATGTTGTTGATAATTAGCAGGGAACTCTAATCTCTGATCAAATCTACAAAAAGATAGGTTTTGGGTAAAAGTGTCTCTCCAGGCTAAAGACAACCACAGCGGCTTCTTTGACTGTGTTAGAAACCTCAAAAACAATGCTAAACACTGCACAGTGCTAATAGTGAATGATGTTACCTACTCTGATCCAAAGGAGATGGCCACTAGCAAATAAATGTAGGTCACCCTCCCAAACATTCCTAAATCGCATATCCATGTCTATACCCCTCCGAAATCTCCCAAGAACAAGTTCTCAAGGTACTATCCAAGGCCAAAAACGCTACTTCTGTTAGGCCAAATAATGCACCAAGATGCCTACTGTATAGCCTAAAATGGGACTCTTTGTAGGGAGTTTATCAGCCTCCAAATTGGCTGTATGCCAGATGAGTGGAGGACAGCAAAAGTTATTCTGCTGCACAAGGGTGGGGCATCAGCCAACCCAGGTAATTATACACCCATAAGTCTGACAAGCCTGATCTGTTAGGCTATTGGAAAGGGTGATTATGGAATTAATAAACCCTTGATCTAAGCTAGTTTGGTTCTGTCACGGGCAGCTTCCACGTGTGCAGTCTGGTTGACTTTTTTTGAACAGGTTACTGAAATCAGATGATGAGGGGAAAATCAGTGCACTATATATCTAGATCTAGCAAAGGCATTCAGCACAGTTTCACACACTGATCTTGTTAATGAACACTTCTAACTAAATGTCAATCCCTGTATAACTCAATAGATAGTAAATTGGCTCACATATTGGACCACCCACCCTTATTTCCTGGGTTCTGTCTGTTTTAAAGGACCTGACACAGGTGGTGTAACACAGGGCTCTGTCCTTGGACCACTTCTCTTTAGCATTTACTTCTCAGAGATCAAAGCCAGTGTTAAGGGCTTATGGCTTGCCAGTTTTGCTGATGGCTGTAAACTGGGTGCCATTTTTAACTCTCCAGAGGACACCAGTATCCTCCATGAGGGCCTTTCCTATACAAATAGCTAGTGTGAAAACCACGGCCTAAATCCAAATGTCAAAAAATGTGTTGTAGTGATGTCCTTCAAGCACAACATCCTCTGCAACCATCACAATGAGAACAAATCCCTGAAAATCAATGCAGTAGTTAGCAACCTGGGTAACCTATGTAGTCTGTGAACTGTCCTTTGCTTACCATGTATCCACTGTTGTATGAGAGTATTTTTTTCATGACTCCTATTAGTAATAGTATGTTGTCTGGGTCCACAGATGTGATCATTCCACTGTATTTGGCACTTACTTGACTGGTCATTGGATATAATCCCCCATTTTGGTATGTACCTGTCCAAACACTTAACACAGCTGTAAAGCTGAAAGCATTTTCTCTCAAAGAAAACCAGGATGTTCTTCGTGTTTCACTGTTGCAGTCATTACGTTTCGGTTGTCTGCCTGCAGGTAGCCGCAGCCGGCCTGAATATCATAGTCTCTTCTTCCATGACGTCAGGGGTATAAAGCATGCAGCCGATGCCATTACATCAGTCTTTCTTGCCGCTAGGTGCCTGAAGCAGAAGCTGTTCGCAAGTGCCGGTCAGCCGACTCCTGAACTTTTCATTTTCGAGTTTCAGAACCGAAGTCTTCAAAAAAGTGAAGTACCCCATTGGATCCTTTTTCTTGCTCTAAACCAATGTCATTAAAAGTTAACAATTGTATTACCTATGGAAAGCAAATACTTCATAAAGATTTTCATTCATGCTGCATTCCTTGCTTAGGCCCAGACCATGATGTCCCTCACTTTCGGTTTTGTGCCTTATTCAATCCTCGAACAATTTGTCATCTGTTCATTTTTGCATCAAATTATTTCGGTACTCTGTTTAACTATCCAGAAATTGCTTCGGTAAGCCACCTGACTAACAACATTCCGAAAACAACGTAAAGATGAAGACAGAGGCAGACCGCATAGGTCCAATGTTGCCGACGATGCTTCCGTTAAGCTAGTTGCCAGTTCAATGGTACTCAGTGAGGCGCTTTCGCAGCCCCTGATATCTGCTACTTCAGATTTGCAGGCCTTTACTGAGACCCATTCGGAGTCCGGTATGCCGCAAGATGCTTCTTCGACCATGGAACCTGCGGATGTCTCTATCTTGGATGGGTCCGGAGCCGCTGTGCAGGCACCGGCTTCTGAGGGTGTATTCAGGCCTACTGACTTGCATTTCAAACCGAAGCAATCTTCTTCAAGGCCTAAAACTCGACCCACGCCTAGAGAACCGACGTCCAAACCCGCATGGTCAGGCCCATATGCCTAAAAAACAAATAAGAATGGCTGAAGACCTTATTACTTTAATTAGGGGAAGCCAGCCTTCCCCCTCTAAGAAACCTAGAACTGATTTTCCTTCTGATTCTTCTGACAGGATTCTGAAATTTCTTTTTCTTCTGATTACCAGGATTTGCCCTTATCTACCCATGAGGATTCTGATGCAGAGGACTCCAGTCCCTCTGCTTCCCCTCCAGAAGATTTTTCTTTTGGTGAAAACTTGCACACTCTCTTAGGGAGCATTTCTGCTGGGAAGGCCAGGATTACTCTGACTCCAAAAAGAGGCTTAAAGAATTCTTACTCCTCCCTCAACACAGGCCTTTCGCTATCCCTCCTGTCCTGGACATTGTAGATGATGCCTTCTTGGAATCCAGCCTGTTCCTAGACACATTACCTCCAGCTCCCAGGAAACCTGACTGGTATTAGAGTACCTGACACTCACAAGTTCCTCTTAAAGAATCCTATTGTGGATCCTGAGACCATTTCCCAGGGACCTAAAGGCATTAAGGCTACTACTGCCAAAACCCTACCCACTCTGATAGAGATTCCAGGGCCTTGGACAGATGGGATAAGAAGGTATACACTTCTGCTATTTTGGCCGTTAGGGCCTTAAAGTGCCAGTTTCATATGTTAAAGTATCAGCAGCATATTATGGGACTACTTAAACAGAAAATTATGTTGATTCCTGACTGTGTCGAAAGTAAAGAATTACAGGATTTAATTCATTCTGCTAAACAAATTGTTAAACATACTTTGCAATATGGTTTTGACTCTTTAGAAGCATCTTGCAGGGCTGCTGTCACTGGGTCTTTTCTTAGAAGCATGCTTGGCTTAAGGAGCAAAATTTACCAGATCATGTTAAAGCTAAATTACTGGATGCTCCCTTAAACCAAGACTGCCTGTTTGGCAACAAAGCAGAAGTCGTCCTTAAAAGGATGGTGGAAAAAGCTAAATCTGTGCAAACTGTTAAAGATTTCCTGCAGGTACAGCCTCCCAGATTTAGTAGGCATTGGCCTTCTAAGAATTGGTCTCTTCCAGGCCTTCTCAGTCCAAACCCAGGAACAGCAGACCACCAAGGCTACAGTCTCAAGGTACTCACAGGCCTAAGCAGTGGGGGGCTCCCACATCCAAAGCTAGAAGTAGTAAGACATCCCCCTTATAGAAAACTGTCACAATGGCTTCACCTTAAACCTTCCAAGCCCTGCTCAGCTGCCTGCTCCCTTAGGGGGAAAGATCGCCCTTCATGCAGAAAACTGGGAACTCATTACCCAGGGCAATTGGGTTTTAAAAATAGTTTCCCAAGGATACAGATTCCACTTCCAGACCTTACCAGCCCCAAACAGTTGGCCAGACCTACCACCAAATGAGTGGGCAGAGGCTCAACAGCAGGTTCTCTCTCTTCTAAGTGTCAGTGCTATTCCTCTTGTCCCAGCAGAAGAAAGGGGACAAGGTTTTTACTCAAGACTTTTCCTGGTACCCAGAAAAGACAGCTGCTGGCGTCATATCCTGGACCTCTCTGTTCTAAACACCTTTTTGGTAATCCCAAAATTCAAAATGCTAGCACTTCAACCAACTTCTTCCTATGTTAGGCAAAGATGCTTGGTTCGTAACCTTAGACTTAAAGGAAGCTTATCTGCACATTCCAATAAGGGAATCTTGCATGAAATACCTACGCTTCAGAGCAGGCTCCATGCACTATCAGTTTTCTGCACTGTCCTTTGACTTCTCTACTGCGCCCAGGGTATTCACAAAGTGTCTTGCTCCAGTCATTGCATTTTGCAGGCAAGGAAATATTCAGAAATACCCATACCTGGACGATTGTCTAATTCAGACAAAAAGCCAGGACATGCTACTAAATCTGGCATTTGTAAAGAAACTTCTAACCTCACTGGGATGCACTGTAAACGAAAAGAAATCTCATCTAGTACCCTGCCAGAAAATTGTATTCCTGGGAGCAAGCTTGAACACAACTTCCCAGATGGCTTACCTCATGCCAGAGAAACAAGTTTGACAGCTTACTTCACACTACTGGCCACAAAGACCCAGCTATCTGCAAGGCAAGTCCTGCAAGCCCTGGGGTTCATGGCCTCTTGCATTCTACTAATTCCATATGCAAGACTGCATATGAGGAAACTACAATGGTATCAACATTCTCAAGACCTGGAATCAATGATTCCCATCATTCCTTGTATAAAGACAGATGTCCTTCAAGGATGCATCTGCAGTCCTAACAAATGGGTTGTCCTGTCGTCAGGCAGCCCTTCGGTCGGCCGGATTCCAAAGTCTGGGTCTGGCCTCAGCTGGTGTCGCACTTCACCCGACGTCATCTCTGCTGGTCTTCGGGTATAAAGGCATCAGCCGACGCCATTTTCCTCAGTCTTTCTTGCCGCGTGGCGCTCGAAGCAGAAGCTGTTTGCAAGTGCCGGTCGGTCAGATCCAGAGATTACTACTACCGAATACTACTTCGAAGACTTCTAAAAAGCTAAGTACCCCGTTGGGGACTCTTTCTTGCCTCAGCCGATGTCAGAAAAAGTAAATAACTGTTTAACTTGTGGGAAACAAATACCTCATAAATATTTCCACTCTTACTGCTTACCTTGTTTAGGCCCAGACCACGACGTAGCAGCCTGTTTAGCCTGTGCTTCCTTCAACCGACGAACGCTTAGGCGTCGGTCGGAGTTTGCTGAACAGTTTTTCGGATCAGATTTTGCGTACATTATGCCGTCGGATCCTCCGACTTCACAAATTGTTAAAAAACGCAAAGAAAAAGACCGACACTCGCGGTCCGCGGTTTCGGCCGAAACCACGGTTAAGCAAACCGCGAGTGTCTCTGTTTCAGCTGAAACCGAGCAAACGGGTCAATCTTCAGCCGAATCCATGACTACTACCGAGGCTCCTGCTACCCTAGTTGAATCGGCCTCTGAAGTTTTGCCTACTAATGTGGTTCCTATAGAATTATCAGACACCATCCCTTTGGATGTCTCTACCCCAGCACGTGGTGCTGCTAAGCCTCCTGCAGCCATGTCTATTAAGGCCTTTGCCAGGGCTAAAGCAGCCAAAACTGCTAAATCAGTGCCTGTTAAGCCCCCCTCACACAGGCCCAGTTCCAGTTCTCAAATGCTTACTCTGGCAGAGGATCTCATCTCTTTAATAAGGGGATCCCAATCTCACCCAGACAGGGCCTCTCAACCTCCAGAAAAGAGACCTAGAGCAGAGCCCCCTGAGCCAGGGTCCTCAGATGACTCTTCTGATGATTCAGACAATACAGACCATCCAGAGGCTCCTTTTTCTACTTATGAAGATTCCGATGCTGAAGAATCTATTCCATCTGCCTCTCCACCAGAGGAATTTTCCTTTAGGGAAACCTTACATGCCATGAGAGAGCAATTCCAATGGCAGGGACAAGATTTCTCAGATTCAAGAAAAAGGCTTAGGACCTTTCTACACTTACCGCAACATAGGCCCTTAGCTATACCTCCAGTTCTGCCTGTTGTGGATGATGCATTTAATGATGTTTGCACTGCTCCTGATACTTTACCTCCAGCCCCTGCCAAACCAGATAGGTTTTACAGGGTACCGGACAATCACCACCACCTATACAAGGCCCCACTTGCCGATCCTGAGACTATCTCTCAGGGGCCTAAGGCAGTAGCTTCGACCTCAGCAAAAAACCCTCTCCCTTCTGAAAGGGAATCCAGGTCCTTAGAGAGATGGGGTAAAAAAGTTTACACCTCTGCTACTCTCTCAGCTAGAGCTTTGAACTGTCAGTTTCATACGATCCAATACCAAGAGTTTATGCTTGATCAGTTAACTAAGAAACTGTCCTCTGATGACTCCTTAGATAAGAAATATGTTTTAGAAATGGTGAATAACATTCAGCAGGTTAGTAACCATTCTTTAAAATGTGGCTATGATGCACTGGAGGCTTCATTTAGATCAGCCATGACTGGCACAGTTATAAGAAGGCATGCATGGTTGAAAGAACAGGTTTTGCCGGATCATGTTAAAGCAAAGCTGTTAGACTGGCCTTATCCATAGGAGCATCTATTTGGTTCTCCTGCTCAGCAAGTAATGAAGAAAATGGAAGAGAAGGCAAAATCTGTACAAACAGTGAAAGATTTCTTACAGGTTCAGCCCCCAAGGTTTAGCGGGAACTGGCCTTCCAAAAATTGGTCTTTTCCAGACTCCTCTAAATCTCAGAGAGGCAGGAATAGACGTTCCCGAGGCAGAAATCAATCCAGAGGAGGTGCCTACAGGGGACGCCAGTGGCAAGGCAATAACCAGCGAGGCACAGACACAACCACTGCCACTGCAACAGGACAATCACAGGGACTTGGCTCTGACACCGCCTACCAGGGAACAAATAGCAGCACCCTTAGGCGGAAAGTTAGCCTTATTTTCAAAAAATTGGCACTATATCACAAAAGACAAGTGGATTTTGCAGACCATAGACCAAGGCTACAGGTTTCACTTCCACACCTTACCAGTAAAAAGAGGAATGCCAAACCTACCTCCAAATCAGAAAACAGAAGCTCTAAAGCAGATAGCTCAATTAACAAAGATGAGAGCTGTGGAAAGAGTACCACCAACAGAACAGGGCAAAGGATTCTACTCCAGACTCTTCCTAGTACCAAGAAAAGAGAAAAGTTGGAGACCTATTCTCGACCTGTCCGCCTTTAAACACATTCATCATTGTCCCAAAATTCAAAATGCTGACCCTACAGCAACTTCTTCTCATGCTGGGCAAGGAGTGTTGGCTGGTAACTCTAGATCTCAAGGAGGCATACCTGCACGTCCCCATACGACCAAATTGCAGAAGATACCTCAGATTTCTTGCAGGATCAGAGCATTATCAATTCTCAGCATTGCCCTTTGGCTTATCTACTGCGCCCAGAGTATTCACAAAATGCCTGGCATCAGTAATCGCTCATTGCAGGCTACAGGAATCCAAATTTATCCATACCTGGACGACTGCCTGATACAAGCGGACAACAAAAGCAAGCTGACAAAAGACTTACAAAGAGTCATTTGCTTACTACAAGCCCTGGGATACACAGTCAATTTAAAAAAGTCAAGACTGATACCATCCCAAACGAGAACATTCTTGGGTGCGGAATTGGACACAGTAAAACAGATGGCATTCCTAACTGCAGAAAAACAAGCACAACTCCCTCTTTACTTCTTGGCATTAACAAAACAGAACAAACTAACAGCAAGGAAAGTACTGCAGGCCTTGGGCTTCATGGCATCATGCATAATCCTGGTCCCCCATGCCAGACTGCATATGAGAAAGCTACAGTGGTACCTAAAGAATCTATGGTCTCAACACAGGCACAGCTTAGAAACCGAAATCCCACTAATCCCATGCCTGAAACAAGAGTTCCTATGGTGGGCTCAAGCATGCCAGTCAAACCCAGGCTTGCCCTTCCACAACTTTCAAGCAAGCCAAACCATCACAACGGACGCCTCAGACCTAGGTTGGGGGCACACATGCTGGACAAATGCATACAAGGATTATGGACTCCAGACCAGCTGCACCTGCACATAAATCAAAAAGAAATGCTGGCAGTAAAACTAGCAATCCAGAATTTCAGACCATTCCTCAGAGAAGGCCATTTAATGATAAGGACAGACAACACCACAGTCATGTGGTACATCAACAAACAGGGAGGCACTCATTCATACCCCCTATGCAGAATGACTCTGGACCTTTGGAATATGGCTCTGAGCTACAACATCCAGTTACAGGCAATATTTGTACCGGAAAAGAAAACATCCTAGCAGACATGTTAAGCAGAACTACCTCGGATGCTCACGAATGGATGCTACACCCGGACATCTTCAAGGCCATCACAAAGAAATGGGGAATGCCACAAATAGACCTATTCGCATCCCCACTCAATCACCAGCTCAAGAAATTCTGCACAAGGACATACCACCCACTTGCATGGAAGGTGGACTCTCTATCCTTCAGTTGGAAAGGCCTGACAGCATATGCATTTCCACCTCTTCCTTTGATGCACAAGGTACTACTGAAAATCAAAGAGGAACGTCCAAGGATAATTCTGATAGCTCCAAATTGGCCAAGACAACACTGGTATCCATTGCTGAGGAGCATGTCTCGGGGAGAACGTGGACACTACCCTGATGCCTTTGATGTTAACTCAGAACGACTACAACATCATGCATCCAAACCTAAAAACTCTGCAACTGACTGCCTGGAACATCACATAACAGCAACTAACCCAGATTTATCCCAAAGGGTTAAAGACATTATCCTTGAGGCCCGCAGACCTTCAACAAGAAGGAACTATGCAGGAAAATGGAAAAGGTTTGTCATTTGGAGTACTGAAAGAGGAAAAGATGTGTCAAAGATAGATATTGCTAACATCCTGGAGTACTTGGCAGAGCTTCTCCATACAGGCCTGTCCTATTCCTCCATCAAGATACATGCATCAGCTATTTCTGCAGAATACAGCTTCGATCCCCCTGTCTTCTCACATCCTCTACTCGGGCAGTTCCTCAGAGGAATCAAGAATGTAAAACCTCCTAGGGAACCACCATTACCAGCATGGGACTTGAACTTTGTGCTAGAAAAATTGACACTCCCTCCATTTGAACCAGCAGCAACAGCAGATCTTCAACACCTATCATGGAAAACTGCTTTCCTACTGGCAATTACTTCAGCAAGAAGGGTTTCGGAACTACAGGCCTTAATGGCAGTACAACCTTTCCTAATCTTCCATCAAGATAGAGTGTCCATGAGAACTAATCCTACATTTATGCCTAAGGTGGTATCCAGAGTGTCTCTAAACCAGGCAATCCACCTACCTACCTTCTTTCCCAATCCACAGAACAGGGGAAAGACTGCTGCATACCTTGGATGTACATAGACAGTTGCTACTACCTGGACAGAACCAAGGGCAATAGAAAAACTGACCAGCTTTTAGTAGCTTATGCAACAGGAAGGGAAGGAAAAGCAATTTCCAAACAGACAATCTCCAAGTGGATAGGAAATTGCATAAGATTCTGTTACTCCTACCATGGAAAGCAAATTCCACAGAACATAAGACCTCACTCTACAAGGGCTACAGCCACTACCACAGCTTTCTTACGAGGAGTGGCTACCAAGGACATTATTGAGGCGGCTACTTGGACCTCCGTGCATACATTTGCCAAGCATTACAACTTACCTCTATACTCTAGATCCCGAGCAGGGTTTGCCACTGCTGTATTGCAAGGGATCCTAACTACACCATAATTCTTCTTCCTCCTCCCCTAGTTTGGCTATGGTATTCTACCCATTTGTTAGGACTGCAGATGCATCCTTGAAGGACATAGTACAGTTTTGTACCTACCATAAATGTAGATGTCCGAACAGGATAGCATCTGCAGTCAGGATTACCCACCCTCCTTCCCCTCTGTGGTACTCCTAGGGTATTTACCCTCCTAATAGCTAGCTAGGGGGGGATCTCTTATGGTGTATTTGTTTGTATATATGTACGTACATGCTTAGTTTTTGTTTGCCTACTATTTTTTTTGGAAACATTGGCATTTATCCAAAATTTAGTTTTCCAAGAGGGTAACTGGCATCTGGGGCAAGAAACACTGAGGAAAATGGCGTCGGCTGATGCCTTTATACCTGAAGACCAGCAGAGATGACGTCGGGTGAAGTGCGACACCAGCGCCGAGGCCAGACCCAGACTTTGGAATCCGGCCGACTGAAGGGCTGCCTGACGACAGGACAACCCATTTGTTAGGACTGCAGATGCTATCCTGTTCGGACATCTACATTTATGGTAGGTACAAAACTGTACTTTCCTTTGGTGGGCAGAGGCCTGCTACCACAACAAGGGACTCCCATTCACTCTACTCCCTGCCGCCCAAACCCTGACAACAGACTCATCAGACTATGCATGGGGGGCTCACTTAGCAGGGAAGTGCATTCAGAGCAAATGGAACCAGAGTCAGATGCACCTGCATGTCAATCAAAAATAAATGTTAGCTGTACAGAATTCCCTGCAGCCTTCAAGGACCACATTTTTCCAGAAAAATTATTGGTAAAGACTGACAACACCACCGTTATGTGGTACATAAACAAACAGGGGGGAACCCACTCGTATCCTCTCTGCAGACTACGCATGGCTCTGTGGAACACTGCCTTTAGCTACCAAGTGCACCTACAAGCTCAATTCTTGCCAGGCAAGCTAAATTCACTGGAAGACGACCTAAGCAGAAATCTCATGGACCAACACAAGTGGAAACTGGAACCAAAGATATTCAACATTTTGATAAACAAATGGGGGAACCCAGAGATAGACCTGTTTGCCTCCCCTCAGAACTACCAGTTGGACAAATTCTGCACAAGGACTTTCCACAGTCAAGCTTGGAAAGTGGATGCCCTGTCCTTCACCTGGAAAAGCCTCTCAAGTTTATGCCTTTCCCCCTCTGCCTGTCCTCTCAAAAGTTCTGCTAAAGATCAAACCGGGCAAACCAAGGACAATACTGATTGTACCAGACTGGCCATGCCAGCACTGGTACCCCGTCTTGCGCAGTATGTTACTGCTGGAACCATGGCACCTGCCTCAGACCCCTTCCCTGCTGTCTCAGCAGGAGGGTCAGATTCTGCACCCCCAGCTTCAAACCCTGAAACTTGCAGCCTGGCTAATTCCTTGAGCTCTCCAATAGCATCCTTCAGTAAGCAGGTGCTAGATGTCATTCTAGAGACAAGGAGGCATAGTATAGAAAATCCCATGCTGAAAAGTGGAAAAGATACTGTTCCTGGAGCCAGACTCTGGGGATGGGCAAAACGGTGCCCAGCTTACCGCATATTCTTCAATACTCAACAGAGATGCTCCACAAGGGTCTTTCCTTTTCATCAATTAAGATTCATGCCTCGGCGCATTATAATACTGAGCCACCGCTCTTCTCTCACCCCCTGCTGAAACACGTCTTCAGAGGGGCCAAAAATTTAAGACCATCCAGGAGAGCCCCTACTCCAGCCTAGGACCTTAACTTGGTATCAGAAAAGCTCACTCTACCTCCTTTTGAGCCAGCTGCAACTGCAGAGTTGAAATTCCTTTCTTGGAAAACAGCCTAACTTCTAGCCATCACTTTAGCAAGAAAAGTGTCTGAATTACAGGCCTTCAAGGCAGTGGAGCCCTTCATCATCTTCCATGCAGACAGGGTGTCCCTCAGGACCAGACCTTCCTTTATGCCCAAGGTGGTATACAGTGTGGCCCTTAATCAGTCCATTCATTTGCCTACCTTTTTTCCAAATCCACAGAACAAAGGAGAACAAATACTGCACTCTTTGGACGTGCACAGACAACTTAGATTTTATTTGGATAGGACTAAGCCTCTCAGAAAAACTGAACAGCTGCTAGTTGCCTTTGCTGTAGGGGCAGAGGGGAAGGCCATTTCAAAGCAAACCATTTCTAAGTGCATAGCCCATTGCATTAATTTCTGCTATAAGCACCATGGAAAACCTACCCCACAGGGGATAAGATCACATTCCACCAGAGCTGCATCTACCCTCTACAGCCTTTTCTCAGATGTGTCCCTACCAGGGGCATCTACCTGGAGTTCTGTACATACTTTCACAAAGCATTACCGCTTGCCTATTTTTTCTAAATCCAGAGCTGGGTTTGTCACTGCAGTCTTGCAGGGCTTAATAGCTGGTCCTAATGCTCTCTAACTTCCTCCTCCCTTAGCTTTGTAATGACTGCAATAGTGAAACATGAAGAACGTAGTACAGTTGTGTACTTACCATAAATGTAGATGTTAGAGTGTATTAACTGTTGCAGTTCTGGTTACCCTCCCTCTAGCCCCCTGACTTCTCTCGACTATATCTTTCTTCTTGTTTAGTGTATTTCAGCTTCCTGGTTTATTTGCTTTTTGTTGAAGGTGTAACCTAATATATAATTGCTTCCCGTTATGGGGGCACCTGACATCTGGGGCAGGAATAACTGATGTAATGGTGTCAGCTGCATGCTTTATACCCCTGATGACATGATGTCATGGAAGAAGAGACTGCATCCGACGCAGGGATCCAAGACTTTTGATATTTAGGCCGGCTGAGGCTACCTGCAGGCAGATAACCCAAATGTAATGACTGCAACAGTGAATACACTCAAACATCTGCATTTATGGTAAGTGTACACAACTGTACCTTCTAAATCATGAGAAATACACTGATCATCTCAAAGCCCTGTCCCTGTTCTTGGTGTCGACTTGTACCTCACCTACAGAGAACCTCAACAGATCCTGTGATTTCAGATTTACGGCATCTACAGCACATCCAAAAGGCATAAACACGAGATGGGAATCTCGTTTGCAACCTAAATACAACGTGTTGGAGGGATAGATATGCGTCATAGAAATTTCTATTTCTTTTGAATCTTCTTCCTCTCCATATCAGACGGTGCTTCTTTTATTCTATTCAAAAGAAATCTGAACAAATGGATGTGAAATGGCAAATTCACCCTGTAATAGCACCCTTTCACCTTATGGAAAGGGTTAACCTAATTTTTCTGTCTCCCATGGGTTAGTCATATTTAAAGATAAAGTTTAAATGCATAAAACAAACTTTCCTTCTCACACGCAAGCATTTGTATCTTTATGCATGCAAACACTTTCCTGCTTGAAATTGAGTTTATTTTGTTGCATTTAAAAAAAAATCTGCGTTTAAAGTTTGCTTCCGAACAGGGAAATCTAAAAGTACACAGCCATATTTATAGATGGGCCGGAGGCACTTACCTCACTTTGGGTGTCCAGCTCTAATTGTGTTTAATTAGCATGGGTAGGTAATTGTGCATTAGTTATGTACTTGACAAAGTAGTATATTACTGGTTTGGCAAAAAGCTAACCAACTAATCATTTTTTTTTTGCCAAACTTAATTTAACAGTTTGGCAGTTTATATTATTAATATGCAGCTATTTGGGCATGCCATCCAGGCATGAATACAGCTGAACACCGAAAATGACGTAAGAAGCCCCTGCCCACCAATAAGTACTGCTGCCGTAAAATGGTTGTATACTTCTGCGTTCAGAAGCAATTTTTAAAATTATTTTATTTACAAAATGATGCACAACTATCTGTTTTTTGCCTAAAAAGTGTTTGCATGCATAAAAATGGATGCAAACACTTTTTTTTCATAAAAAACATCTAAAGGTGTGAAGTAACTTATTACAAGGGCCAAAAAAAAAAAAGAAAATTCATCTGAATGTATGGTTGTGCTTCTAAAGCTAGTTCAGGGTCAATAGCCTATTTAGAAAGTAAGAGAATATGATTACACCTCAAGAGAGAGCAAGTCTGTGTGTTTCTATAGAAGACCAGGTCATTCCCTGCTGTTTCAATCAGTCTGGTATGGTACATTATAGTAAGTGTTCATGTAGCAGAGAAGATAATGCTCGAGAGAGAGGCTGCTCTTCTATTTAATTAGAAAATGAACCACAGTACAAGAGATACATAGGAAGATTAATGTGTTTTCCTTCTCTGGATTTAATTATAATTTGTTAGTCTGTCTAAACGTTAAGTCTTTGTGAGATGGGTGTATTGGTTAGCAGAAAATATGAATTAGCACTATGTCCAATTCATGGTGAAAAAGACAGGACAATAAGATATTGTGTGCAGTTAATTCATTGCACAGACTGTGGTTTAGCTTAGAGAAAGAAAAAAAAAGGTTAAATTTAAAATGTGTTGTCTTAGTCCTAAGGTTGTGGCAGACCTCTGAAGGACAGCAGCATTGGACAAAGTTTTGTTTTATAGTTGGCCTGTAAGACCTTAATGATCATTCCGTTTTAAGTTTACTGGCTAGAATATTACCCTTTGTGAAAATGACTACTGTCTTATGAACAAAACATGGGTGCTAAAATATAGATTACAGCAATCTTAATGGTTACTGTCAATATTCTGAGATTAGTCAACAGTTCGAATTCAGGCTCAATTCATCATAAAACCACGCATTACTTGAAAAAGAAACATTTGCTAGTCTTCAGTACACTGTATCTGTGTGCACTGTTAATTGCTCAGAGGGAAAAGTTCTTAAGTACTGTAGTGTCTCATAAGACCAATACCCAGGTTCAAGCCACTGCCATATTAAACAGTTGAATTAACATTAATCTCCATGGCTCCTCTTTCCAAAGGTGTATAGAAATGTCCTTGAACATAGGTTTATACTAGGCTATCTGCCCTAAGGCATTTAACTGTCCTATCTGATACAGAATGATCACACTGGGAAAAAGTGTGTTGGTACTGGCTTGTCGGGCATTGCGAATCTGTCTGCATTCATCCTAGTTCCGAGTGGTTGTCCTGTCTCTGCTCTGTAACCTATCACTGGACATTTCCTGCATTTGGTTTAATACATTTTTAGAAGTGCATGTAAATGAACCCCGTGTTTTGAAATTGTGTTGGAAGCTGTACAAAGCATCTCGGGTGTCCTCAGAGGAAGATTCTTTAGATTTGGTGGTGGTTTAAATGATAGCAGTGGGATTGCTTGAAAAATGTTTTTTTAACTTGGTTGAAGGAACATTAGAAGTTTTTTATTATTTTTTTTAAGTTCTGGATGATATGTTGTTACTAGAGGAACTCTTTATCATAGTGACTGTTCCCGTGGTAACTGGATTGCTGAATTTACTGCCCTGTCAAACTTCCTGACAGAGAGACCTTGAGCAAGTACGGCTTCTTCACCAGTGTTGACTTTTTCTCTGCCTCGTTAGAACAAATGCAGCGATATTGACTTGCTTAGCTGTAAGTAACGGACTTCTTTGTGTGGCTGGGATGATTGTTGCTTCTGCTTAGATGCATGTATCAGTCAGTTGGTTTCCTTTCGACAGATGTCTGTAATGCCCCATTGTATATAGTAACTCTGTTATCAAGGAAGGTTATGCATCGAGTTGAGTAGTCCAAGGTGAGTCTAATAGTGTTGAATCCTTTATGGAATTCCCTGAAGAAGTTGATGCTGTGTGTCCAGATTATAAATCCGCAATAAAATGGAAATAAGCGAGTGGTCTGTGTGTGCAGTGTTGTAGAAGTTCTCTTCCAGGTTTGCCATGAAGACGTTTACATATTGTGGCGCTATTCTGCTGTCCATAGTCTGGATGTAATGCTTCATTGTTTTTTCTGTCCACCTCAACATGTGTGCTGTCAGGTCTGAATGGTTCAGAGGAAACACTTCAGACTCTCTAGCTCTGTACCTCCATCTTCTCTTCCATAATACTCTACCCACCTGAATCTCTGCAGATCTTGTTTGCTGCTCTTCAGGGACAGACTTGTTCTGCTTGGCTCCTGTCAGGCTAAGTGCCCATTGCTTATTTTGCTTTCATTATTTATTACAGTTTTTCGTCTTCCACAGTATAATAAAATAGTTAATAGAAGGTTTCCTTCTTTTCGTTAGCACTATTGTGGTAGTTATGAGTGGAGGTATCTCTGCTTCTGCTCCTGGCTGCTATTTCGGCGATATTTTACTTGAGGGCCTGAAGTCACCAGATGTGCAGTAGCAAGCTCTGCCCAAGACCTGCCCCCATGCTATTTCATAATCGGGCACTAATGAATATGTATTCCTTCGAAGAATCCTGCAACCAGCCGCAATACCTGCTAGCTGAGGTGCACTACTGCTTCTTAGTGAGTGGGAAACGTGCCGTATAAATCGGTGAATACAAACAGGGTAAAGTCAGAAAGTAAATGATGCAAACAGGGTAAGGTCAGAAAGTAAATACTTACCTGTAAGACATGTGACTGTCCTTACCCAATGACCACTGAAGCAGAAAACTGAAATAAACTAATGCTGACTTGGCAGTAGTCGTTCTGGGCTATTAATTAGTCTCTATATCTCTCATAGAGGGAAAATTACAAGAGCTTCTGTGAAGTGACTTATTATTATTATTTTTCAGCTAGGCCACTTGCATTTACCATTATAACATATACCTAGTCACGAAAATACATTGTTAATACACTGTCCGGCTTTTAGTACGTGTCTTGTGTTGTCTTCAAGAGCAGTTGTTTCTTATTTTAATATAAACAAAGAAATGTGTATTTATTAAATAAGACATATTTCAGAAACTCGTTTTGTTCCTGCATCTGGTTGTCTGCAAAGTATTTTTTCTTTTAAATTAAACTGTAAACTACATGGTCACTTTTTAGCTAATGATTTAATCAGGAGATGCATTTTTTATTCAAAATAAAGTGTATAAGCTCACTTCTTGTCCTGACCTAGGGTTACCACCAGTTTTCCTTTAGGCTGGGCAGTCCCTTATTTGGGCAGGTGTGTCATTGTCGGGGAGCGGGATATGAAAATGGCAAGTGTCCTTTTTTTTTTCTAAGTTCCCTTTATTAGTTGACTAAAGCTATTATTTTTGTATTTGAATTGCTTACCAACCAACTAAAAGAGTGGGATTTTTTTTTTTAGCAAAAAAAAAAAAAAGCTATTATTTTTGTACCTGAAACGCTTCAAAATGTTGTAACAAGCAACTAAAATTCTTAGCGTGCTTTTATTTTTAGCAAGAAAAGTCCATTCGTTTGCATTGTTTGAATGCCATGTCAATTATGGCTCATTACATATGCAGACCTGGTCATCAATCCTTTGTGACACGCCCACTTCTGCGCAAAATGCAAGGTGAGGCCTTCAAGTAAAATATCGCCACTATTTCTTCTGTTTCTGTTGGCATTTAGGGATGTTCATCGTGCATACAGCTGCAGTTACTACAGATGGGTTATCCTGTCATCAGGCGGATCCTTGGTCGGCTGAATTCCAAAGTTTAGGTCCGGCGTCGGTTGTCGTCGCTTCTTCCCTGTCGTGCAGCAGGGGTATAAAAGAGGCAGCTGACGCCATTTTCTCCAGTCTTTCTTGCCGCGCGGTGCCCGAAGCAGAATCAGTTTGCAAGTGCCGGTCGGCCAGCTCCTGAGATTTATGAAAGTATTTCAGCCGAAGTAGTCTTTAAAGCTAAGTACCCCGTTGGAGAAACTTTTCTTGCCTCAGACCGATGTCAAAGTTAATAATTGCATTTCATGTGGGAAGCAAATACGGCATAAGGATTTCCACTCTTTCTGTATACCTTGCTTAGGCCCAGACCACGACGTCTCGGCCTGCCGTTTTTGTGCTAGATTCAACAAGCGCACTATTAAGTGCCGGGCGGAGTTCGCCCTTCATTATTTTGGCATAAAATGTAATTATATCATGTCGTCAGATACTCCAACTCCAGTTTTGAGCAAAAGACGCAAAGATAAGGACCGACATCCGAGGTCCGCACCGAATACTGAGACCACGCTTAGGCCGACTACCGGTTCTCCGGTTCTCAGCAAGGTGCCTACGCAGCTTCTGAGTACCGATGAAACTATATTACCGGTGACTTCAGTAACCGAGGTCGCAGGCTCCTCAGTCCCCATTTCTACTGTGGATACAGACGCCACTATTGGCAGGGAAACTCAGAATTTAGACAGGCCTGCCATTTCTGAAGGCGTCTTCAGGCCTTCCACCTTCTCTTTTAAATCTTTCACTAAATCTAAAGCAGCCATGAAAACCAAAAAACAGGGTCCTCAGACCTCTCAAGGCCCCATGCCTAAAAAGCAGATGCTTAAAATGGCTGAGGATTTCATTACTCTTATCAGGGGTTCTCAACCCCCCTCTGACAAAAGACCCAGATTAGAGGAAGACTACCCTTCCTCAGATCAGGCTTCTATTACCTCAGAACACTGAGGACCAGGATTACGCCTATTCCCCTTTCGAAGACTCTGATGCCGAGGAGTCTATTCCCTCAGTCTCCCCCCCTGAGGACTACTCTTTTTTGGGGAAACCCTGCATACATTGAGGGAACACTTTCACTGGGAAGGCCAAGATTACTCAGATTCCAAGGAAAGGCTCAGGGAATTTCTACTGCTCCCCCAGCATAGGCCCCTGGCTATCCCTCCTGTTTTAGATATTTTGGATGATGTGTACACAGAAGCCAGCCTTAATCCAGATTCTTTACCTCCAGCCCCTGTTAAACCAGACAGGTATTACCGGGTTCCTGATTCTCACCAGTTCCTATATAAAAGTCATACTGCTGACCCAGAAACTATTTCACAGGGTCCCAAGGAAATTAAGGCCTCTACTGCTAAAAACCCATTACCTTCAGAGAGAGATTCCAGAGCATTAGAAAGGTGGGGGAAAAAGGTGTATACCTCGGCCACTTTAACCATGAGGGCATTAAACTGTCAATTCCATATGTTGAAGTACCAACAGTTTTTGTTATCTCGGTTGAAAAGCAAAATGACACAACCAGAATAACCAGATTTGAAAGAGTTGCAGGATTTGTTGCATGGTGCAGAGCAAGTGGGTAAACATACCTTGCAGTGTGGTTTTGATGCTTTAGAGGCCTCATGTAGAGCTGCTGTTACGGGGTCTGTTATACGTAGACATGCTTGGCTCAAAGAGCAAACCTTACCAGATCATGTCAAAGCAAAATTATTAGATGCACCACTTCAAAAAGATGTATTGTTTGGTGTTGAAGCTGAGGAGGTACTAAAGAAAATGGAGGAAAAAGCGAAATCGATGCAAACAGTGAAAGATTTCTTGCAGGTACAACCTCCACGTTTCAGCAGAAACTGGCCTTCAAAAAAATTGGTCCTTTCCAGTCACAGACAGACCTCAAAGGGGCAGATACAGACTCCCAAGGAGTAGAGTGCAACCTCAAGGATCTTACAGAGCAAGACAGTGGCAAGCACCAACCCCAAGAGGTGGAGAAGATAGATCACAGTCATTTAGAAAACAGACGCAATGACTTCCCCCTATACCTGCCAAGCAAAGCTTTAATGGCAGCACCTTTGGGTGGAAAAACTGGCATTATTCTCAAAAAATTGGCATATTGTCACAAAAGACAAATGGATTCTGGGCATTATAGACAGAGGCTACAGGTTCCACTTTCACACCCTTCCAAAAATGAGAGGCATGCCAAACCTGCCACAAAATCAAAGGGCAGAGGCACAAAGACAAATTTCTGCTCTCATGGACATGAAAGTGATTCAAGAGGTACCTGCAAAAGAACAAGGTCAAGGTTTTTATTCCAGACTATTCCTGGTACCAAGGAAAGACAAAGATTGGAGACCTATCTTAGACCTATCCATCCTAAACACATATCTACAGGTGCCAAAATTCAAGATGCTCACATTACAGCAGCTTCTTCCCATGCTGGGCAAGGAGTCTTGGCTGGTAACATTGGACCTCAAGGAGGCATACCTGCATGTCCCTATCAGACAAGATTGCAGAAGATATTTCTTGCAGGTTCAACCCATTACCAATTCTCTGCATTGCCCTTTGGCTTATCTACTGCACCCAGAGTGTTTTATGAAATGCCTGGCATCAGTAATCATCGCCTTCTGCAGACTACAAGGAATACAAATCTACCCATATCTGGATGACTGCCTGATCCAAGCGGACAGCAAGGACATACCATTGCAGCATCTGGCGTTTGTAATAAAACGGTTAAACTTCCTGGGATACACAGTCAACAAAAAGAAATCAAAACTAATACCTTCTCAACAGATAATTTTCCTGGGTGCCAGCCTGAATACAACCACCCAGATGACCTACCTCACGCCAGACAAACAAGGGCAACTGTCTCAATACTTCAGCAAAATGGCAACTTTCACCAGGCTAACTGCAAGGAAAGTCCTGCAGGCTCTGGGATTCATGGCATCTTGCATCCTACTAATCCCATGTGCAAAGCTGCATATGAGGAAACTTCAATGGTACCTAAACTTATGGTCTCAACACAGCCACAGCTTGGAAACAATTATACCACTCATTCTATGCCTTCAAAAGGAATTTTTGTGGTGGGCTCAAGCATGCCAAAGAAACACAGGTCTCCCTTTCTGTGTACCTCAAGCAACTCAAATCATCACAACAGACTCCTCAGACTACGCCTGGGGAGCACACATGGCAGATCAGTGCGTTCAGGGAAAATGGTCCCAAAAAGAGAAGCACCTACACATCAACCAAAAGGAGATACTAGCCGTGCAAAATACTCTTATGACCTTCAAAGATCTACTGCATCCAGGCCAGTTATTGATAAGGACAGACAACACCACAGTGATGTGGTACAGAAACAAACAGGGGGGAACTCCTTCATACCCCCTGTGCAGACAAGCCATGACCCTATGGAACACGGCATTGGAATTGCAAATTCAACTACAGGCACAATTCCTGCCAGGGAAGGAAAACACACTGGCAGACAACCTGAGCAGAAATATGACAGATCCACATGAATGGAAGTTACATCCTCAAGTTTTCACAAAGATAATCCAGGCATGGGGACAGCCAGACATAGATCTATCATCCACAGGCCTGGAAAGTGGACGCACTCTTTCAATTGGACAACATTGACAGTTTATTCCTTCCCGCCTCTTCCTCTACTGACCAAAGTTCTATTAAAAGCCAGAGCAGAGAGGCCGCGAATGATTCTCATTGCTTCAGACTGGCCAAGACAACACTGGTATCTACTCCTGAAGAGCCTGACACATTCACCACCATGGATCCTACCTCCTAGTCCCTCTTCTGTTGTCCCAGCACAACTACAAAACCCTTCACAGCCAGCTCAAAACCCTAAATCTAGCTGCAGGGAAAATTCCTTAATTTCCCAACAGACTCTCCTCTCCAAGGAGGTGCAGGATGTCATCTTGGAGGCCAGAAGACCTTCTACTAGAAAAGCCTACTCTGCCAAATGGAAACTATTTTGTGCTTGGAATCAAGAAAAGGGCCAGAATCCTTGGGTAATAAATATACCTCAAATTTTACAGTACCTAGCTGAGATGTTACAGTGGACTTTCCTTCTCCAAGATCCACGCTTCAGCCATTTCTGCACAATACAACACAGATCCTCCTTTATTCTCACATCCTCTCTTAAGGCAGTTCCTCAGAGGGGCAAAAAATATAAAACCCCCAGTCCCTGCTTGGGACCTCAACTTCGTATTGGAAAAGCTGACCCTTCCCCCCTTTGAGCCAGCTTCTTCAACAGAACTACAATACTTGTCATGGAAAGCAGCCTTTCTTCTGGCTATCACCTCAGCACGCAGGGTTTCGGAGCTACAGGCCTTCATGGCTGTGCAACCATTCATCATTTTCCATCAGGACAGAGTTTCCTTACGAACCAACCCTACCTTTATGCCAAAGGTAGTATCCAGTGTAGCTTTGAATCGGACTATCCACTTACCTACCTTTTATCCAAATCCACAAAGCAAAGGGGAAAGACTACTACATTCCTTGGACATTCACAGACAACTTCGTTATTATTTGGACAGAACGAAGCCATTCAGGAAATCTGAGCAACTCTGTCTCCTATGCTACAGGTGCGCAAGGAAAGGCTATTTCCAAACAGGCAATTTCAAAATGGATAGCCCACTGCATACGCTTTTGTTATTCATTTCATGGAAAAACTGTGCCTGCATGCATCAGATCCCACTCCACCAGGGCCACAGCTACCTCTGCAGCTTTCTTCAGGGGGGTCCCTACCAAGGACATTTTGGAAGCAGCCACTTGGAGTTCAGTGCACACTTTCTCCAAGCACTATCACCTTCCACTATACTCTAAATCTAGAGCGGGTTTTGCCACAGCAGTCTTGCAGGGCATCCTTGCTCCTCCTAGTTCCACTTAGTGCCCACCACCCTTACTTAGATTTGGGATTCTTCCCATCTGTAATGACTGCAGCTGTAAGCACGATGAACATAGTACAGTTTTGTATCCACCATAAATGTAGATGTTAGAGTGCTCATACAGCTGCAGTCCAGGTTACCCCCCCCCCTCCGTCCCCTCTTAGAACAGGCCTTATGACAAACACCTTATCATACAACCTATTTGGGGTATTCTTTTATGGTGTATTTGCTTGCAACTACTGTTTTTTGATCTTTCTATATTGCATGTTTGCATAACATTATGTTTTGCCTTCATTCTGGAGGCACCTGACATCTGGGGCAAGAAAAACTGAAGAAAATGGCGTTGGCTGCCTCTTTTATACCCCTGCTGCACTGTCGTCGGGGAAGAAGCGACGACAACCGACGCCGGACCTAGACTTTGGAATTCGGCCGACCGAGGGCCCGCCTGACAGCAGGATAACCCATCTGTAATGACTGCAGCTGTATGAGCACTCGAATATCTACATTTATGGTAGGTACAAAACTGTACTTTAGTTCTCTCAGTACTCGTATCTATGCTTGCTTTAAACAAGTGGTTGTCTTTAGGCTGGTTTAAGCTTGTTAAAGTTTTCTGCTAGTGTTACAAGTTGTAGATTCTGTACAGTCTTTTTATATTTGTGTGCTGTGTCCCATGGGTTTTCATGCTTATGTACTGTGTTTATTTCTTGATATGGATAATACTTCAGGCTTCTGGAAGTAGCTGGGGGTGCTGCCCTTAACTGTCCTCGCCAGATTCCCATGATAGTTGTGTTTTGCTGTCTTCCAGGTCTGTTCTTCATTTTAGGCCATAGCTGTGTCTGACCATAGAGCCAATGTGGTCATGAAAAGGGTGCTTTCTGCTGCTTCTTTGGTAGTTCCTCAAACTTCAGCTTCACCTTCTTCATTTAAGAAACCCGTGTAGAAGAAGAGAGGTAAAGATAAGAAACCCGTGTAGAAGAAGAGAGGTAAAGATAGGGAAAAAGACAAGGAGAGAGGAACAGGAAAGAAGAGCAAGGAGAGAGGAACAGGAAAGAAGAGCAAGGAGAGAGGAACAGGAAAGAAGAGCAAGGAGAGAGGAACAGGAAAGAAGAGCAAGGAGAGAGGAACAGGAAAGAAGAGCAAGGAGAGAGGAACAGGAAAGAAGAGCAAGGAGAGAGGAACAGGAAAGAAGAGCAAGGAGAAAAAAAGTTCACGAAACTTGCTGTTGATTCTTTTTCTGTTGATGAGCCAAAGGCACAAGGCTGTCGCCCTCCTCTGCTCAGATTGTGGGTCCAGTGTCTGTATCCCATCGGTACCAGTCTCCACTTTTGCTGGTTTAGGTCTTCACACCTAGACATCCCAAGCTCTTTCCCATCTGTGGCACAGGAATCTCGTTGGCTTCACTTACCTTTTTTTCTTTTGCCCATTACTTTGGAACTTTTTTTTTTTTTTTGCCAAGAACCGTCTCCTGTTTGGATCTAGGCCCCCCCATTTAGGATCCAAGAGGCAGAAACAAATCTATACACTGACCTGGCAAGCTTGTCCTACACTGCTTCTTGTAGGTCTGCAAGGTCCACTAGAAGTATCAGGGAAACCGATTCGGGCAAGTTAATGGAAACCTTTTTTGAAGGCCCACATGGACTGGGTGATCCTTCCTTCAGCTTCAAGGGTGGCCCCTTCTGCTCTGTTGCTTATTGGTCTATCTTTCTGCACTGGTGACCCTGCATTGGATGTTCCCCCATGCTAACTCTTATTCCTCTTACAAAACTACCCCCTTCTTTCCTATCCCCCACCATCACCACAACCCCCAGCACCCATCCTCACCCTACCAGATCTCACTTTCACACTATATCCTCCTCACTAGTTCAACCAAACCCACTTCATTGCGTCAAACTAAAACTTCTACCCTCCTCAGTAAAACTTCACATACCTAAAGCAATGTTGCACTTCCCACAAAACTCAAGGAACAAACCCAAAGCCCTGCTCCCATTCCCCTTTGAGTGCCTATGCTTAACAGGAGACATGCACCCACAACCCCGGACCTAATACCAGCAGCAATCCACCTCCCCCTGTCACAACCAATATTACCAACCCTAAATATCTCAAACTCCTAACTATCAATGCCCATAGTCTAAAAAAAAATAGCCCACTTCCATGCCTGGCTATACCATACCCTACCTGACATAGTAGCGATCTCTGAAACATGGCTAAAACCCAACATTTTTTACTCTGAAATCCTACCTCCTGGGTTTCAAGCTCTCAGATATGACTGCCAAAATAGGAAAGGAGGAGTACCCTTAATCTACTCTACTCACCATCACTCCCTACCAAAATCGTATTCCTCAGTTCAGTAACGCCGAACTCTTCATAGGAATACTCAAAGTAAACAACCATAAAAGCATTTGTGTTATAGCCCTCTGTATCCCCCCTAGAAACAATACAACTACACTTGAAGAAATTCTTCTATGGGCCTCAACTAATAGTAAGCTTGAAATATACATATTAGGAGATGTAAACATTGACTAGAGCAAAATTAATACAGATAATCCCTCCATATCGATCAAACTATTCAATTTCACTCAACTTACAAATGCCATTACCAGACCCAATAAAAATAACCCCCCAGGCTCCATACTTGACTGGATCCTAGTCTCTCTCCCATACTGGTACCTTACCAGACTCCATTAGTGATCACTTGCCAGCCTTCATCCATAGAGCAATCCCCTCCACTCCTCACCTACACCAATATATCCATACGCGAAACCCCACAATTTTCTCCAGTTCTCTCAAACTAATAAACCGGGACAGTCTAAACTTCCTCTAAACAATGCCGTTGAATTCTTCAACTCAACCTTCTTCTTAAATGCCCTTAACTCTCAAGCCCCTCCAAGAACAAAATGTATAAAACCCAGTTCCGCCCCATGGCTTACTAAAGATACCAAAACACTTGTGCAACAAAGGGACAAGACCTGGAAACTTTACCATCACAATAAGCACCCCGACACCCTTCTTAAATGCAAACAACTCTGCAACCTAGCCAAAAACATATTATACAGGATAAAAAAAACATACTGTACCAAACTCCATTCTAATTCCAAGAACCCAAAACAATTCTGGAACTCCAACTCTCTTCTCAACCCAGATACCAAAAACAATCCTTGCCCTGACACTAGTAAATCTGACCCAGAAATAGCTACTCTATTCAAATCCTTTACGAACTCCATAGCAGAACTCACCAAGACCTTCCCAAACAACTACTCCTCCCCCAACTCAAACCCTCTCCCTATCCTTCCATCCCTAACACTCCTCCCATATTTCATCTCAAACCCATCTCCACCTCCTGTATAAAAAAAAACTTCTCTCTAAGCTTAAGCCCTGCTCCAATGCCCCTGACAACATCCCCTCACTTTATCTAAAACTTGCAGCAGATGGTATCGCCATCCCCAGTAGCATTCTTATTAGTAGATATACAGGTATATGTCCCCAAACTGTGGCATGCAGCCTTTATCCTACAGCTCCATAAAGGAGGCAAAAATAATATCTCCAACTTCCGACCCATAGCCATTCTCTCCCCATCTCAAAAATTCTCGAGAAGTGCATCCACCTCCAGCTCATGCCTTTCCTTACAAATAACCAACTCCTCACCCCAACACAACGTGGGTTCCATCTCGGCCATAGCACAATAACTGCTCTTCTCTCTTTCCTAGACATAGTAAACCACGACCGTGACTCTAGAGAACTTGTATCCACGGTTCTCCTTGACCTCTCCAAGGCTTTTGATACAATCTCCCATACCCTCCTCCTAAACCACCTTTCTAATCTTAATCTCTCACAAAACACCCTTACCTGGTTCAGCAGCTACCTCTGACAAATCTCAGGCCGTGAAATGGAAAACTGGCACCTCAGTTTTCCTTCCTACCCCAACTGAAGTGCCCCAGGAATCCATACTCGGCCCAGTGCTCTTTAATATCTTTATTAATGATTTCCATGCAGCCATTCCTAACACTAAGATAGTACAATATGCAGACAACTCAACTTTAGTCTGCTCTGTTTCTAACCTCTCTGAGCTCCAAACAAAAACTCAAGCTGCCTTCTCAACTACTGAGAACAGGATGCTTCAAAATCACCTCTCTCTGAATGCCAGAAAATCTAAAATTCTACTATTCTCTCCCTCAAAATCACTCCCTCTTGACAAAACCTCTTTCAGTATTATCATCCATGCCAACTCTGCTATAAAAGTTATTCCTTTTGCTAAACATCTTGGGGTTACTATCGACGAACACCTAAAATTTGATACCCATATTCAGCTAAATATTAAGAAAACACATCAGAAACTTGGCATGTTGTACAGAAACTCCCAATTTCTTTCCCCTTCAACAAGACATACCCTCGCCACTGCCTACTTACTACCATCACTGATGTATGGTGCTCCCCTACTAACAAACCTATCTTCCTCTGTCTCTTCTAAACTGGAAACCTGTTGCAATAAAATCTCTAAATTCACCACCAAATCCAAATACTCCACCCACCACTGTATACCTCTCCACCTGCTGCAATGACTAGAACTTCCCAACTACCTTGGTTACCTCCAACTCACTATAGCCCACAAGCTTATTTTTAAACCAACTAAATGCCCAGCACTAACAAACATCTTACCATTATACACCCTGCACAGAACTCTAAGATCTGCCCACCAAAATCTAATTTCTGTACACAAACCAAACAGTCCCTTGGCCAAGAAATGGAATTCACTCCCTCCTTTCCTAAGACTTCCTGAAAACTTTGAACACTTCAAAAACCCAGCTCCATTCTTACCTCTCCTCTAATTGGAAATGCAATTGCACTTTACCTGCTTATTACATGAATATATTCATTACACATAAGGTACCTTCCACCTTTATCCTCCCCTTTTTGGGGATTCATCTTATTTACTGCCTTCTTACAAATGTTACTTTTATAGTATTCACAGGTGATTTAAAACCTCTGTACAGTTTTACTCTGTGTTACTTGTTCTCTAATCTGTAAGCATGTAAATATGTTTTGTATATTTTGCTGTTTTACTATATAATATTGCAGTTTGCTTAATTGGTACTAAGTCTGCTATGTATTATGGAGTTTTTCTCCCTGGGCCTCCACTTAAAACGGGCTCCTTGAGTCCAGTGGACCTCCCTGGTCATCAAACTGGAAATAAATAAATAAATGTTGCTACTGCATTGGTACCAGCTGCTTTGCTGTCTTTGACACTGACTTCCATCTTGATGTATTTGGTCAGAACTGGTTGCATCCCAGAGCCGTAGGGTCTGGACTGGGACCAAGGGTTGGGGTTGACTCTGGGGCTGTCAGAGCTGTCCTTGCCCCTAGCTGCATTCTCAGCTCCCAGATTCACCTGGAGTGGGGTTTTCTTCTAGGTGTGGGGACTAATCATAGGAATTTACTAGGTTGTTGGCCCTGAGGTCCTTATAAGTCTAGCCAAGAGTTTAGCCCATGTTTAGACAAGTCGGCACCCAAAGCCCCTCTCCAGCAGGGACACAGGTGGAATCCCAGGGCTGTATTTCTTTTTCCCATCCAGTTGTCCAGGTTGCACTTGAAAAGGGATAATGAGGTGCTCTGCTTGACGTGGAGAGGGAAGCTATTCCACAGATGGGGGGAGTCTCGGACACAAAGCTGTCCCGCCAACAAGTCTTATTGATGTCACAGACCAGGTTGTGGTCATGCATGTGGGTTACTTGAGTGGAGCTTCAGAAATGTTTCACGGTCACCCAACGTTGCATTCAACATTGTAGAGAGGAATTTGACTCTGTCAGAGATAGGATCATTATATATGGGTTTGGAGTCATCCAGATCTTCTTGTCCCCTTCGGGCTTTGGTTTCTCATAAACTTGTCAAGTGACGACCCACACTCAAAGGTTTTGATCATCCTCTGATCTGGGGCTCCCCTGCTGCTTCCATGTCACCCCTGGCTTATCCCCTCAGAAGATACACAAGAAAAGTTGGTATAAGTGGAAGCACTTGGATTCTCGAGGATATCTGAGAAGATTCTGACCTTGATAAAAGGGTAGAGTCCCCCACATCTTTTAGTGGTTCCTCTTTCTGTGATTATCTTGAATTGATGAGATAACTGGGCATTTGTCCAACTTAGCCCTTTCACATTTTTGGTGGTACTCCTTTCAGATTCACTCGTTGAATTTGTGTACAAGAAGGCATGAAAAGAACATGATGTGGTGGAGCAAATGCTGGCACAAGCCTGATTAAGATTTTGGTCCAGCCTAAGAACAGGTCTTTCTGTAGTAAGGCTCACTGAGTCTATGCCATTGTCATCGCTGCAACCACAAAGAAAGCAATCTCTGAAGAGAATGCCTCAGTTCATCCCTGTAGGTGATTGATCTGATCCCTCTTTGGGATTTGCCTGTTCTCTGTTTTAACTTGCTTACAGCGCCACACTTGTATTGCAATCCCTTAAATGTTTGCCACTGCACTTTATGCTCAGAAGCACATTTGAGTTACTCTGCTCAGTTTTAAGAATGAACTTTGTTTAACTAGAAGTTAAATCCGTTAGTGCAGTGGAGTTTGGTTATCCACCACTGCATTTCCTCTGAAGCTTTATCTTGTATGCTTGCTTCATTGCAATGTGGTGCAATTCTTTCTGAATTGCATGTTTCTGTACACTTAGCTTCGTTTTGGTAATGTGGGGGTTCTGCTGCTGCTGATTATTTCTGTTGTGATGTCCAGTTTTGTAGCAGCACTGATTGGTTTTGGGTGTTGAATAATTATTTTCTCCTGGATATAGTGATATTGGCTACTAATGTTGAGTTGTGTTTTATTAACCACAATTCATCATCTGTTGTGTCTGAGAATAGACCCAGGTAGAAGTGATTCCAACACTGACCTGAAGGACTCTACTGAACACTTCAGTAGGGTGAGGTTGATAACCGCTGATGTTCGTGTTTCACTGTTGCAGTCATTACACTTGGGTTATCCTGCTGGCAGGCGACCCGCAGTCGGCCCGAGTTCCAAAGTCTTGGTCCGGCGTCGGTTGCTGTCGCCTCTTCCCTGGCGTCAGTGCGCCAGGGGTATAAAAGTTGCAACCGACGCCATTTTCTCCAATCTTTCTTGCCGCATGGTGCCCGAAGCAAAAGTAGTTCGCAAGTGCCGGTCGGCCGACTCCTGAGATTTTTGAAATTGAGTTTCAGAACCGAAGTCTTCTATAAAGCTAAGTACCCGGTTGGGGAAACTTTTTCTTGCTCCAGACCGATGTCAGTAAAAGTTAATTGTATTTCTTGTGGGAAGCAAATACCTCATAAGGACTTTCACTCTTACTGTATTCCTTGCCTAGGCCCTGACCACAACGTTACCAGTTGTCGGTTTTGTGCTAGATTCAATAAACGCACTATTAAACGTTGGTTTGATTTTGCTTCACATTATTTTGGCCGAAGGTTTAATTGCATAATGCAGTCAGAACAACCGATGACCGGAATTTATAAAAAACGCAAAGACAAAGAAAAGGACAGGCATCTGAGGTCGAAAAACCGACGAAGCCTCTTCAAGGCCAGTTGCCGATTCTCAGTGATGCGCTTTCGCAGCCCCCGACACCTGCTACCTCAGAGCCACAGGCTGTAACCGACAGCCACGTGGAGACACCGAGGCCTGTGGAAACTCAAGGTATTGGGCCTACGGAAACTATTCCCTCAGATGGGTCTGGAGCCGCTGAGCAGGCATCGGCTTCTGAGGGTGTTTTCAGACCTTCACAGCTTACAATTAAGCCCACTACAGCAGCCAAGGCAAAGTCAAAAACTCCATTAAAGACAAGGAAACCAGTACCGCATTCTCCAGAACAGTCATCCATGCCAATGAAACAGATGCTTAAAATGGCCGAAGACCTAATTACTTTAATCAGGGGTTCCCATCCCCCTCCTGACAAAAGGCCTAGGCAAGACACTGATTATGATTCCTCTGACCAGGTTTCCATTTCCTCTGATTCCTCTTCTTATCGGGGATATTGTCTCCCTCCCTATGAGGACTCTGATGCAGAAGAGTCCATACCTTCAGCCTCTCCGCCTGAGGATTATTCTTTTGGGAAAACCCTGCACACCATGAGGGAACATTTCCATTGGGAGAGCCAGGATTATTCAGAATCCAAGAAAAGGCTCAAGAGACTTCCTTTTATTGCCTCAGCACAGGCCCCTGGCTATCCCCCCTGTGCTTGATGTTTTTTCTGAATCCAGTCCGTCTCCCGATTACTTACACCCTGCACCAGTCAAGCCAGACAGGTACTACAGGGTCCCTGACTCTCATAAATTTCTTTACAAAAACCCCGCTGCAGACCCAGAAACAATTTCTCAGGGTCCTAAAGGGGTTAAGGCTTCCACTGCTAAAAATCCTGTCCCCTCAGATAGGGATTCCAGAGCTCTGCAGAGATGGGCGAAAAAAGTTTACACTTCTGCTACTTTAGCTGTAAGAGCTTTAAACTGCCAGTTTCACATGCTTAAATATCAACAGTACCTCATGTCATTGTTAAAACAGAAAATGGTTTCAAATTCAGAAAGTCCTGACATTAAGGAAATGCAGGATTTATTGCATGCAGTTGAACAAGTGGGAAAGCATACTCTGCAATGTGGTTTTGAGTCATTAGAGGCTTCTTGTAGAGCCGCAGTTACAGGCTCTGTTATTTGAAGGCATGCTTGGTTGAAAGAACAAAGTTTACCTGATCATGTCAAAGTAAAATTATTGGATGCTCCACTACAGCATGATACTTTGCTATTAAGGCAGAAGAGGTGTTAAAGAAAATGGAGGATAAAGTAAAATCAATGCAGACAGTGAAGGATTTCTTACAGGTTCAACCTCCTAGATTTAGCAGAAACTGGAATTCAAAAAAATTGGTCCTTTCCAGTGTCAGGCCACAAAGAGGCAGATACAGACGCCCAAGAGGGAGATCTCAGCCCCAAGGCTCTTACAGACCTAAACAATGGGGTGATTCAGCCCCCAAAGGCGGGGGAAGACAAATCACAACCTTATAGTAAACAGTCCCAATGACTTCCCTCTACAAATGCCAAGCACTTACCTTTTGACAGCACCCCTAGGGGGAAAGCTAGCACTTTTCACAAAAAATTGGCACATGATCACCCAGGACCAATGGGTGCTGAATATTGTTTCTCAGGGTTATAGGTTCCACTTCCACATGCTTCCAAAATCAAAAGGTATGCCAGACCTGCCACAAAACCAATGGGCAGAGACGCAAAAACAGATTGCTGCTCTTATGGACATGGGAGCTATTCAAAGAGTTCCACAGCAAGAACAGGGACAAGGATTTTACTCAAGACTTTTCTTAGTACCCAGAAAGGACAAAGCCTAGAGACCAATACTGGACCTGCCAACCCTAAATATTTTCCTGGATGTTTCAAAATGTTAACACTACAGCAACTTCTGCCCATGCTGGGCAAGAAGGCTTGGCTAGTTACTTTGGACCTCAAGGAGGCATACCTGCATGTCCCAATCAGACAATCTTGCAGAAGATACCTCAGATTCATAGCAGGCTCAATGCATTACCAATTCTCTGCACTGCCCTTTGGCTTGTCTACTGCGCCCAGGGTCTTCACAAAATGCCTAGCACCAGTAATTGCATTTTGCAGACAAAAAGGATTTCAAATATATCCCTACTTGGACGACTGCCTTATTCAAGCAGAGAGCAAGGACATTCTTCTAAAGCATCTGGCGTTTGTAAAAAGATTACTAATTTGCCTAGGGTACACAGTAAACGAAAATAAATCAAAACTAGTTCCCTCTCAAGAGATGATATTCCTGGGTGCAAGCTTAAATACTACTTCCCAGATGGCTTATCTCACGCCAGACAAAGGCAACTGATGCATTATTTTCAAATGATGGGAACAAAGACCCAGCTCCCTGCAAGAAAAATTATGCAGGCCCTGGGCTTCATGGCATCCTGCATTCTACTAATTCCATATGCAAAACTGCATATGAGGAAACTACAGTGGTATCTAAAAAGTGTTTGGACTCAGCATTGTCACAGCCTGGAGACTATCATAACTTTAATTCCCTGCCTACAACAGGAGTTTCGATGGTGGTCCCAGGCCTGTCACCACAAGAAGGGACAGCCGTTCACCTTACCCACAGCCCAGCAGACAATAACAACAGATGCATCGGATTATGCCTGGGGGACACACATGGCAGGAAAATGTATTCGGGGCACTTGGCCCAAGGAACAAATGCATTTTCACATCAATCAAAAAGAGATGCTAGCTGTACAGAATGCCCTGACAGCTTTCAAGGACCTACTACATCCAGGACAACTATTAATAAAGAAGGACAATACCACAGTTATGTGGTACATAAACAAGCAAGGGGCACACATTCCTACCCCCTATGCAGGCAAGCCATGACTTTGTGGAACACAGCACTGACCCATCAAGTACATCTGCAGGCACAATTTTGCCAGGAACAAAAAATACACTGGCAGATGAACTAAGCAGAAATCTCATGGATCCCCACGAATGGAAACTAAATCCACAAGTGTTCAGCATGATAACGAGGAAATGGGGATGCCCAGACGTAGATCTTTTTGCCTCCCCCCACAATTGCCAAATACAGAAATTCTGCACAAGAACCTATCGCTCTCAAGAATGGAAAGTGGATGCCCTGTCATTCAGCTGGAAAGGCCTGACAGTCTATGCCTTCCCTCCGATGCTCCTTCTTACCAAGGTGCTCCTAAAAGTCAGACAAGAAAGGCCAAAAAGTATCCTGATTGCCCCAGACTGGCCACGCCAGCACTGGTACCCAACCCTAAAGAGCTTGTCTCAAGGCCAACCTTCGCTTCTACCTCAAATTCTTCATCTTCTGACGCAACAAAACAATCAGATTCTGCACAATCAACTCGGAACCTTAAATCTGGCAGCATGGCAGGTAATGTAGCCAGTCAGAGACTGTACCTCTCTCTAAAGCTGTTATGATTGTCATTTTATAAGCCAGGAGGCCCAGCACTAGGAAATCTTATGCAGAAAATTGGAAGAGATTCTATGCTTGGAACCAGGCACAAGGGCTCAAACCACTTGTCCCTAATATACCTCAGATTTTACAATACCTAACTGAGATGCTGGACAAAGGCCTATCTTTCTCGTCTATAAAAATCCATGCATCTGCCATTTCAGCTCATTACAATACAGAACCTCCTATTTTTTCACATCCTGTACTAGGACAGTACCTCAGAGGGGCAAAAATATATAAGACCCCCAAGGAGAGCACCAGTACCAACTTGGGATCTCAATTTTGTTTTAGAAAAACTCACACTGCCTCCTTTTGAACCAGCCAGCACAGCTGATCTAAAATACTTATCATGGAAAACTGCTCTGCTCCTAGCAATAACTTCAGCAAGAAGAGTCTCAGTTACAGGCATTAATGGCTGTGGAACCTTTCATTTTTCATCAGGACAGGGTTTCTCTTGGGAAAAACCCAACATTCATGCTAAAAGTGGTCTCCAATGTGGCCTTAAACCAAACCATTAATTTACCTACTTTCTACCCAAATCCCCAGATTAAAGGGGAGAGACTTCTGCACGCTTTGGATATACACAGACAGCTACGATTCTACTTGGACAAAACAAAAGCTTTCAGAAAAACTGAGCAACTGTTTGTAGCCTATGCTGCAGGATCACAAGGAAAGCCTGTTACAAAGCAGACCATCTCAAAATGGATAGGACACTGCATCCGCTTCTGTTATGCACAACATGGCAAATCTGTGCCTAAGGGCATTAGGCCTCATTCTACCAGCGCAGCAGCCACTTCAGCAGCATTTCTCAGAGGAGTACCAACCAAAGACATTTTAGAAGCTGCAACCTGGAGCTCAGTGCACACTTTCACCAAGCACTACCACTTACCTCTCTACTCTAAATCCAGAGCAGGCTTTGCCACTGCAGTTCTGCAGGGCCTGGTAGCCTCTCCAAATCCAATTTAAACCCAACCGCCCAACCTCAGCTTTGGGATTCTACCCAAGTGTAATGACTGCAACAGTGAATTACGATGAACATCGTACAGTTGTGTACCTGCTATAAATGTAGATGTTAGAGTGTATTCACTGTTGCAGTCCAGGTTACCCACCCACCATCCCCCTTTTCATTGCTGGGACTTTTCTGTACTTCTCAACTCTATACAACCTATGTGGTGTATTTGCTTGTAGATGAAGGACATGTTTATAGTTATATATGCATGTTTTTTGGCATATTTTTATCTTTCCAGCCTTCCTATCTGGGGGCATCTGACATCTGGGGCAAGAAAAACTGAAGAAAATGGCGTTGGGTGCAACTTTTATACCCCTGGCGCACTGACATCAGGGAAGAGGCGACAGCAACCGACGCTGGGCCAAGACTTTGGAACTCGGGCCGACTGCGGGTCGCCTGCCAGCAGGATAACCCAAGTGTAATGACTGCAACAGTGAATACACTCTAACATCTACATTTATGGTAGGTACACAACTGTACTTTCTTGATTGACTTTTCAGTAAATTGTTTTCCCATTGATCTCTATAACTGTTAAAGGTGAGCTGATTGAATTTCTCCCTGATGGCATTCTAGACCATATGGGGGGAGTTTCCTTTAAAGGTGTGTTGTCCTGAGTTTTAGTGTATGTTCACACCCCCCCCCTTTTTTTTTTCCCCAGTTAAGCTGAGTGAAGCTGATTGGTCTGTGCCTGAGTTTAGGTATCCCTTCCCTTTGTTTGTGGACCAGTATAGTTTGACACCAGACTTCCAGGAAAACTCGGGGGGGGGGGGGGGTGTATGATATTTATATTCCCTCGGAAACTGCTAGGGATGTTGGGCAATGTGGAGCCAATTTTAATGTCGCTGTTACCGCTTCATTGGTTATGTTGGAAGGTCACCCTTGGTGGATACAAGTGTAATACCTGTTTAGTGTTTTTTTTTTTTTTTTTTTTTTTTCCAGTTGCTAACTGCTTTGTCTTGTAGAGTTTCAGCTTATGAAGCATCACGTATTACTAGATTTTATTTTACAGTTTTCTGCATTCACTCTTTTCTACTTTAGATTTTCTGTCCTAATTTATAAACACAGTGTTGCTGCCGTTTACTTTAGATGCAAGTCTAGTATCAAAGTCTGATTTTTAGCTGATTTCATCAAGTTCTGTAAGATCAGTGTCCTTAAATGTTTGTACTCCGACATCTGTCGTATAGGTTACACCTCCCTGAAAATTGACAGTCGTTAGGTACCCGAGCGACTTCATACACCACGAACTCTCCTTTGATCATGATACATCTCAGTGGGAGGTCCTCTTTTGCCAGGCTGATTACTATGGGATTATCTGTCAAGGTCAAAGAAAGGTGGTATTCCTATCTACTTCTCTTATCTGACCGTTTAATAGAGTGCAGTACCCCTTGTGGTATGTACCTGTCCAAACAGATGACTCAACTTGGACGATCTTTGTTTCCTTAGTAAAATCAAAGCCATGGCTTCTATGTGGTCCACAAACCACCTTTAAAGCACACTCTGTTCCATTTCTTCTAGACTTTAGAGGGGGACCTTTTGCCTTCCCTGCAGTGCTTCACGTGATTCACTCCTAAGTTAACTTCCACACTTGACAAAACACACACCTGCTTGAAAGAACTTGACTTTGTCTGTAACATAAGAATCTCTGTCAAAAAGTCTCCCTTCTGTTGAATAGACTTCCCCTAGTTAAGTAAAGTTGCTCCTTGACCCTGTTTAAACACATCCTGGATGATTTGATGAGAAACTGTAAATTCACCACAAGCCTGGCCCCCTCACTACCTTATAGAAAGGGCGAGAAATTATTTGGGAGCTATTTATATGGACCGGTACTGAATATGCAGGACCTTGAGGCTAGGCTACAAATGATCCATCCAGTTAACAGCCTAGTATGAACTTATATTTTGCAATATAAATGTGATTTTGTATATTATAAAATATATCTGTCTTGATGTGTGAGTGCATGTGTTACTGAAGAGTCTGTTTACTTCAATATAGTTACCTTTACCTTACTCAAACGAGATGTATACCGTTTCTGGATAGCAATTCTTAGGGAAAATATAGTATTAAGGTGAGTGTTTGATTGTGAAGGTAAAGTGAGTACAGTAATGTTTTTATTTTAATTGAGAGTTTGTCATCAGGGTGGACTGTGAGCGGTTTTGCTGTTTTGGTTAGAATTACGTTCAGTAGTAGACAGGACTGTTTTTTTAGTGCAGCTGTTTTCTCTCTCTGTTTTTGGGTGATTAACGTCCTCCAAGAAAATGGTATTTATTTTATTTGTAGTAGACTGCTGAGGTCGTTTTTATGTACCATGCTAAAGGAAGAGGGTCTGTAATACCTGATTTTGATGAACTTGTTATCCACCTAGATGTTTTGTCTTGCTTTTAAGTAGACCAGGCTAATATAAATACTGAGACACCATCGCTGGTTCTTTTTGGGTTACAGCAGTGAAAGGAGGGGAGTCCCAGCACATTTGGTATTCAGTTGATCTTTAACCCCTAACCTGGGAGCCAAGAAAAGTCTTCAACAGAAATTTATGGATGTTGTTGTGTGCCGATTGTTCTGTTTCCTAATAATTTTTATTATAAAAATGTAAAAAAAGAAAAGTTCAAGACCTCATCAAGATATCTTAACTGGTACAGTTAACTGTTAAGTTGGCACCTTTCCACAGTGACATTTCCTGACAAGCAAGCCTTGTGGTTAAAGCATGCAGGGGATGATCTTTCCCATATGTGACCACACCCATTTATCAGACTGTACCCAGAATCAGCAGTTTTGAATTCCACACAAGCAATATTGCCTGACAGGGTGTGTTAATGTCTAATTTAGTGATCTGAAGCCGAACGCATAGGCTTCTGTGTGGAAGAGCATTAATTACACATTAACTTGCACCCTGGAGGGCATTATTGTGCTTAGAGAATGGTCTTTCTGTAAAATTGTTTTACTTATGTATTTGTATTGCAATGTTTTTTATATATATATATATATATATATTTCTGGTGTAAAATAGTTCCTCTGCCTAATGTTTCAAAGTTGCTGCAGTATATGTAAATGGTATTAGAGAAAGCATTTTACATCCAAAATGCATCATTTTTTAAAAAACCTTTATAGATATTTGCTTTTATTTTTTGGTCCCTTACTGCTAAAATGTGTGGTTTCATGCCAGTCATTGAGGATTGAAATCCCTAGATAATGACATACATTTGATTTTCAGACCTTATTTCCTTCAGTTCATGTTACCGCGGTGGTGGTGCTGCAGTAGCGATGTCGCCTCACAGTTGGACATTGCCCATTCGATTCTCAGAGCGTCTTCTGTGTGGCGACATGCGTGAATGGGCGTTCCTTCGTTGAAGGTTGTGCGTTAGGCCCGGCAAGCCAGTACGTAAAAATCTATTGCCAATCATTAGCGGACCGGAGTTCTGCTGTGGCGACCCCTAACCGGGAAAAAGCCGAAAGACACAAATTTCCTTCAGTTCATGTTAACACAAATCCTGTTATTTCTTACTTTGTAATTTTTATAAGTAGGACATTTAAAATCTATGCCTATTTTTGAGCCTTTGTTCCTCCTTTATTTTAGGCTTTATCCGGATTTCTTGAGCTAAACGGTAGAGCGGTACACCAACCTCTTATTTGCTGCTGCCAGTGGTCCATCATCTCGCTCTCTGTCCCACACACACAGTTCAGAAAGATGCATGCTAACACAAGTCCTGTTATTGAAGGAACTTTGTGATTTTTTTTTTAAGAGGAATATGTTCCTGTTTTGAGCATTTGTTCCCCCTTTATTTTAGGTTTCAGACAGTAACTTGATCTAAGAAGTGAGATGTACGTACACCTGCTCAATTGCTGCCACTCTTCACTGTCTCACTAACACATACATCGCTTTCATGCATGCAAGCACGTATTCACCTACACAGAAACACACAAACAGAAACCTACACCCACACACTTTTTTCTGTTATATTTAGTTTTTACACTCGCTAAACAGCAAAAGCCCTGTTTAGCAAGCGTAAAATAACTGCTCGATCGATTTTCTGTTAGACACACACACACACACACACACACACACACACACACACACACACACACACACACACACACACACACACACTCTTATATTTTACACTTGCTAAACAGCAGAAGCATTGCTTAGCAAGCATGAAATAATGGTGGCCATTAGATTTTTTTGTCCAAGCTCCACAGCAGGTTGATATGCTGCCATAAAGCTGTGGACTCTCTTTTTCAGCGGGCATTACTTGTACACTAATAAATACCCTGCTGGAGAAAGTTTGTTCTACAGTCAGGGTGCTGATGTACTGTTTGCCCATTCTCTAAATGCAGTTGTTATATGCAGCAGCTAATGTACAATGAATCAAGGAAACTGAAGCATACTTCACAACTTCTAAGTGCAAGAAATCCAGACCAAGCCAAAAATAATGAGGGGGGGGGGCAAAAGTACAAAATTAGCTACAGATTTTAAATGTTGCTTTTATAAATTTAAGTTAATAGAATAAAAGGTTTAGCAGTAGCATGGATTTTCTGAAGACTGAAGTCAGAAACTCAAATGTATATTACTGCTTAGTGACTCCAGTCAATAATTTGCCAAAAAAAAAAAATGTTATGAGGGAGAGACCAAAAATATAAGGCCAAAATCTAGACATTCTGCAAAAATCTGAAGGGAACAAGCATGTTTTATTAAGCTAGATATGAAGCCACATATAATTACATTGAGTATTATGAGGAATTGTATATAAAATGTGTAGCTTTCCAAGTTTATACTTAGTTTTGAAAAAGCATAAGTGACGACACAAAATAAAAATGTAAATGGCACATTTCGGTATTTGGTGGTGACATCCCAGTAAAAGGAGCACCTGATGTATTATATGCCTCACAATAAATTCAATATTACAACTCGCCACTGCTGATTATTTCCACACATCGCTGAATGCTGCTGTACGTTTGGTACCACATTGACAGAATGTGTAACACACAAAGAATTTGCCATAAACGCAAACACTAAATGTGGATTGCTGCCAGAATGCTACTGGATACCAGAAGTACGGAGTGGAGCATTATATGATCATCATTTGGACGAGGTACAACTAATTTTAACCATCATGTGCCAGTGGGTGTGGGTTGTTGGCAGGCCTTATGTCGGGAAGCAGTTTATGGATCCAGGTTATGGTAGGTCACTAGCTGTCAAATTAACTCTTGCTTTTAATGTCTACCAAGTGAGCATGTGCATAATTAAGGAAATCCTCTTTGAATCGAGAGGACCCAGTCAGTAAGAAGTTGCATTTTCCGTATTTTAAACATCTTTATTGACATACACATTGCATAGTGTCATGAGTACACAGTTGCAAAAGAGACCAGAAACCATCATGATTTTTCCCCTTTTTACACATTCTACAGATGCGTTTGTTCTTTTTTACAACAGTTCATTTTAAGATTACATTTGTTGCCCAAGTTGCGTCTTCCCTGAAAATGCATTCTTTATAAACATTATTCTGCATGTATTGTTCCTTCATATTCCATTTATTTCTATGTAATTTGCTTCTTTCCATTTCTAAAGATCGTGCCTCCAGTTCCTTTCCATTTCTAAAGATCGTGCCTCCAGTTCTCGATCTCATTTACAATACTTACAGCTGCTTGTGATTATTACTTCCATTTCCTAGTAATTGCATTTTTGGTACCTAACAGCACTAGGCTGAACAGGGCCTTGCAACAGATAGGTAATTCAGTTTCTGTATAAGAATCATTTCCATAGTTGTCATTTTCTTCTCCAACATTTCTGACAGAGTACTGTGTTGGGAATTTTGAAAATCTATTATCTTGTAACGTTCCCAAAAAACATGCTCACACTCTGGTACCCCTCTCTTTCCCATCACACCTCCAGCAGTTGCTGCTTGCCTACCTGTGCTGTGCAGAAATTCTCTTAAGTCAGTTTTGGGTGTAGCAATACCTATGAAACACTTGTGTGTGAAAAGACTGAATGTTGTAGAGTTTATTGCAGTCCGATATCCTTACATTGCTTCTTTGTATATTGCCTTTCCATTCTCCTTTGCCAGGCTTTTGTAACCTCTCTTTATCCTTAGTTTTTGTGCATTGCTTTATATGGCTACTAATTATCCTTTTTTCCCGCGCAGCTACCTGTACTAGGGCGCGACTATAAACAGCTGGTATTCATGTTACTCTTGCTTCTGTCTTGGTGTTGGAGTAAACTGCTTCCTACCTTAATAAAATAATTAAAAACATATTGCTTTCAGCCTAGTACTGTGGTGCCTTTTTAAGCTGAAGAAAGAACAAGCAAGAACAGCCACTTTTCCTGTCTCAGCGCTACATCCACAGCTTTTTTTCCACCTTAACAGTTAGAAACACAGGATATGAAGTTAGCTAGTTACTCACTCTGTCTAGTCTCACGGAATAGTGCCAGACCTCATGTTCTACTGAATTTCTTCAATTCTGTCATGTGTGGCAATCCTGGTCTTGGTTTCTTTGCTTCTTATTGGTTGTCAGCTTCATCCAGTCAGCTGCAATCCAGGGCAGGAGCAATATGGACTGTTGTAAATTCTGAACTCTTAAAGGAAAAACTGGACCATAAAGTTGATTTCTAGACTATCTGGAAAGATGGCTAGTACAGTTACTAAAGATGCCACATGTCCAAATAGCTTTCCATTAAAATCTGTGGGAAAAGTAACCTTTAAAATGAGAGTTCATGCCATGACATCTCACCTGCACCCACTGAACATAGTAACAGGATATGGGTAGCCAACTCATGTCCTATTAATGTGCCCTATTAATGGTTCCATCTTGCATTTCCAAGACTTGTCAGCGTGAGCCCTGGAATTACGAAAAGTCAAAAAATACAGGAGAGTGCATCTCCTCCTTGATCTTGTATATTATCTCTGACATCACCATACATCTCAGAAAAGAGAATATTTCAAGAAACAGCAGTTTCAGATTCAGTATACTTAAGAATGCATTTTCAGTCCTTCAGTTTCAGTATTCTAGGGCACGCATTAACGAGTTTAGGAATATCAAGCGGGTACCCCTTTAAGCACCTGAGACCAGTTACTGTTAGCAGCCTCTCTCTAAGCTTTTCTGGCGATCTGTAGCAATTTGACTACTAGGAGCTTCACAGGCTTTAATCTACAAGGCTGTTTTTCTCTTGATTGTACATCGTGTTATTTACTGGTAGGGAACCAGGTAGCTCTGTGAGCAGTGCTAGCAATGGACACTGCCCACAGCACAATACATTCATACTGCAGAGAACAGCACCAGTGTGGAAACGCAGAAGTCACGCTTCCAAATATCCACAGGTAAAATAGGCAGCAAATAGCAGGCAAAATAAATCCAAGTTTGGAAACACAGCAGTCACAATTTAAAATACCCAAAGGTAAATAAAGTAGGCAGCAAACAACTGGCAGCCAGTGAAATAAATTCAAGTTTAATGCATGTACAAACTTGTGTAAACAGGCAGAATGTAAAATAAATCCAAGTTTAATGCATGTACAAACCTGCATTTATTTTTACCTGCTGTTTGCTGCCTATTTTACGTGTGGATATTTTGAACTGTGACTGCTGTGTTTCCACACTGGTGTTTTTCTCTGCACTTAGTTTTGATTTCTGACTACTAGTGTGGTTTGTCTGCTGGTGGAATTCTTGTGTTTTATATTTTACAATACATTCATGTTTAATTTTCTGTTTCTTTATTTTTTTATACAGGGGTTGTCCCATAGCTATAAGTCTGCATTATTGCAGTCATTGTTTTACATGACTTTTGGCAGTTACATGTTGCTGGTGACAGCCAGAATTGGCCATTTGTTTTAGGAGGGGTAATCTGTGATGAAAGCTACGGATAATTAGGGGGATAAGCACATTAAAGTCATCATTGCTGTGGCTTGGTGGAGTTGGTCAGTGTATAGTGGCTGAAAGCTGTAAGTTGAAATACATTACTGTGATCATTATTTATTTTACTTTCACGACATCCTGATATTAGATGGATATGTTGAAGGTAGCTGTTTTTGGAGGGCAGATGGGGAGGCAAGGCATGTGTGAAAAGGCGAGGTCCTTACGTGATCTAGCTTGTAGAGAGCCAGTGCATATTTTTGTGAGCAACAATTTGAAATTGGTTACTAAAACCACTATATCATTCACTTCATAAGACCAAGTGTGCAGAGAAGGGGCTCATTTGTTTTAGGGGGGGACAAGTTGTGTGAACGAAGAGGATATTAACATGATTCATCCTAAACAGTCATTGATAAAGCTAGAGTGGAGGAGGGATGTGTATGCAGTCTTGAGTGCAACAGATTAAATACATTACTCTAGTTATTCTTCTTTTACTTTTCTTAAAATAAAAACAACAGAGGTTTACACACAATGAGAGGTTATTAGGGCTGAGGAAGCATATTGTATGTGAAAGGTCAGGGTAGTTGTGCGATTACTTTTGAATGTTATGATATGGCTTGTTGAGGGGATGTGTATGGGCTAACAGCAGCAAGATGAAGTACGTTACTGTGGCCATTATCTTTTTCAATCTCTTCTCCGTGAGACATCAGAAGTGTGCAAAATTTGGCTGTCACTTTCAAGCCATGCATGAAAACAAAGTGCAGTTATATGATCACTTAAATGATTATTTGCTTATGGGAATAGTGTTTGTCCAACTGCAATGTGACCATTATATTTATGTGACAACTTTGTAGTCAGATGCCGTAAAGAGCACATTCCACTGGCATTGACACAGCAGGTATACATTTTGTCTCAAACTATCTTATTAGAAGTCTTTATCCTTTTATTTTAAACTTTCCTTAGTGGCACTGACATGGTCTCTTGTATATGGCTAACAAATCCAGTGTTTGAGACTTTTGTCGCTGTGGTCTGTCACTATACTCATTTTTTCACATGGGGGCTGTACCACTGCTTGTAAGGCTGGGTGATACTAATTTCCAGATTGTGAGCACTAACTACATTCTCATAAAAATCAGCCAAACCAACACTTACTGCATGTAGGAGTCTAGACTGCATCTAGTGACAAAGGCATTGTGTTGGTATGTAAATTTGGGATTGAGCTGCAGTGAAATATTTGGGATGGAGTATCATTCTTGAGTATGTTTTGTACCCAATTGTCTTAGAATTCCTTAAACTTTTTTTATACTGCAAACTGCCTTAAGGAAGCTGACCTGTGCAGATACAGAAATATGAAATACGTGTTTTTCATGTCTTCATATACATACATATCTTCAACTTCATCCCTGCTGAGCTTCCTTCATATTTTCCTCCTACCTGTACTGTAACTTACTGTTTCCCCCTTTTGCTGTACACTTTCACTCCCAGCTACCTTTGTCTTCTATTTCTCAACTGTAGCTTCCGTACCATTATAACTCTTATATGATATATTCCTTTTGGCTGGAAATAGCAACATTGTGGCTGTTTGAAATGCAATTCTCCCTGTTTTGAAAAGTGTTGTAAAGACTGTTGCATATTATTGCCTTTCAAGTGTTAGTGTCACTCTAGTACTATTTGTACATTGGAGCCTTTCTCCCCGTGCCTTTGCTGAAAATGGGTCCAGTCTGGCATTATACCTGGTTTCCACTTTGGGACTATGTGACCATTGTTTGTAAGGCCAGGTGAAGCTAATGTACAGAATATGTAAGTTCTCATTATGTCAGAAGTAAAAAAAATCTATATAGTTCACCGAAGAAAACAAATGTGTGTTTTTTTTACTGTTACTTTGTCTTGTAAAATGTATTTACTGTGGTGCTTTACGGAGTTGTCATTACAGCAGAAGTTAAAAAAAATAATAATATAAATCTGATAGGATGTGGAGTTTTTTATTTTTTCATTTTCAGCATGTGGTAGTTAACGTGCGATCAAATTCAGCATAGAATTGCACTGAAACCCCTAGCAATAGAATAGTAATTGTGTTAGGTGCAGCTAATCACCGTGGCAAAGTTTTGTATTGAAGTCTCAGAGGGGATGAGATATGGCCTGTTATAGATTAGCATTTCATCATTGTGTAGAGGTGTTCACTGCCACAGTCTACATTTTGCAATACAGCTGATTTCCATTGTGGTTTTGAACTTCTGCTCAGAATACAGAACGCAATCTTGGTCGAGAATAATCCTTTACTGCGGTTTTATTAGATCAGATGAAAAAAAGCCTTGCATATTTCGCCATAAAAATCATTTCTAGTTGTAATATTCCATTAGCTACAATGCTGTAGTTTCTAATAGCTAAAGTACTGGAGTCAAATTCAGAGGTGTGCTGCACTGATCCCTGTGAGGTTAATACAAAGTGTGTGTTGTACTAGAACACCCTGTTTTTACCTGTGAATTTCGTAATGAAGTGTGAGCTGTGACAGGTGGTAGGCAACATTGATCCTCTTCTAATGTGCCTTTGCTACCACAGTCTGACATTATGTATTCTACTTGTTTTCCATTGTAACCAATGTGCAACGATACTAATCTATGGTTTTAAAAAAACATGAAATTCCATTTTCATTAGATGAGTACGGGAATTATACCGGTGATTTTTAAATGCAATTTTTCTTCCTTCTTATGATCTCATTAAGCATCTTTATATATGCAAAATTAAAACATTCTCAATACAAAGCAGTTAATAAAGCAAATTAACAGTAGAGTCATTAGCAAATATGATGAGAAATGCATGCTGAAGTGAATGAATTCTGTGGCCTAAAATTGTAAATTCTGTGAAAATCCCAGGTTTGTCTAATATTCAGACAGTCCAAATTCACGACTTACTGGTATTGTTCCTGGAAAAATGAAAAGTTACTGCTCTAGGTTATGTTATGTGATAAACTTCTGCTCAGTACAGTTAATACGATAATGGCCTAGAACGTTTCTTTACTGACTGAGTTGTCACTAGAGTAGAAGTAATAATTATTCATATTTCTCTTGAATACTAATGTTTTCTTGGCTTTGGACTTATCGTCCCCCATGTATACTGTTGTACAGTAACCCTTAAGCGAATATAAATGTGTATCTGTAGAGTACATTTCGTAGCTGAGGAGTGTGATGTATTCTGTAAAATCTATTGTACTGCTTAATGCAGTTATAGAGTATTGGCCCTAAATGTAGTTGAGTGTTTTTGTCTGACAAATTCAATATGTATCCACATTGTGTCATTGGTGTGTTCTTGTAAAATGAGAACCAAAAGTACTGCTCTTAGAAAATATTTTCTGTCATTTTCTATGATATAGCACAATATACATATTTTACATATTCTGACAGGCATACATATATGTATATATTTAATATTTTGCTGTCTAGTTCTCCTGAAAGCTGTTGGAGTGTGCAAAACAAAACAAAGTAGGATTATTGAGGGAACTTGTCCTGAAGACTTCATAAGAATACCTTGCAGTATTAGAGATGGTCATTTGAAGTTAAGCTAGAATAGCTCCTGTAAATTGACAGAGTGCAGCTTTTGCAAACCTTCTGAAAACAAGCATGTAGTTTTCAGCTCTGTTCATAATAGTAAAATAAATAGAAACTGTCAACATATAGTTGGTTTGACTTCTGACCTAAAAAGAATGTCTTTGTGTATTTTATTCTTTGTTTATGTTGAGACATAAAATTGCATAATTTTTAATTAGAATTCAAGTTGTAGATGGTGCATTGTCTTTGACGGCAGGAAACCAGAGCTGTAATACTTTATAGATGTATCAGGAACATTCCGTGAAAATGTTATGAATAAATTTCGAACCGTTTTGGTGATGACATTCTAACATTCTTTTTTTATGCAAAGAGCAAAAATAGTCCGCATCCTCTGGATAGACCTTCTGAAAATGCTCTGCATTTAAGGATGAAACCCTGTTTCAGTTATGGTACTGTTACTGGGTCTGTAGCCCAGAATGAGACTTTGAAGTGATCCACTGCTTTTAAACTTGCTTCTCAGTTTTTGGCACATTTTGTGGTGGTTTTAGGTGTAATGTACACTGGTCTAGAGACATCACTGGAATGGAAAGCTTCCTGTTCAGCGCCTTTTGTTCCCTGGGCTGACAGGTGCTAATAATCATTAGAAAATGTGCAACCTGTAGATTGCACACTGATTGGAGAATGAATGTTCTCCAGCAGGGTGTTAATGTACAGGGTAATGCCTGCCGAAAAACAAGTCCGCCACTTTGTGACAGCATGTCAAGCTGCTGTGGAGCTTTGACTGAAAGTAACTTAACGCCCGGCATTATTTTATGCTTGCTAAGCAGCGCTTTTGCTGTTTAGAAAGTGTAAAAAATAAATGAAACAGGAAAAAAGTGTGTGTTTTGTTTGTCTGAATGTGTGAGAGTGAATGTGTGTTTGCATAGGTGTGTACTAGGCTAATGGCCCTGGAGCTTTAACAAGCCTATCCCATAAAAGTGCCCTGGCATCGTGCCGCCCGACCTTAGTTCCCAGTGTCTCTATCAAGTAGAGCCACTGGAGTGATCCCCGGGGTGAACGTTTTTTCCCATCCACTCATCAAGATTTCCCTTGAAGAGGGCCAGTGAGGCAGTCTGCTTGACATGTATGGGAAGTCTGTTCCAGAGCATGGGCAGTCTCTGGGTTACAAGCCTGTCCCGCCAGCATGTTCTGTTGATTGTGGTAATGAGGGTGAGGTCTCTGGAGGGTCTGGTGCAGAGGGATTGGGATTTCTTTAGATGTAGCATTTCTAACAGAGTTGGGCAGACATGGCTTTATAAGTCATGCAGAGATCGCCTTTTAGTAGATGATATGAGACCGAGAATAGCTGAAGTTTTTTGAGTCTGTCTGTGTAGGGCATGTGTTTTAAGGCCAAGGATCCTCCTTGTGGGGTTACTTTTGTGGCCTTTCTAGCTGTTGCATGTGTCAGTAAGGTACATGCCAAATGGGGCATTGTACTTGATTGACCTAATGAGAGAAGAGTAGAGAGAGATGATTACCTCTTTCTTCCTGGATGCAAACCCTTGGTAATGAGATGTGCCACATAGAAGGACTTTCTGACCTTAGTGGTAGTGTGGTGGTCGAAGGAGAGGTTACTGTCAACCTGTGTCCCCAGATGTCTTGTAATGCCTTCAGTGTTCAGTGGGTTCTCATTGATGTGGAAATTAGTTGGAGCTGAGATTTTCCCAAAGGGGATGACGACACATTTTTTGGCATTAAGCTTAAGGCCATGGTTTTGACACCAGTCATAGGTCTCAGTGAGGCCTTTCTGTAGGATGTCTACATCACGTGGGGAGTTAATAATGGCTCCCAGCTGTCCGTGAATTTGGTCAGCCAGAGTCCCTCTGTGTTGGCCTGGACTTCTGAGAAGTAGATGCTAAACAGGAGAGGACCCAGGACCAATCCCTGTGGGACTCCACTCGTGACTGGTCAGTAGTCTGACTTGGAGTCCACTATTTCACACTGTGGCTTCTATCTGTGAGCTAATTTGCAACCCACCTAGTGATATAGGAGTTGATGCCTAGTTTGGTGAGTTTATCTAGAATTCCTGAGTGGGGAATGATATCAAAGGCCTTGGCCAGATCGAGGTAGGCTGTATGAACTACCTTGCCCTTATCCACAGCTCTCAACCAGGTTGAGCAGCCATGATCTACCTTTCACAAAACCAAATTGCATGGGATCTAGAGTTTGGAGATTCCATAGATCCTTGTTAATTAGGTCCATGATGATGCGCTCCATAGCCTTGCATATCAGACTCGTCAGGCTAATGGGGCGATAATTCCCAGGGTCTGTAGTTACTCCCCCTTTATGGAGAGGGATGACTGTAGCAGTGTGCCATTTGGTAGGGCCAAAGCCTGAGGTGATGCTGTGATTAAACAGGGCACAGATGTGGTGCCAATTCACTTTTTGTAGTTCATGTAGAACACGTCCAGGGATATTGTTGGGTCCCATGGAAGCTGTAATCTTGGCCTTTGACAATGCAGTTTTAACCTGTGCCGCAGTAATGCTGGGTGCCTGACATTCCTCCAGTATTGTGATTGGTCCTTTGGGGGAGAGAGGGGTAAAGTTGGCATTGAATCTGTCGGGTCAGTATGTTGGCAATATCTGTTGGGTTAGTATAGGAGGTACCATTGTGCAGTAACTCAGAGCAAACCTGCTTTGGAGTTTTTTGATACAACTGTCAAAGGCTTTGTGGTTGTTTTTAGTGTCTGCCGCAATTCTGCCTTCATAGTGGCTTTAGAGGTTTTGATGAGGAATCTCAACTTTTTGTTGAGGCTAATAAGGGAGTTTCTCCAGTCTTGGAACTTCACCTTTTTCTGAAACAGTTTCTTCCTTCTGTTGTAGAGTTTAGTAATGGCAGGGAACCACCAGATTGTCTTCCTTTTTTGGAGGGGAGCTTCTTGGTTCTTTGGGTATGGCTAGTTTCATGCATTTATGTATGTGTCTGTATAGTGCATTGGTGTATGAGTCTGCAGTCCTGCATCTATTTTCCATTGACATGGGTGCTGTGAAGTTAGCCACCTCTGTTTTTAGGAGCCCAAAGTCAGCTTTGGAGAAGTTTTTCATAGTGGTTACCTTTGGGGGGGGTGGGGTGGGGTGGGTGAGATGTGGATTTCCATGGTGGTTAGTTTGTGGTCGGATCTAACCAGGGAGTAATTGACTATTGGTGTAGAGCAACGGTTGGCCATGTTAGTAATAACCAGGTCAAGGACATTCCTTCCTCTAGTGGTGGTAAGAATGAGCTGGTCCAGGGCACTAGAATTGATGAATTCCAGGAAGCACTAGGCCAGTGTATTGGTGCATGAGTAGTTTTCCCAGTTGATGGATGAAGGTGGAAAGTGTGGGTAGGTGTGTGTATGTGAAAAAGAGAGAATCTGAAGAGTGAAAGCGATAGTTGTGGCAACAGCAGCAGGTTTGCATACCTCTCTACCTCTTAGTTCCCAATATCTGGATAAAGCCTAAAATAAAGGGTGAACAAAGGCTCAAAATAGGAACATTTTAATTAGTGCTGTTGTAAAGTGACAGTTACTTGAATAATAACATTTATGTTTGCATGCATTTTCTGAAACACAAGAGTGAGTGAGTGAGACTGACCGCTGACAGCAACAGCAGTAAAGAGATGCATACTTCTGAACAGCTTGGCTGTAGAAATGTGGATAAAGCCTAAAATAAAGGAGGAACAAAGGCTCAAAAATAGGAGCCAATTTTAATTCTTGCTGTTATAAAATGACAAAGTCGCTTAAATGGCAGGATTTATGTGAAGGAAGTAGTCTAAAACTCAAATGTATGCCATTATTTAGTGACTTCAGTCTCCCAGTGACTGACAACAAACCATTTTAGGAGTAAAAATCTAAAAAGATATATAATTACTGGATATTTTTTAATGTTACATTTTGGCTGTAAAATGCATCCTCCAACATTTATACATGCTACAGCAAGTTTGAAACATTAGGCGGAGGAGATGTATATATAAAAAAAAAAAATAGTATTGTAAATAAGAAATAAATGAAGTAAAATGCAATAAATTTTTTCAGAGAGCTCATTCTCCAAGTGCAGTAATGCCCTTCAGGGTCTGTGTTGTTGTAGAGGCCTTCCACCTGCAACGTCTGGCCTCAGAACACTCCTGGGTGGGCTGTATTTCCACAATAGCACACATTATTGCTTGCTTTGCATAATATGCTGGCTGGTTGCATGTAGTGCTGAATCTTCTGCTTTTCTGGCAGAGAGTTGTTAGCCGTAAGCTGAACGTGATAATACTAAATCTAAATTCTGTTGTGATTTGAGAAGAAAGGAGCTCATTAACACAAGTTTGTAACAAACGAAGCAGAAGGCAGCAAAGAGCAACACGGGTACCAAAATGTCATTTTGAGCTCTCTTGTCTCAAAATACAAGACTTCTTCAGAACAAGTAAAAATAATAAAATAAAAGTAGTAAAACATAAATATACAGTCCCACTATTTGAATTTGTTTCCAAGAGCACAGTTAGGGTCCTCAGACTTTATTCAGCATTCGTGGTTTTGCAGTGATTGAGGTTATTGCCTGTGCTTAAAGGCATAGCAACTTTAGGGTTAGTATATTTAGAGTGTAAAGTGCGGGGTACAGCTAGCACCATTCTTAATATTTTTACATGCTTTGTAGTGGTTCATTTCATGATGTTCATCGTGTTACCCTGCTGCAGTCATCACACTTGGGTTATCCTGTCATCAGGCGGTCCCGCAGTCGGCCGGAATTCCAAAGTCTTGGTCCGGCGTTGGTTGCTGTCGTCTCTTCCCTGACGTCAGTGCGCCAGGGGTATAAATAATGCAACCAACGCCATTTTCTTCAGTCTTTCTTGTCGCGCGGTGCCCGAAGCAGAAGCAGTTCGCAAGTGCCGGTCGGCCGACTCCTGAGATTTTCGCATTCGAATTTCAGACCAAAGTCTTCTATAAAGCTAAGTACCCCGTTGGGGAAACTTTTCTTGCCTCAGACCGATGTCAGAAAAAGTTAACAATTGTATTTCTTGTGGGAAGCAAATACCTCATAAGGATTTTCATTCTTATTGCATACCTTGCCTAGGCCCAGACCACGACGTCACTTCTTGTCGGTTTTGTGCTAGGTTTAATAAGCGTACTATTAAAAGACGCTTTGATTTCGCATGACACTACTTCGGTAGGAAATTTAACTACACCATGCCGTCGGAGCAACCGACTACCGGCGTGCACAAAAAACGCAGGGATAAGGACAGACAGCCCAGGCCTAAGCCAGATTCCGAGGCCTTGGCCGATCCGGTCTCTGGTCCTCAGTGAGGCTCCGACGCAGCCCCTGACTACCGCAAATCTGGAACCCGAGATCGCTACAGAAATTTTGACGGAATGTACCAGGCCGAAGCAGCCTTTTACTTCAGGCCCTTCCGACGACTTTGCTACAAAAGACGTTGATACTACAGAAATGCCATCGGTTTCAGAAGGCGTTTTCAGACCGATGACTCTCACCATTAAAACGTTTTCCAAGTCTAAGACTCCTCCTAAATCTAAAAGGACTGCACTTCAGTCTCCTGTTCAAGGCCCCATGCCTAAGAAACAGATGCTCAAAATGGCTGAAGATTTGATTTCTTTAATCAGGGTTTCCCAGCCCCCTCCTGACAAAAGGCCTAGACAAGAGGAAGATTATGCATCCTCTGAGCATATGTCTATTTCTTCAGACTCCTCTGAGTACCAAGACTACTCTTTCTCTCCTTATGAAGATTCTGATGCTGAGGACTCTATTCCCTCAGCTTCTCCTCCTGAAGATTACTCCTTTGGGGAAACTTTACACACTATGAGGGAACATTTCCACTGGGAAGGTCAGGACTACTCTGATTCAAAGAAAAGGCTCAGAGAATTTCTTTTACTCCCCCAACACAGACCACTTGCCATCCCACCTGTTTTGGACATTATGGATGATGTCTATTTAGAATCCAGTTTCAACCCAGACTCTCTCTCCTGCTCCGGCTAAGCCAGACAGATACTATAGAGTGCCTGATTCCCACAAATTTCTTTACAAAAGCCCTGTAGCTGACCCAGAGACTATCTCATAGGGTCCCAAGGGGGCTAAGGCTTCTGTGGCTAAAAACCCAGTTCCTTCCAAGAGGGTATTCAGAGCACTAGACAGGTGGGGGAAAAAGGTTTACACCTCAGCCACACTAGCTATGAGGGCACTGAATTGTCAATTTTGCATGCTTAAGTATCAGCAATTTCTAATCTCTCAGTTAAAGCAAAGAATAACCTCTGTCCCTCGACAATCTGAATTGAAAGAAGTACAGGATCTGTTGCACGCCACTGAGCAGGTGGGCAAACATGCCTTACAATGTGGGTTTGATTCTTTGGAGGCCTCCTGCAGAGCAGCTGTCACTGGGTCTGTTATACGTAGGCATGCTTGGTTAAAGGAACAAACTCTGCCTGATCATGTTAAAGCAAAACTACTAGATGCTCCCTTACAGCAAGATGTTCTTTTTGGAGTTAAAGCAGAAGAAGTTTTAAAGAAAATGGAAGATAAGGCGAAATCTATGCAGACAGTCAAAGATTTCCTACAAGTACAACCCCCTCGCTTCAGCAGAAACTGGCCAACAAAAAATTGGTCCTTTCCAGCCACTGACAGACTACAGAGGGGTAAATACAGACGCCCAAGAGGCAGAGGACAACCACAAGCCCAGTATAAACCTCGCCAATGGGGCTCTACAACACAGAAGGGAGGAGAAGACAGGTCTCAAACCACCAGAAGGCAAACTCAATGACTTGCACCTCATCTGGCCAAGCAATACTCTCTTGGCAGCCCCCTTGGGAGGAAAACTCGCACTTTTTGCAGACAACTGGCACATTGTCACAAAGGACAAATGGGTCCTAGACATAATTTTACGAGGATACAGATTCCACTTTCACACCTTGCCAATGAAAATAGGAATGCCAAACCTGCCACAAAATCAATGGGCAGAGGCACAGAGACAAATTACAGCTCTCATGGCCATGAGAGCCATTCAACTGGTACCGACTCAAGAGCAAGGCCAAGGATTTTATTCAAGACTCTTTCTAGTACCCAGAAAGGACAATACCTGGAGACCAATTCTGGACCTTTCAATTCTAAACACTTACTTACAAGTACCCAAATTCAAGATGCTAACACTGCAGCAGCTACTTCCCATGTTGGGCAAGGAAGCATGGCTAGTAACGTTGGACCTCAAGGAGGCATACCTGCATGTCCCTATCAGACAAAGTTGCAGAAGATATCTCTGTTTCATTGCAGGTTCAACCCATTACCAATTCTCTGCACTGCCCTTTGGCTTATCTACTGTGCCCAGAGTTTTCACAAAATGCTTGTCACCAGTAATTGCATACTGCAGACAGAGGATTTCAAATATATCCATACCTGGACGACTGCCTCATCCAAGCAGAAAGCAAAGACATTCTCTTGCATCATCTGGCCTTTGTAAAGCATCTACTAAACTGCCAGGGGTACACAGTAAACGAAAAGAAGTAAAAACTAGTACCCTCACAAAAAATGACATTCCTGGGTGCCAGCTTGAATACAACGGCCCAGAAGGCTTTTCTTACGCCAGACAAGCAACTACAACTCGCTCAATATTTCAAGACAATGGCAACGAAGACCCAATTAACTGCAAGAAAAATTCTGCAGACTTTGGGCTTCATGGCATCTTGCATACTAATAATACCATTTGCAAAGCTGCATATGAGGAGATTACAGTGGTACCTAAAAAGCGTATGGTCTCAACACAGCCACAGCTTGGACACAATGATATCTCTCATTCCCTGCCTACAACAGGAATTTCTATGGTGGTCACGGGCATGTCATCTCAACAAGGGTCAGCCTTTCACCTTGCCCCCAGCCTGGCAAACTATCACAACAGATGCTTCAGACTACGCCTGGGGGGCACACATAGCAGGGCAATGCATTCAAGGCCTATGGACTGCAGATCAAAGAAATCTGCACATAAATCAAAAAGAGATGCTAGCTGTACAGAAAGCTCTGACAGCCTTCAAGGATCTATTACATCCAGGACAACTTGCAGTAAAGACGGACAACACCACAGTAACGTGGTACATAAACAAACAAGGGGGTACACATTCTTACCCTCTATGCAGGCAAGCAATGACCTTATGGAACACAACTCTGGCCTACCAAGCTTACAAGCTCAATTCCTGCCAGGACAGAAGAACACATTGGCAGATGACCTCAGCAGAAACATCAAGGATCCCCACGAGTGGAAACTAGATCCACAAATATTTGCAATGATAACTCAAAAATGGGGCCTTCCAGACATAGATCTGTTCGCCAGTCCTCAAAACTATCAACTGACAAAATTTTGTACAAGGACATTCCACCATCAAGCTTGGAAAGTGGACTCTCTCTCTTTCAGTTGGAAAAACCTGACAGTATATGCCTTTCCTCCATTGCCTCTCCTCACAAAGGTTCTTTTGAAAGTTAAAAAGGAGAGCCCACAACTGATTCTCATAGCCCCAGACTGGCCACACCAGCACTGGTATCCGCTATTGAAAAATATGGCCCACAGCCCACCATGGATATTGCTTCAAATCCCCCATTTGCTCACACAACAAAACCATCAGATTCTTCACAGCCCGCTCAAAACTTTAAATCTGGCTGAATGGCAAATCCTCTAAACATCCAACCAGCACCTCTTTCACAAGCAGTTCTGGATGTTATTCTGGAAGCCAGGAGGCCAAGCACCAGGAAGGCTTATTCGGACAAATGGAAAAGGTTTTGTGCCTGGAACCAAGCTAAAGGCCAAGACACAATTCAGCCTCACATGCCTCCCATTCTACAGTATTTAGCTGAGATGTTGCACAAAGGACTTTCCTTTTCCTCAATTAAAATCCATGCTTCGGCTGTTTCAGCTCACTACAACACGGATCCACCTTTATTTTCACATCCTCTTCTAAGGCAGTTCCTCAGAGGGGCAAAAAACATCAGACTACCTAGGAGAGCTCCTGCACCAACATGGGACCTCAATTTTGTTCTGGAAAAACTAACGCTACCTCCCTTTGAACCCGCTTTCTCTGCAGATCTACAGTTCCTATCATGGAAGACTGCCCTGCTCCTAGCAATAACTTTAGCTAGAAGAGTCTCAGAGCTACAGGCACTAATGGCAGTAGAGCATTTCCTCATTTTTCATCAAGACAGAGTTTCTCTATGAACTAATCCTTCCTTTATGCCTAAGGTGGTTTCCAGTGTAGCTTTAAATCAAACCATCCACTTACCCACCTTCTTCCCCAATCCACAGAACAAAGGTGAGAGACTCCTGCATTCCTTGGACTTTCACAGGCAACTTCGTTACTATTTGGACAAAACTAAGGCTTTCAGAAAATCTGACCAGCTCTCTGTATCCTATGCTACAGCTTCTCAAGGGAAGGCTATATCAAAGCAAACCATTTCTAAATGGATAGGTCATTGCATACGTTTCTGCTATACACATCATGGGAAACCAGTTCCTGCTACCATTAGATCCCACTCTACCAGGGCAACAGCTACCTCTACAGCCTTTCTCAGGGGGGTGCCAACCAAGGAAATTTTAGAAGCTGCAACTTGGAGTTCAGTACACACCTTTACCAAACACTATCACTTACCTCTTTACTCAAAGTCCAGGGCGGGCTTCGCCACTGCTGTTCTGCAGGGCCTTATAGCCTCCACTAACCCTCTATGATACCTCCCCCCTACCTTAGCTATGGGATTCAGCCCAAGTGTGATGACTGCAGCAGGGTAACACGATGAACATAGTACAGTTTTGTACCTACCATAAATGTGGATGTTAGTGTTCACCGTGCTGCAGTCCAGGTTACCCCCCTCCATCCCCTCTGATCTACTGACTAAATCTCTTCTATCCCTTACTGATGTATTTGCTTATAGCTGAAGGGATTTTGTGTTTGTGCTGTGGTTACTCCTTTTGGTACTAATTTCTGACCACCTTTTTGGGGGTACCTGACATCTGAGGTAAGAAAAACTGAAGAAAATGGCGTTTGTTGCATTATTTATACCCCTGGTGCACTGACGTCAGGGAAGAGGCGACAGCAACCGACGCCGGACCAAGACTTTGGAATTCCGGCCGACTGCGGGGGCCGCCTGAAGACAGGATAACCCAAGTATGATGAGACTGCAGCAGGGTGAACATTCAAACATCTACATTTATGGTAGGTACAAAACTGTACTTTGTATTGTGTTTGTTTTCCTGAAATTTCTGTAGTTGGCTTGTATTAGGTTTCATTATTTCTCAGTGTTTTGGAATTCGATTTTATGGGATTTATGTTATAGGGAGGTGTGCCTGTGGTGTCCGCCACCACAACTGTTGCATTTATGGTAGTGGTGAATCCCCCTTGCATTGGATCTGTTCTGGTGGTCCGTATCTGCGCTGGTAGTGCTTCTGCTAATCTGCAGTGGTTGTACTATGCCTGATGGCTCAGAGACTGGTGACAGGCAGGATACGTGGTGGCTGCCCCAGTGGTTTCCACCTTATCTGGGCCTTGTATCAATGATGCACTTTTTAGCGGTCTGCTGTTTACTCTTGCTTTCAGTGTTCAAACTTGGTGAGTTGCTAGTACATGCATGTTTGATTTATTTCAGTGGGGACAGTAGTTTAGAGAGGAAGGTTTCATGTAATGCCTAGTTAATTGCAGTTGATTGGAGTAATTTCACATCTTCACATTCTGTGATGTGCAACAGCCTGTCAGTGTCAGGTGCAGGAACTGTTCCTCTGTCTGAGGTGGGGTTGTAGGACCAGTGCTGCCTTCGAGGAGACTTTTGAGTGCCACAGAGCTGTGCTTTTGAACAGTCTGCCTCTTACTCTCTGGAATATCTTAAAAACTGGTGTTCATTTGACAACCTTGTATCTGACAGATAGGGCTGTCTTTTTATTCTACCCATCCTTATCAAGTATCTCATGTTGTGTGCAGTCACAGCCCTTATCTTGGTGCATCTCTGCTTGTGGAGTAAACCTTTGTTGCATTCTTCCCCTGCAGTGGATTATGCTTGCCATCTTAGAATGTGCACATTTCTTAACAAAGTCTGTCATTAGTTCCAGGACAGTCTGCGAGACATTTGTCACCTTTAAGTCACCAAACATGATGGAAGAGCTCATGCAGTATTTCTTGTGCATTGCTTACATTTTAATGTGCACTCTAAGATCAGCGCTTCCTGTCTGTGATGTTATGGGCTGGATTCTGCCTGCTGTCCATTATTTCACTTTACAGTGCCATCTTCCTGAGCTGTTATTACCTGCCCCCCCCAGCTGCAAGTGTTTCTATTCCTTAGTAAAGGGTTTTATATTTCATGTGTTTACTAGAAAGTTAATCTGCGTAGAGAACACCTCTTACCCTTTTCTCTGAAGGTTTTCTTTAAACTCTTGAGCTAATAGAGCGTATTAGTTGAGGTGGTCTGTGGAGTTCCCTTCTGTAATATGTACGTGAGGAATTTTTGTGTGTACATCAAGAACATGGTGACAAGAATTCAAAAGTGAGTGTATCCTGATTCCTGCCTGTATGTCCGTGCAGAGTAATTGGACACTTTTTTTTCCGGCATATGCTGCTACTTCTGCAACTGCTTTACTCTTTCCTCTCTGTAGGAGACAGTTCTGACCGACAGGTTCAGATGTGGAGGTGTTTAACTAAAATTTCTTTTTTTAACTATGTAGCTGCAGCAGTGTACATGGCTAATGCATTCAGTCAGTATTCGTACTATTTTTTCAGCTTTTGCGAAGTAGTGTGTGCTACTGCATAATTAGTGTTTTTTAGCTGTGGTTGCCTGCACTAAAACTGCTCGGATCATTGTTTCCGTTTAAAGTTTGGTGGCTAGCCAACAATTAATGTACAAAAAGCTAGTCCTCTTTTGGACATTGTCACGAAATCTAAGTATGAAGTTAGCACTTTTGTGAATTTCTTCCGATTTTTTTTTTCCTTTTCTGATATGTTTACTTTTTCTTATTGAAGGTATTATCTGCAAGTGAAAATGATTACATGTCTATTTTTCCTAAAGTGCATCCTCTAGCTGGCGTAATTTTTAAGTGTTTAGACCATACTGTACTGTACACCAGGTGTATGTATTAGCCTTTGTCATTAGAAGAAAAAGTATATAAATAACGTTTTAACAGTTATTGTTGCTTATCTTTGACAGTTTGCTGCCTTGTCGCAGTGGTGGGTAGATGGTCTTTCTCTCCTGCTTCCCTTTGCTCACTTAGTTAATTGTTGCTTATGCCATTTGCTGATTCCAGTAAGTTTGTTAAATAGCATTTATAGCTTGCTCCGTAGCTGGGCTTCCTTTCCATGCTCATCTGTCTCTGTGTCTTGTTGCTTCCTACTGTGCTCTTTTCATCACTTCTGTTCATTAAAATCATGCTGTCCTCTAGCACTGTTTCTTAACCGATGGCAGGAGAGAATTCCTGTGTTTGTTTGTTACTGTGATGCTGTGCTACAGAGTACATAAGCTACTGGTTAGTGATTTGTATGCTGACCCCCCCCCCCCCCACAAGGCACAATAACCCCAACAGTGTTGCTGTATAGAGATCAGAACCACTTCATCCTACTCCAGTTACTTGGCCCGTCTTAGGGTTTTGAACCCCCATGAATGAATGTTGTTCAACTGCTGTTTCTGTTCATTACGAATTCCCTTTTAAATCTGTAACTGATGATGCCTTTGGGTAAGTGGTGCTTTGTTAGTGACTGTGTGTAAGCTAAGGCCCCCCAGCCTGCTGTGTATGTACTGGTATGTCAGTTTATACTGTGCCAAAATGTCACAGACTTAATATTGCCATTATGAATTGTGGTAGAATATGTAGTAAAAGTGAGTTTGATACATGCATGGCTATTGCTGCACAGCTCGGTACTTGCATTCACATAGATGTGACTGAATCCTGAATGTTCCATTTTATTAAATTGGTAAAAGTCCATCAGGGAGACTGGCCTTGCATAAGGTTGGGAGAATCACTACTGCTGTATAAATAACCCATGACCCAGCATATTCATTATTCCCACTGTTGCAATAGCCTTTGGACTATATGGGTTGTTTCCTTGGCCAGACAAAGCTTTGGCCACACGCGCACAGACAGACGCGCGCACAGACAGACACGCGCGCGCACAGACAGACACGCGCGCGCACAGACAGACACGCGCGCGCACAGACAGACACGCGCGCGCACAGACAGACACGCGCACAGACAGACACGCTGCGCGCACAGACAGACACGCCAAGACAGACAGACACGCGCGCGCACAGACAGACACGCGCGCGCACAGACAGACACGCGCGCGCACAGACAGACACGCGCGCGCACAGACAGACAGCGCGCGCGCAAGACAGACAGCGCGCGCGCAAGACAGACAGCGCGCGCGCAAGACAGACAGACAGCGCCACAAGACAGACAGACACGCCAAGACAGACAGACACGCGCTGCTGATTGGCTAAATTCATGGAGAGAAATCAGCAGTCAGAGGAAAGATTTCTTTAGGGCTTTCTTGCTCATACAGAGAAGGAAGAGCCTAACTATCCTGATCCAAAAAACTTGTAAAGTCAAAACACACAACTTCACTTTATATCCCAACTACAGCTATATACAAGAATAAAGGGAAGGAGGGTGGTGAGGTTATCACAACAGGGAGGAATTTGAACACTTACTGTTATGGCTAAGTACATCTTAAAAAAAAAAAAACTGTACTGTGTTCTTCATTCTCACTGTTGCTGTAGCTTTTAGGCTGTGTGGGTTGATTACTATAGCTTATCCGACCAGTGAGGAGGAAGGGTATGGATAGAGGAGTCATTGGAAGAGTGGTGTTAGCAAAGCTCACTCTGAACCTTGAAAAGGAATCCAGTTTGTACTGCTTTGTAAAGGTATGCAAGGAGGGTCTTAGAGCTGCCTTCAATTGATCAGCTTTTCTAAAGGACTTGGGTCTACAAAGACTGTAACTAAGCTGTCTGTGCATGAATGGTAGATTGATGTAGCTGCTGGCTGGTCTCATGATGACATCTGTGTCACAGGATAGTTGTCTGTGTATACCTTTGTCAGTTGTGATTAGTAGCTTGGGCAACCGACGGAATGTCGGGGAAGGGAGGGGCGTGACTATCCATTGTGGGGAGAAGTTGTTTTCTGACGTAGCCATAAAGACCCCCTGTCGATGGAAGCACCGAATCCACGACCGGCCCAGTGAAAACGGAGCAAGTCAAGAGTGGATTGGAGAGTAGCTGGTAGACCTGGCATATTGGGGCCCTGGCCAGTAAAGATGAGGTCTGCGGGGACAAAAATGTATACATTTGTTAAACTGTATAAACTTGACCTTGTAGGTGTAGAGCTGCTTTTAGTTCCATCATCTTCAAGAATATTTTACTGTGATGTCACTCAGGACAAAAAATAAATATTTTGCCGTGATGTCACTCAGGACAAAAAAGATGCTGCAGAATCTGTTTGCACCATCCAGACAGATGGACAGAACAGACAACATAGGATATGAAAGCTATGTACATAGATCCTTGTTGTCCCTCTACGTCTATAATATCCCTTCCACTATTCTTCCAGACTAACACCTTTCAATTCTAGAGGTGCGTAGTAGAGTTAAACCTGAAGCCTTTCTCCTAGCCTTTTTTTCCTGTCGGGCATCTTGGCATCCTCTTCTGGAGAAACTTGATCTGAAGCATGAGGGCCCACATAGCACCATGGACTTGATCTGAAGAATGAGGGCCCACATAGCACCATGGAAGATGAGAGCTCAAGCACGAGAGAAACATCTGTGTGGTAGTTTGCCTGTTGAGATCTGCCACAAAGATGGATAACTCGACCAATGAGATGGAAAGAGAGGAACAAGAAGGATCTTTCATTTTATTAAGTATGTAACATTTGTTTCACTTTCTTCCCCTTTCATATATCAACATGATCATGTCCTGTGTGTCTGTACTATACCCCTAGACCCCATACCGTCTTGAGTTTATATTAACTCTGATGTACCCGATCGCTGCCCCTTTCTTTATACAGATGTTCTTCGTGTTTCACTGTTGCAGTCATTACATTTGGGTAATCTGCTGACAGGTTGCCCTCAGTCGGCCTGATTAACAAAGTCTTGGGTCCTGCGTTGGTTGCTGTCCCTTCTTCCATGATGTCAGATCGTCAGGCGTATAAAACATGCAGCTGACGCCATTACATCAGTATTTCTTGCCGTGCGGTGCCCGAAGCAGAAGCGTTTTGCAAGTGCCGGTCGGCCGACTACTGAAATTTTCAGAACCGAAGTCTTCAACTAAAAAGCTAAGTACCCCGTTGGGGAAACTTTTTCTTGCTCCTTACCGATGTCAGTAAAAGTTAATAATTGTATTACTTGTGGGAAGCAAATACCTCATAAAAATTTCCATTTGTACTGTATTCCTTGCCTAGGCCCTGACCACGATGTACCTTGCTGTCGGTTTTGTGCTTTATTTAATCAGCACACTATCCATTGTCGGTACATTTTTGCTTCTAAATATTTCCGTTCTCTGTTTAATTATCCAGAAATTACGTCTGTTAGCAATCTGACTACCGGAATACCGAAAAAACGCAAAGAAAAAGACAGGCCGTTGAGGTCCAAAACTGCCGACGATGCTTCTCCTAAGCCAGTCGCCAGTTCGCCGGTACTCAGTGAGCCGCTTTCGCAGCCCCTGATACCCACTACTTCTAATTCGCAGCCCTCTACTGAGACGCATTCGGAGTCCGGTATGCCACGAGATGCTTCACCTATGGAACCTGCAGATGTCTCCACCTTGGATGGGTCCGGAGCCGCTGTGCAGGCACCAGCTTCTGAGGGTGTATTCACGCCTACAGACTCGTATATTAAACCGATACCACCTTCAATGTTAAGTCCAAAATCTCGCTCTGTCTAATAAAACTGACGTCCAGGTCGCATGTTCAGGCCCCTATGCCTAAAAAACAAATGATCAAAATGGCTGAAGATTTAATTACTTTAATCAGGGGTAGTCAACCCCCCCTTCTTAAGAGGCCTAGGGCTGAACTTGACTATGAATCTTCTGAACAGGACTCTTTCTTCTGACTCTTCTAATGAACAGTCCATACCTACCTAAGGGGACTCTGATGCAGAGGATTCCATTCCTTCTGCTTCTCCCCCTGAGGATTTTTCTTTTGGGGAAACTTTACATACCTTAAGGGAGCATTTCCACTGGGAAAGTCAGGATTTTTCTGAATCCAAAAAGAGGCTTAGGGATTTTCATCCTCGGCATAGGCCTTTGGCTATACCTCCTGTACTAGACATTGTTGATGTGTTTTCAGAATCCAGTATGGCCCCTGATTCTCTGCCTCCAGCCCCTTGTAAGCCAGACAGGTACTACAGGGTTCCTGACTCCCACAAATTCCTTTTCAAAAATCCTGTTGCAGACCCTGAAACCGTTTCTCAGGGGCCCAAGGGCATTAAGGCTTCTACTGCTAAAAATCCTACCCCTTCTGATAGAGACTACAGGGTGCTGGATAGATGGGGTAAAAAGGTTTATATTTCTGCAACCTTGGCAATCAGGGCTTTAAACTGTCAATTCCATATGCTAAAATATCAGCAGCATATCATGGGACTGCTTAAACAGAAAATGATGTTTATTTCTGACTGTGTGGAAAATAAAGATTTACAGGATTTATTGCATTCAGCGAAACAAGTTGGAAAACGTACTTTGCAATGTGGATTTGATTCTTTGGAGGCTTCTTGCAGGGCTGCTGTTACTGGGTCTGTGCTTAGAAGGCATGCTTGGCTTGAGGAGCAATCTCTGCCTGATCAGGTTAAAGCAAAATTGTTGGATGCTCCTTTGCAGCAGGACCGTCTGTTTGGCAGCAAGGCTGAAGAAGTTCTAAAAAAGATGGAAGATGAAGCTAAATCTATGCAAACTGTGAAAGATTTCCTACAAGTACAACCTCAAGATTTAGTAGGCACTGGCCTATTAAGAACTGGTCCTTTCCAGTTCCTTCCAGAGCCACTCAAGCCAAACCCAGACATTCCAAAAGCACCAGGTTTCAGTCCCAAGGGACTTTCAGAACTAAACAGTGGGGTGCCTCCATTTCCAAATCTGGAAACAACAAGACACCTCCCTATGGTAAACAGTCTCAATGACTTCCCTTTAGAATTACCAAGCACCTTTTAGCAGCCCCTTTGGGGTGAAAACTGGCTCTTCATGCAAAAAAACTGGGAACTTATAACCCAGGGCAAACGGGTTTTAAATATAGTGTCCCAGGGATACAGATTTCATTTCCACACGTTGCCAACTGCAAATGGATGGCCAGACCTGCCCCCAAATCAGTGGGCAGAGGCTCAGAAACAAGTACTTTCCCTCCTAACCATGGGGGCAATTCAACTAGTACCAGAAGAGGAAAAGGGACAAGGTTTCTATTCCAGACTTTTCCTGGTGCCCAGAAAAGGCAAATCATGGCGTCCAGTTCTGGACCTGTCTACTGTAAACACCTTTCTGGACATTTCAAAATTCAAGATGCTGACTCTTCACCAGTTACTTCCTATGCTAGACAAAGATGCCTGGTTGGGATATGCAGGTAAGCCTCTTTTAGATCTAGAGTTGCCAATCAGGGAATCTTGCAGAAGATATCTACGCTTCAAAGCAGGCTACTTGCATTATCAGTTCTCTGCACTGCCCTTTGGCTTATCTACTGCGCCCAGTGTCTTTACAAATGCCTGGCTCCAGTAATTGCATTTTGCAGGCAAATAAATATTCAAATATATCCATACTTGGACGATTGTCTAATTGAGGCAGAAAGCAAGGCCATTCTTCTAAAACATCTGGCATTTGTAAAAAGGGTTCTAACTTGTCTAGGGTACACCATAAACGAAAAGAAATCACAACTAGTACACTCTCAAAAAGTTACATTCCTAGGTGCAAGCTTGAATACAACTGCCCAGATGGCTTACCTTACACCAGAAAAGCAAATTCAGTTGGTGACTTACTTCAAACAGATGGCCACAAAAACCCTGCTATCTGCAAGACAAATACTGCAAGCCTTTGGATTCATGGCCTCCTGCATTCTTATAATTCCATATGCAAGACTGCATATGAGGAAACTTCAGTGGTACTTAAAAAGTTTATGGTGTCAACATTGTCACAGCCTGGAAACAATGATTCCTATCATACCTTGCCTGCAACTAGAGTTCCTATGGTGGGCAGAGGCCTGCCACCAAAATAAGGGACTGCCATTCACAACACCCCCTGCCGCCCAAACCCTAACAGACACATCAGACTATGCATGGGGGGGCTCATCTGGCAGGGAAGTGCATTCAGGCCAAATGGAGCCCGAATCAAATGCACCTTCATATCAAGCAGAAAAAATCCAGGGCAACTAATGGTAAAGATGGACAACACCACAGTTATGTGGTACATAAACAAGCAGGGGAGTACCCCCTCTGCAGACAATCCATGGTATTGTGGAACACTGCCTTGAGCTATCATGTACAACTACAAGCTCAGTTCCTGCCAGGAAAGCTGAATATTTTGGCAGATGATCCAAGCAGAAATCTCATGGACCCACATAAATGGAAACTGGAACCACGGATTTTCAACACGTTGACATGCAAATGGGGGAGCCCAGACTTGGATTTCTTTGCCTCACCCCAGAACTACCAGTTGGAAAAATTTTGCACAGAAAACTCCTCACAAAAAGCCTGAAAAGTGGATGCTATGTCCTTCAGTCTATGCCTTTCCCCCTCTGCCTTTGCTCTCCAGAGTTGTACTAAAAGTCAAACAGGGAAAACCAAAAATGATTTTGCTTGCTCCAGACTGCCCTCGCCAACACTGGTACCCACTCCTATGCAGTCTGTCACAAATTTCTCCATGGCACCTGCCTCAGACACCTTCCTTACTGTCTCAGCAGAACAGCCAAATTCTACACCCTCAGCTCCAAACATTGAATCTTGCAGCTTGGCTAATCACTTAAATTCCCCCTTAGCATCCGTCAGCAAATATGTGAAGGATGTCATTTTGGAGGCGAGAAGACCTAGTACTAGAAAATCTTATGCTGACAAATGGAAAAGATTCTGTGCCTGGAATCAATCTCAAGGGATGAGCACAGCAGTGCCCAATTTACTTCAGATTTTGCAATATTTAACAGAGATGTTTCACAAGGGCCTATCTTTTTCTTCCACAAAAATCCATGCGTCAGCCATTTCAGCTCATTACAACACAGAACCCCCCTCTTCTCTCATCCTCTGCTAAAGCAGTATCTCAGAGGGGCCAAAAACTTAAGGCCACCCAGGAAAGTTTCAACCCCTGCCTGGGACCTTAACTTTGTAGTGGAGAAACTCACTCTACCTCCTTTTGTGCCAGCTGCTACTGCAGACTTAAAATTTCTTTCCTGGCAAACAGCCTTCCTTTTAACAATCACTTCGGCTAGAAGGATTTCTGAATTACAGGCCCTTATGGCAGTGGAGCCTTTCGTAATCTTTCATGCGGATAGGGTGTCACTCAGGACCAACCCATCCTTCATGCCCAAGGTGGTATCCAGTGTGGCTCTTAATCAGTCCATTCATTTGCCAACTTTCTTTCCCAAGCCACAGAACAAAGGGGAACGGATACTGCATTCATTGGCTGTACACCGACAACTTAGATTCTACTTGGACAGGACTAAACTTCAAAGAAAATCTGAACAACTGCTGGTGGCATTTGCTGCAGGGGCAGAGGGAAAGGCTATTTCAAAGCAAACCATTTCTAAATGGATAAACCATTGCATTCATTTCTGCTATAAGCACCATGGAAAACCTGTCCCCCAGGGGATCAGACCTCACTCCACCAGGGCTGCGTCTACCTCTACAGCCTTTCTCAGAGATGTTCCTACCAGGGATATTCTAGAAGCTGCTACCTAGAGTTCTTGACATACTTTCACCAAGCATTATCATTTTCCATTTTTCTCTAAATTCAGAGCTGGCTTTGCCACTGCAGTCTTGCAGGGCCTTATAGCTGGCCCTAATACTATCTAAATTCCTCCTCCCAACCATATCTTTGGGAATCTACCCAAATGTAATGACTGCAGCAGTGAAACTTGCAGAACATAGTACAGTTGTGTACACTTACCATAAATGTAGATGTTGGAGTGTATTCACTGTTGCAGTCCTGGTTACCCTCCTTCCAGCCCCCTAAGTTCTTTTGGCTATACCTCTACTTTCCTTTACTATGCTTAAAAGCCTTTTTGGTGCATTTGCTTTTTTGTTGGAGGTATATCTTTGTGATTTTATATTTAATTGCTTCCCATTAGGGGGGGCACCTGACATCTGGGGCAAGAAAAACTGATGTAATGGCATCAGGTGCATGTTTTATACCCCTGACATCATAGAAGAAGGGACAGCAACCGACGCAGGACCCAAGACTTTGTTAATCAGGCCGACTGAGGACTACTGAAAGCAGATAACCCCGAATGTGATGACTGCAACAGTGAATACACTCAAACATCTACATTTATGGTAAGTGTACACAACTTTACGTTTTTTATGTCATGTTGATCAAAGAGCTTTTCTTCCCATTTGGACTTTCTGAAATCTGTAGAAGTTCATGAATGAAAACATATAAATGTCACTAGTTCTCCGAAAATTAGTGTTTATAGTTTATATTGTACGATTAGATGAAATGAGAGAGAGAGAGAGAGAAAAAAAAGTGAATATTCATGGAACAAAAAAGTTAGTTTTGGAAAAGAAACTGGCCAGGTTAACTAGATACATTCTTAATTAGCACTATAACTATATACTATGTGAAGTGGTGTAAGAAAAGGGTAGGCAGCTCTTAAGGTGACATGATGCCTGCTGGAAGAGGTCTGTACTATTTCGTCGCATGACTATTCAGCGAATAGCCATTCGTCAAACCCCTATTTACCGAAGCCACTCTTCATCATACTGCAAATTTTAACTATGGCAAACCAGTGGTTGGGCACAGCCTGGAATTTGCTCTTTTCCCCACTGTAGTGCGATGTCAGAGTTGGTATGTTTTAGGTGAGGGGTGGAAGGCACAGACCCCCACCTTGGCAAGTTTTAAAATTTATTTTTTTTGTGGTCGCTCGGTTGGCCAACCAGTTGTTTGCCATACTTAAATTTCACCATTCTATGAAGAGCAGCTTTGATTAATAGGTGTTGAAATGGCTATTCGCAGAATAGCCAATTGACAGAGTGATAACCTGCTGGAAGGTACGTTGCTGAGATATATTCTGAGACAGTGACATTAGGTAACCCTGTGATGGTTACTGAAGCTGCGTAACAGTGTGAGGTTGTTTTTCATCACTCATATAAGCAGTAATGTGTGCATAGTCTGTAAATATAGTGTGCGGTGTTGTGCTGCAAGGCCCTTTGGCTGAAGCTTTGTAAGATTTTAGAGTTTTTAAGGATGGTTTCAATTTTGCAGTTTCAGTGAAAGGATGTTGTGAGGAGGGGTAGTAGATTTGAGGATTTTAACAAGGATGGAAACGTACGTGAGGGAGGCAAGGATGTAGGTGCCTTTGCGTGGGTGTTCGCTAGGTGACATGACTTCCACTGTGTGGCCGAGATGTTTCTGATTTTTTTGGGGGGGGGGGGTGAGATATGTTGTAAAGCAGTATACTTTATTGATGTCTGATGTGCACATTTGTTGGAATCCATATGTGGTAGTTACATGTGGTAGTTATCAATGTCTGTACTTGAGAACTGATAAGTTGACACCTTCACCAGCGCCATTAAGGGAGGAATCTAGTTACTTGCTGGCGGACTCTGAGCATTGTGGTGATTTTATTTATTTTTATTTGAAGTTTGTTTGCCAGGATGGCCCATTGGGCCGAGTGAACCCATTTTCAATGGAGTCCTAGGGAGAAAAACTCCATAGATACAATGTCAGGTAAAAATATAAAATAAAATATAAATATAAAATAAATTAAAAGTAAAAAATGCAATACAATGGCATAATATCAGGTAAAATTAAAAAAAGTAAAAAATACAATAGTGTAATAGTTTGTAAAAGTGAACAGAAGAGTACATATAAGCATGTGAAAATGTTAGTACAGCTGGAATGTAAAGTATAGTGACAATTCATATCAATTTACAAACAAAATTATTTTTATTTATTTATTTTTTTTTTTTAAGGAATGTTAAATGAAGGCAATAGTTAGTAGGTATGTGCATAAGATGTTAACTTTAAGAGGTTATTTACAATGTGTGTGTTCCCACAGGGGGGGTGTGATTGTAGATTGGGGAAGGGAAGGTAGTAGCTGGGGATGTTATGCAGGATGAGAACATGAGCATTCCCAGCGAGATGATAAATGTGAGTGGAGGAGAGTGTTGAAGATGGGAAGGCTGCTGGTGCTGCGGATTTGAGGTGGGAGGGAGTTCCAGAGATAGGCTAGAGAAAAAGAGAATATGAGTTTGCCTGCTGGGACGAGCAGGTTTGTGGAGTTCAATTAGGTTCTGAGTGCTGATTCTTAGGGGTCTGTTAGGTTGGTGCATGGTGAAGGTTGAGGTGAGTGAGGGACAGAGTGAGGGCTTGAAAATGAGCTTATGAGCATGAGTTAGCTGAGTGTAGATAAGGTAGTTTGGGAGCTCTAGCCCGTTTAGTTTGTGGAGGGCAGTGCAGTGATGGGAGGACTATCTATGGCCAGTGGTGAATTTTGGCGATTTTGTTGTAGCAGGAGGAGAGTTTTGTTTTGGTAGAGGATTTTAGGTTGGTTAAGAGTGGGGCCCCATAGAGGAGAGAAGGGATTAGATTTGTGGTAGAGAAGAGGAATCTAGTGGATGGAGAGAGGAAGCGGATATGGCGATAGAATATGCCAAGTTTGTGGTGTTTTTTTAATGTTTGTATGTGAGAATCAAAATTAAACTGATTATCAATGAGAGCTCCTAACAGTTTAGCACTGGAAACGACTTCTAGGGATGTGTTGTTGTGACTAGTTATAAGGAAAGAATTTGTCGATAGTTATGCTTTTGGATGGGGTGAATATCATGAGTTTGGTTTTTGATAGATTTAGAGCTAGGCGGTTATCATGCATCCATTTTCAGTTGTTGAGAAGGCATCTTGAGTTAGTTTTATAAGGGAGGGAATGGAGTTTGCAGCACAGATAATTGTAGAATCGTCTGCATATTGAACTATTTTAGCATTTGGGATATTGTGGTGGAAGTAGTTAATGAAGATCCGGTAAGCAAAAAAAATGGAAAATCAGTGCAGAAAAACAGCCAGTAAACAAATCAAAAGCACTGAGTAGAGGAAGAGTCGAGCACTGGGCAGCTGAGATATAGAACCAAGTTTATTGTAGGTCACAAAATCCCTACAATAAACTTGGTTCTATATCTCAGCTGCCCGGTGCTCGACTCTTCCTCTACTCAGTGCTTTTGGTTTGTTTACTAGTTTAATGAAGATGTTTAACAGTAGGGGCCCTAATATGGAACCTTGGGGTACACCAGTGACTGTGTTGAGGGATCTACAGTACAGGCATTGAAGGACGGTACTGTTTCTAATGTAGCTCCAAGGGGGAAGTCAAAGCTTGATATCTTAAGTTGCTGTTTTCATTTGGCCTTCAACCTGAGGGACACTAAGAAGCTGGCTCAGGAGAGCTCCTCGGTCCACCCTCCAGACAGGGAGTCTTGGGTGATGGATCATTTTGGGAAGTGGGCCTACGCTTCACTTTTGCCTTGGATGCACTGAATTACCTGGCACATGTTAATCAGACTACAGAGGGACCTGGTCAAGGGGTTTGTTGAGTCTGCCCCAGGGTCCATGTCTGCAGAGGAGAGGGTATGGCCACCCTCACTTCTATTTTCCATGCGGCTTCTCTTGCATGCTACTGAGGGTGCTTCAAGGGCTGTGGGGACTGGTATGGCCATCAGGTGACATGTTTGGCTCTGGCTTTGTGCCTTTTCAGAGCCCTTCAAGGTGTCTTTCATGACTGCTTCCTAAAATGGTTCCACCTGTTTGGAAAAACAGTTTGTGACACGTTAAAGAGCAAGAAAGGACGGGAAGACATTGTCTGCTGTTGGGATCAGCTTCTATACTCCACAAAGATCCTTTTCAAGGAATCTGAGTCTGGTCAAGAAGCTGTGGTTTCAGAAGTCTCAGGGTTCTCCCCCAAGACGATCAGGCTTAGTCTTCCCCCAGGGGCAGAGGGGGATATGACGGATGCTACCCTCATGGCAGAGGGGGGCCGAAGAACCAAGGGTCTCCAGATTCCTTCTGGACAGACCCTTCCAGGAATCCTGCAGGATTGCCCATCTCTGAAGGCAGTCAGGGGGTGCCTATCTCTGCACCCAACAGCCTGGGAGTCAATTACAAATGATCTTTGGGTTCTGCAGATGATATCTAGAGGTTACTGTATCCCCTTTCTTCATCTCCCCATTTCACCGAGACACCTCCCAGACATTCCACCTGGTTAGTGGGAGGAGGCAGTCATAGAAATTGCCAGGCTGCTTGCAAAATGAGTCATCCAACCCGTCCCCCCAGACCAGTCCGGATCAGGCATTTATTACAGGTTCTTTTTGGTGCCAAAGGAAACGGGGGACTTAAGTCCCATTCTGGATCTTTCGACCCTGAACCTGTCCATTGCTAACACAGTTTTGTATGGTCATCCCTTCAGTCCATTCTGCCCTTCCTGCAGATGAATGACTGGATGTGCTCGGTGGACCTCCAGTAAGCGAACTACCATATCAAGATGGACAAGTGCTCCCGGAGGTTTCTCCACTTCCGGCTTGGAGGCAATCATTTTCACTTCAGAGTATTCCCCTTTGGACTCACCACTGCCCCCTGGATGTTTACCAACGTAATGGTAATAGCGGCTCACCTGTGGCTGCAGGGATTTCAGGTCTTTCCCTACCTGGATGTTTGGCTCCTGTCCGCTCCCTCCAGGCATTGGCAAATGCATACCAGGGATTAACTTCTTCATATAGCCCTGTCCCTGGTATTACCATAAATCTCACCAATTCTCAACTGACACCAGTTCAGGTGTTGGATTTCATAGGTGCCCAAATAGACACTATACAAGGCAAGGTATTTCTGCCTCCATACAGACTGTCTTCACTCTTACATCATGTACAGGACATTTTTCAAGCCAAGTTACCCCCGCTGGGCTTAGTTCTTTGGGTATTGGGGTCCATGGCGGCCACAATCACCCTTGTTCCAACTCAGTGCCTTCATATGAGGGTACTGCAGTAGACCTTAGTGGGTCAATGGTCCTTGCTAGACCTTCCCTTGTCCCATCCAGTTTGACTGTTTTGTGTTTACAGGAACTCCCTTCGTTGGTGGCTCCAATCTCAGGACCTTCTTCTGGGTCAGCCGTTTGTTCTTCCTTCTCCCACGACCACGGTGACCACGGATGCCTTCCTTCTTGGGTTGGGGGGCATTGCATGGGAAGGATGGTCCAAGGCATGTGGTGTAGTGCTGCAGGTGACTGAACAGTAAAAGAAAACACCCTTTGGCTGGAGCTTGGTAAGACATTAGGGTTTTTAAGGGTGATTTTGTTTTTGCAGTTTCGGTGAAAGGATCTTGAGGAGGGGTAGTTGATTAGAGGATTTTAATGAAGATGGAAACATACGTGAGGAAGGCTAGGATGTAGGTGCCTTTGCGTGGGTGTTAGCTAGGTGGCATATGACTTCCAGTGTGTGGCCAAGATGTTTGGTTTTTTTTTGGGGGGGGGGGGTTATATTATAAAGCAGTAGATTTTATTGATGTCTGAAATGCACCTTTGTTGGGATCCATATGTGGTAGTTATCAGAGTCTGTACTTGAAAACTGATAAGTTGACACCTTCACCAACAGCATTCTGGGTTTCTATAGGGAGGAATCTAGTTACTCTGTGGCAGACTGAGCATTGTGATGATCTTGTGTAGGATGCTGCAGTGTAGGCACTGAAGGACTGTGTTTGAAGAACTGTACAGTTTCTAATGTAGCTCCAAGGGGGGAAGTGAAAACTTAAGTTCTGCTGAAGATGTCTTTGCTGTATAACTGAAGAACATTCTCTGTACAAGGAATGGGGGTGGTGGTGGTGAGAAGCTGTCATTTTGTACCTTTACTTTGATTGTGGTGATGAAAGGTCAATCTGGCAATTAGTGAATCAGTGTAGCAGGTGATGGTTTTCAGTTACTAACTGCAAAGGCCCTGTTGTCAGATATGGTGTAATACAGGGGTTGGAGGTTGGATTCTTGTGGAGCTCCTGCTTCTAGTTTGAATGGAGTAGTAGTGTTAGTGTACCTTTTGTGCATGCACTAACGGAAAAGCTATTTAGGTAGCTGATGATTCAGGCCAAGTTGGAAGATCCCAAGTAGTGAGTTGTGAGTGCAGCACGGATCGCAAGTTATGAGTTGTGAGCTTACTGTGGCTCCCAAATCATGAGTTGAGTGCACCATGGATCCCAAGTCATCAGTTGTGAGGGCACTGCAAATCCCAAGTCATGAGTTGTGAGCACACTGTGGAGATTAGCTGGTGGGAGAGGAGTGAGATGACTTAAGGTCTACAAATATGAGCCTGGTGAGGATTCCCTTTTCCATGACAGAATAGAATGTACTTAAAACATAGGCAGTGCGAGACTCCTTGTGCTCTGCACTACATTGCCAGTTGAGGATAGTGCACTTATGAGTTATCTTGCCACAAGTCATTCTGAAGGTCTGCACAGTGTAGGAGGTACAGCGATGGAGTGGAGATTAAACAATGTGCTACCTTTTAGTGACTTCTGGATGGTGGTGGTGCTTGCAGTTTTCCTTGCACCTGGAGGAAGAGCTACGCCAGTCAGTGACAGGTTTGTGATGCATTTAAATTTTACTTTGGGGGCTTTTTTAAAATAATAAAGAACAAGTACTTTTAGTGAGAAATAGAGTATGATCAAGATTATTATTTAAATGCTTATTCTGATGAAAAAAAGTATGGGATAAAGCTGAGGTAGCAGTTAAGAGAGAATTTAAAGCTGGAGGGGGAATATATACATGGATTAAAGTGTAGTTGCAAGTTTGTGGTACATTAAGAGATGGTGTGTTATATGTTAGAAGGTACATATGTGGAAAAAAGCCCCTAGTATCTCCGCATGTTGTAGATTGTACAGTAGTGCTGTGGGATGTAGCTGTAGTGGCACAGTAGTAGGGCTAACGGATGTAGCTATAGTGTCATGGTAGTAGTAAGGCTACTAGATGTGGCTGTCCTGGCACAGTAGTAGGGCTACGAGATATAGAAGTGGTGCTACAGTGGTAGAGGGTGTGTGCTATAGATGTGACATTGCAGTAGTAGGTGTACTGGCTGTAGACGTGGTATTATTGTGGTAAAGGGTACTGGTTGTAGATGTGGTGTTTCCGTGGTAAGGGATACTGGTTGTAGACGTGGTGTAATTGTAGTAAAGGTACTGGTTGATGTGGTGTTAATGTAGTAAGGGGTACTGGTTGTAGACGTGGTGTTATCATAGTAGGGGGGTACTGGTTGTAGACATGGTATTCTGTGGTAAGGGGTATGGGATGTAGATGTGACAGTAGAATAATTCACAGGATGTACCTGTGGTGGTCGAGTAGGTGTACAGGATGCAGATATAGTGTTATGGTATCTGTGATCATTTGTACAAGTGCAGCACCATTTGTCTGTTAGGTCTGTAGTATAGTATTTAGTGTGTTTAGTACATATTCTAGTCTTTTGTCATTAGTTATTCTATTTCTGTTTTGAGAATGTGATTGTATTCTGAGATATTAAAGGTGTGAGTGGATTTTACAGATGTTCAAGCTAGGGCATGCATTTGTCAGGTTTAAAAATGTAGATTTTTGTAGACACCTTTACTAAAATATCACTTAAGACCTGGGCACGCACACTATTTAATAGAAAAGAAAACTATTAACATTTTTTTTCTATTTACACACATTTTGCATTACATGTTCTATTTCTTTATAACAGACCAACATTACATAAACCATGCAATTCTTGGTATTCCCTTAAGCCTCAGTCCTCATCCTAAACATTTATTCTGCATGTATTGTTCCCACAAATTCCATTTATTTCTTTGAAATTTGCTCCTTCCTTTTTCTAAAGGTTACTCTTCCAATTCTTTTATCTTTTTCACAATATTCAATACTTCAGATTTTTGATTTATATTTTCTAGTAATTGCTTTTTTGGGCAAACAGAATTAAATTTAATAAGGTCTTTGTATGTCTGGGTAATTCATATCCTGTATCCCAGCTCAAAATAATAATTTATTTTCAGATGTTTGAACACCCATTGTTTCAGATAGCATAGTAAAAAAAAGTCACTACAGATTAATCTAACTCATTACACCCCCCCCCCCAAAAAAAAAAAAAAAACTTTCCCAGTTGCCTCTTTCTTCCCCAGTCACACCTCCAACATTTACCATCTACCTGCAGAAAAATTCTTTGAAGACTGCTTGGGGTATAAAAATGTCTATACAAGCACTTACAAGCAAAAGTCCTAAACCGTTTAGACTTTGCATACAATACTTGGAAGCCATACATATGTCCTCCTGTTCCCAGTTTCTCTGCCAATCTTTTGATTTTTTTTACAGTTGTCACACATTATTTTATATGTTCAACTGCAATTAATTATCCTCTTTTTAACAGCAACATCTCTTCTAGAACTTAGTAAAAATTCTGCCAGAGTAGGTATTTCACTTAGGATTCCCTTATCCCCTTTTCCTTACCTGTAATATGATGTCAATCTTTGATAGGGAAAGCAGTCTCTAACCTTCGGTACAAACACTTCTTGGTCTCATCCGATTCCATTACCCTTCCGTCTCTAGTTGTTTGCTCCCAATATCTTGGTTCCTTTTCTAGTTATCTCTAGTAAATTGCAGCCCCCTCTTGCCTATTGTCTGTAACCCTACCTGCCAGTCCCTGTCAACAAGCTGTCCTTTTTGCAGTCATATTTTGACCTAGTTCATTGAATGCTTTCTGAAAATATATGGATTTAATATTTTGTATAGTGGTTATTCGCTTTAACAATCATTTAACTTGCAATAACGTCCAGACAGTTTAGGATCTTAGCTTGGAAATGTTTGCATAGGTATAAGTTTTTGTACACAAAACAGACTTCAGATATTTTTCCTCCGGTAGATAGCAAATGTTGGAGTTGTGATGGAGAAGAAAGAGGTAACTGGGAACATATGTTTTGGGGGTGAATGAATTGGCAGATTTTAAAAAATCCTCTACACAGTACTGTCAGATATATTGGGTGAGCAAACTGCTGTTACTAAGGATCTAACAGCTTTGGGCTGGGACACTGGATCTGAATTGCCTAGATATAGTAACGCTTTGTTAAGTTTAATTCTGTTGGGTACCAAAAAAAAAATTACTAGAACATGGATGTCAAAGTCTAAAACAGCTATGTTTGAAATATTGAATATTGTAAGAAAGCGAAAAGAACTGTAAGAGGGATCTTTAGAAAAAGGAAGGAACGAATTGTGTATAAGTGAATGGAAATGCTGGAAACAGTGGATGCAGAGTAATGTTCAGGAGGAGGAGTGAGGTTCAAGGGAAGGCAGGAATTCAGCAATTATTAAAGCTAATAATTGCAAAAAAGGAAAATGCGTTGTGTAATATTTGTAAATGGAAAAATGTTAATATGGTTCATAGGCTGGTACTAGGCTATCTGCCCTAGGGCCTATACAAGCCTAGCCATAACAATTCCCTGGATATTTTTTCCCACAATATTTACTTCTCTGGACCCCTGTCTAGCAGGGTGACTGACGTGATCCCGGGGTTAATTTCCTATCTCCCATTCAATCATCAAGGTTCCTTTTGAAGAGGGCAAAGGAGACGCTCTGCTTGACATGTATGGGCAGTCTATTCCAGAGTATAGGGAGTCTCTGGGTAAGGAACCTATCCTTCCAGCCTGTTTTGTTTATTGTGATGACTAGGTTTAGATCCCTAGAGCGTGTGGCTCTGAGGGATTGGGATTTCTTTAAGTGGAGCATGTTCAACAGCTCAGGGTTTGACATGGCCTTGTATGTTAAGCAGAGATCGCCTCTGAGTAGACGATATGCCACACAGTATAGCTGGAGTTTTTTAGACGGTCAGCATATGACATCTGCTTTAGGCCTGTGATTCTTTTAGTGAGGCATTTCTGTGGTCTTTCCAGCTGTTGCAGATGTCTTGTGAGGTACACACCAAACTGGGCATTATACTCTATAATGGGTCTAATGAGGGATGAGTATAGTAGGACAATGACCTCCTTTTTTCTGGATGAAAAAGCCCTTACTGATGAGGTGTGCCACATAGAGGGATTTCCTGACTGTTGTGGCGATGTGGTTATCGAAAGTGAGACCACTGTCCGCCTGTGTCCCAAAGTCTCTCATCACACTTTCAATATTTAGTGTACTGCCACCTATGTGGTAATTCATGGATACATATTTTTTCCCAAAGGGGATAACTATACATTTCTTGGCATTAAGCTTGAGCCCATGGCTCTGGCACCAGGCATCTGTTTCTGTAAGGCCCTTTTGTAGAATATCCACATCATTTGGAGATTCAATAATGGCTCCCAGTTTGCAGTCATCTGCAAACTTTGTTAGCCAGAGTCCCTTAGTGTTGGCCTGTACTTCAGAGAAGTAGATGCCAAACAAGAGTGGTCCCAGGACTGAACCCTGAGGTACTCCACTTGTCTGGAACTGGATTTTGAGTCTGCTACTTTTACAGTCTGGGTTCTGTCAGTAAGCCAGTTGGCAACCCATCGAGTGACGTAAGGATTTATGCCCAGCTTAGTAAGTTTATCTATGATTCCAGAGTGGGGGATGGTGTCGAAGGTCTTGGCGAGGATCAGATAGGCTGTCTGGACCACCTTACCTTCGCCCACCGCTCTGGAGACTTTGAAGAAGTCAGTCAGATTCAGGAGACAAGATCTGTCCTTCACAAACCCAAACTGGGTGGGGTCAGTGTTTGAAGGTTGCCAATGTCTTTGGTTATAAGTTCCGTGATAATATGTTCCATGCCCTTGCAGATCAGGCTTGTCAGACTGATGGGACTGTAGTTCCCAGGATCCAAGGCGGATCCCCCCTTGTGGAGTGGGATAACTGTAGCTGTGCGCCACTCTGAGCACGAAGCCTGAGGTGAGGCTATGATTAAACATGACACTTGGGTGAGGTGCCAGTTCATTTTGTAGTTCATGTAGTACACAGCCTGGGATGTCATCTGGTCCCATGGATGCTGTGTTCTTAGCTTTGGAGAGTGCAGTTTCTACCTGTGTGGCCGTGATTACCAGAATTTGGCAATCTTTTGGTATTGAGATGGGCCCTTTAGGGGGTGAGAGGGGGGTGAAGTTGGCGCTAAATCTATCTACCAGGATATTGGCAGTATCCTTGGGATCAGTATATTTAATGCCATTCTGTTGTAGCTCAGAGCATTGCCATTTAGATTCTTGACATAACTATAGAATGCCTTGTGGTTGTCTTTGGAATCTTTGGCAATTTTATTTTCATAACTAGCTTTTGAGGATTTTGAGGGATCTCAGCTTTTTAGTGAGTTTTTTTGCATCCTGGGATTTTCCTCTTTTCTGAAACAGTTTCTTCCTTCTGTTGTATAGTTTTGTTTATAACAGGGGACCACCAGATTGGCTTCTTTTTTTTTGGAGAAGAGCATCTTGATTCTATTTGGGATGGCACGATTCATGCATGTGCTTGTACAGTGTCTTAGTGTAGGATTCAGTCGAACTTTCAGTTCCTTGTCTGCATGGGTGTCATGAAGTTTGTCACTTCTGACCTGAGTAGCATTAATATTTGATAACGTAATATAGACCTGTTTCTGTCATGACATTTTTTGTAGAAATACTATTAAGAACAACATTGTTTCATTTACACTTGCTTCTTTTTCCCCCATTAGTCGCTCTAAACATTAGACATAATGTGGGTGTTATGTTTTACAGTCCACCCACAAGTTTAATAAAGTCAAAAAAAGTCCAGTCTTTTCTCAGCCGCTTTTATTTACAAACTCATTTTGGAAATGTGATTGATGCTTTATTGTATCACATTTATTCACCAATTTCAGTGTTGTCGTCTTTCTCATCATGTCCATCTCTCGGCACTAGATTCCTGTTGAAGTCCGTGGTACTCCTGATTCTTCTAGTCAGTTCCTGTGCTTTTCTTTCTGTGTGTGTCTCTCGCTGTCTCTCTCTCTCTCTCAATCATTTCCTTTTGAACACTGGAAAAGGTTTCACTGGCAAAGTCTGTCTGTGAGCTTTATTGTCAGAGGAAAGAGAAGCAGAGTCCCCCTTCTGCTAGCTTACTCACTTTTTGTTGGATAAAGTTTATTTCCTCCTTAGCCTGTTTCTTTGATCCTCCAGGGGAAAAGAAATACTCTGAAGACAGCTGGAGACAGCAGTTGGATTCTCTCTCCTTCCTCTCGACACTCCATGATTGCTGGGATAAATTTGCTTCTCTTCTGTCTGGTGTACAATGAATAGTCATTTTCTGAAAACACACTGCTCTCTCCAGTAATGCTTTTCCCTTCTACCACAGTTTGGTCAGGATCAACTCTTTCTGTTAGTATGATTGCATCTTTACTAATGTAGATCTTGACTGCTTTCTCATGACCCAGTTAACAGCATACACTCTATGCCCTTTCACTTAACAAATCTTGCTGTGAAACACCAGTGCAGTTGATCATTTGTGCTTTCATAAAATTATTGTAGTCTGTCGCTTCCATTTTCTCTGGTACTGCAGAAAATACCAGGTTTTCTCTGCTGTCTTCTAACTCCGTTTTGTGAAACAGCTCTGCTTAAGAATCCTCATACTCCATACAGCCTTGTCTTAATTTCAACCTCTGAATTTGGTTATCTGTGCAGCCAGTTAAAGCTGCTTTGATTTTTCCATCCTTTTATTTGAGTTGATGTATTCCATCGTTTCATTTATTTTAATGACTTCAGAGTACATTTTTTTTTCTCTCTCTTACTGGAAGCCATTTCTTGTAGTAAAAGTGAGAAGGATTCTGTAGCTGTTCAGCAAAAAAACATGGTTTAAGCTTCAGTCAGTGTTTTTCTTTTTCGGTTGCTTTTCTTTCAGGTTCTCCATATTTCTTCCTTGCTGCCATCTCCAGTGACTGAATTTTACCAAAGTAGCAGTTTAAATGTTGCCCCTTTATCTCAGTTTCTATTTTAACACTGGGAGTGCTGTATTTAAGCTGTTTGTCAGTGTGCAGCCACTTTGGAAGTCCATGTTGTAGATGATTTTCAGCATTTTGAAGTTATAATCACCCTAGTTTCTTTAGAACAGTGATGTGTTTTGTTTGGAAGATTGCAGCAAAATTTGCAATTCTGTTATAAGGATCTTTAGGTGAGCTTTTGGACTATTTGAGTATGTGTGCATGTAGTAGAATCAGAAGTAGAAATGTAGGAGTGGTTGTATTTAACGATTTCTCTGATGTGTTCTAAATTTTGAACATTTAATTGTTGGTCAGTGATTATTCTTAATTGGCATGGGATACCTGTTGAATTGTGATATTGTTTGATATTATCTGGAAACAAAGTTCTTGTTGGTATTGAACAAGAATAATGTTTTATCCCAGTCAGTGGGAGTTTAACCATTGCACTAGTTTATTGTATTTGAACAGAGTACTAGTCTGCAGTTTGGTGAGGTATTGCTGAACAGAGTTCAAAGTTGGCTGTAAAAAAACAATTTTAGTAAGTCTGCTGATGTGCTTGCCTCCATACTAATTGTCCCACCCAAGGAGAGTGTTTTCACTGTGTGGATAAATATGGGCAGTATCTGAGATGGTTTCCACAGAACATGGCAACGCGACAATAATCACTGTGTGGATAAATATGGGCGGTATCTGAGATGGTTTCCACAGAACATGGCGACTCGACAATAATCACTGTGTGGATAAATATGGGCAGTATCTGAGATGGTTTCCGCAGAACATGGCGACTCGACAATAATCATTTGTTTTATTTGCCGTAAGCGAAGAGGAAAAGGTAATGAAATGCTGCCTTTCTTGGTGGTTATCTAATTGGATTCACTTTTAGTACACTTTCTGTGGAAAACCGTTAACCAGATACAGCCAAGTCACATTCAAATACAGCTGTTCCTACTTCCATAGCAGTAGTGCTATCATCGATTTTATGTAAGCGCATTTATAGCCTTGTTAAACTTCAGACCTTTTTGTAAAGTGGTATAGATTGATTTGTTTTTGCGTCTATGCCAAACACTGCTTTTGGCACCAAAGTTGTTGAGGAGGTGCTTCTATGATTGTCCCCCTTGCAGTTGTTCAGGATGTGCTTCTGTGATCATGCCACCCAGTGTAATAGTTGGGAACTGTCTCCCTGGAAAACTACAGCATTAGGGACATCTTTGTTTTCTTGTAAGAAAGTTGTGCGCGTACCATAAGGCTAGACATGTACAAAGAATGACATAACCAACCACTTGCCGGCTCTTATGTGAGGTTTATCTGGGATGCTTCTCTGTATTTTGATTTAGAATATATATTTTTTTTTTTATTGTCCAATTGTCCAGAACTTAGAGGGCTGCTCGAACATGTGCTGTGCACCGTGGGGAAGGTTCTTGTAGCCTGGGAAATTATCTGCTGTTTAAATTGGAAATTGGGGTGAGTCTGGAAGGAACTGTTAGACTTACCTTTTTCTATATAGCTTTACTGTTGCTGTATTACCCATAATTACCCCTAACTTTTGTTTCTTTGTGAGTTTCCAGAAATGTCCTTTCAGACGTCTCTCTCAAAAAAAAAATCCTTGCAGGACTGGACTTTATGAACCATACTTTATCCTATAGAGATGGTAACTGTATGCTTATTATTGTATGTATGGGATGTAGGATGATGGTAACTGTCTCACTTGTTCTCTTACAAGTCGCATCTAACTCTTTAAAGTGACCCCACAGGCAGCCATCTCTACTCATGGAAATTTTAAGGCAAAGGGTAAACAGAAGTTGACAGGTCTTTCTTCCATGTTTCACTACAGTCATACGCACACATGTGGGCAGTTTAGAGTCCCCAGTCCATTAGAGTCCCCAGTCCACTTTATAGCTTGAATGTGGGAGGAAACTGGAGAAACTCCATATGAACGCAGACTCTGTGCAGAAGGCACCCCAGCTAAGAACTGAACCAGCGAACCTCTTGCCATAAGGCAGCGGTGCTGCCTGTTGCATCACTGTCCTGCCACTATTTGCCTATAAACTCGTGGGATGTTAGGATTAGGGCTTTGTCCTGCCCAGTATGATTTTTTTTGTGGGGGCAGGAGCTCTAACTGGTAGGTTAGGTAGAAGGCATCATTGTTCTGTCCCTAACTGACATGGTAGAGTATTGCAGAGGAAGGTGTATATGTACTCAACATGCATCCTTTTTAATGGATCTTTTGGTGCCCTGACCTTTGATCCTTAGTTATTTGTAGGGCCTCTCCTCATCTGTTGAACCCAACCAGCTCTCCCTGGGCTAACTCAGACATGCTCTGAGCCAGTGATGAGATTGAGGCTTAGAGAACAGTATTATATTACAGTCACCCCTGAAGTCCTAGCTAGGGCAATCATGCAGTGGGAGTTGTTAGTGTATTGTTTCTCCTCCTCTTGGATCCGTCCACAGCTCTGCCTCCATCTAGGTGTCCCTGACCTCCATCAGCAGCCAACGGCAAAAGTGTGTTCAAGCACACTAACTCATCCTCCTTGCATGTGTCATCAAACATCTGATCTGCTAAATGAATTAGGATCACATGGGTTGTAGTCAGGGATCTGAACTTCCGGTACAAGCCTGTGCCAACATAAATCCTATGGTTTTAGCACATTAACAGAAGAGTAGGACTGAAGCTTTCTCTGGTCTTGTTTTGTTCATTACATCCCTGATCCAGGCAGGGTTCCATTATTTGTTTGTTGATTACAGCTTTTGGGAGCAGCTCTTTGTTTGGGGTTGGCTTTGATAGTCTGCCTTCCTTTACTTGTATTAGTGTTCTGCATCGTGGATTTACATTATGCCTGGATGACATGAGTTTTGGTTCGCCTGTTAAATGTGAGCAGCTTATGCTCTGCTGATTCAGGGTAGGTATTGCTAAGTATTGAGATCTTGACTTGGAGGAGGCGGCCCTGAGCATTGCTGAGTATGTCTTGATTCTGAGCAGGTGGCCATCAGTATTTACTGAGTCAGTATTAACTCAGAGCAGATGGCCCTGAGCATTGCTGAGTCTTTTTTAGCTCAGTGCAGGCAGCCCTGAGCATTGCTAAGGCTGTTCTGCCTTGGGGCAGATGGCACTAGGCATTGCTTAGGCTACACTGTCTCGGAACAGGTAGCGCTGAACATTGCTAAGGCTGATGTTCGTGTTTCACTGTTGCAGTCATTACATTTGGGTAATCTGCTGGCAGGTTGCCCTCAGTCGGCCTGATTAACAAAGTCTTGGGTCCTGCGTCGGTTGCTGTCTCTTCTTCCATGACGTCAGGTGTATAAAACATGCAGCCGATGCCATTACATCAGTCTTTCTTGCCGTGTGGTGCCTGAAGCAGAAGCAATTCGTAAGTGCCGGTCGGCCGACTCCTGAAATTTTCGTTTTAGAGTTTCAGAACCGAAGTCTTCAACTAAAAGCTAAATACCCCGTTGGGGAAACCTTTTTTTTCTTGCTCCTTACCGAGGTCAGTAAAAGTTAATAATTGTATTACTTGTGGGAAGCAAATACCTCATAAGGACTTTCATTTGTACTGTATTCCTTGCCTAGGCCCTGATCACGACATACCTTGCTGTCGGTTTTGTGCTTTATTTAATCAGCGCACTATCCATCATCAGTACATTTTTGCTTCAAAATATTTTGTTTCTCGGTTTAATTATCCAGAAATTACATCAGTTAGCCATCCGACTACCAGAATACCGAAAAAAAAAAAATGCAAAGAAAAAGACAGGCCGTTGAGGTCCAAAACTGCCGACGATGCTTCTAAGCCAGTTCGCCAGTACTCAGTGAGGTGCTTTCACAGCCCCTGATACCCGCTACTTCTGATTCGCAGGCCTCTACTGAGATCCATTTGGAGTCCGGTATGCCGCGAGATACTTCACATATGGAACCTGTGGATGTCTCTAGATGGGTCCAGAGCCGCTGAGCGGGCACCGGCTTCTGAGGGTGTATTCAGGCCTACAGACTTAGACTCCAACTTCAATGTTAAGGCCGAAATCTCTATCTGTATCTAAAAAAACTGATGCCCTGGCCACATGTTCAGGCCCCTATGCGTATAAAACAAATGATCAAAATGGCTGAAGATTTAATTACTCTTATTGGGGGTAGTCAACCCCCCCCCCCCCCCAAAGAGGCCTAGGATTGAATTTGACTATGAATCTTCTGAACAGGATTCTGTTTCTTCTGACTCTTCTAATGATCTGGATTTGTCCATACCTACTTGTGAGGACTCTTATGCAGAGGATTCCATTCCCTCTGCTTCTCAACCTGAGGATTTCTCTCTTGGGGAAACTTTACATACCTTAAGGGAGCATTTCCACTGGGAAAATCAGGATTTCTCTGAATCCAAAAAGAGGCTTAGGGATTTCCTTCTACTTCCTCAGCGTAGGCCTTTGGCTATACTTCCTGTATTAGATATTGTTGATGTGTTTTCGGAATCCAGTCTGGCCCCTGATTCCTTGCCTCCAGGCCCTAGCAAACCAGACAGGTACTACAGGGTTCCTGACTCACAAATTCCTTTTCAAGAATCCTGTTGCGGACCCTGAAACTATTTCTCAGGGGCCCAAGGACATTTAGGCTTCTACTGCTAAAAATCCTATCCCTTCTGATAGAGACTCCAGGGCGCTGGATAAATGGGGTAAAAAGGTTTTTACTTCTGCAACCTTAGCAATCAGGGCTTTAAACTGTCAATTTCATATCAACAGCATATCGTGGGACTGCTTAAACAGAAAATTATGATTTCTGTCTGTATGGAGAATAAAGATTTGCAGGATTTATTGCATTCAGCTGAGCAAGTTGGCAAACATATACTTTGCAATGTGGTTTTGATTCTTTAGAGGCCTCTTTTAGGGCTGCTGTTACTGGGTCTGTGCTTAGAAGGCATGCTTGGCTTAAGGAGCAATCTCTGCCTGATCAAGTTGAAGCAAAACTTTTGGATGCTGCTTTACAGCAGGACAGCCTATTTGGCAATAAGGCTGAAGAAGTTCTAAAAAAGATGGAAGATAAAGCTAAATCTATGCAAACTGTGAAAGATTTCTTACAAGTGCAACCTCCTAGATTTAGTAGACATTGGCCTACTAAGAACTGGTCCTTTCCAGCTCCTTCCAGAGTCACTATGGCCAAACCCAGACATTCCAAAAGCACCAGGTTTCAGTCCCAAGGGACTTTCAGAACTAAGCAATGGGGTGCTTCCACTTCCAAATCTGGAAACAACAAGGCACCACCCTATAGTAAACAGTCTCAATGACTTTCCCTTGAAATTGCCAAGCACTTCACTCTTAGCCGCCTCTTTGGGGGGAAACTGGCTCTTCATTCAAGAAACTGGCAACTTATAACCAAAGACAAATGGGTTTTAAATATAGTGTCCCAAGGATACAAATTTCATTTCCACACGTTGCCTACTCCAAATGGGTGGCCAGACCTGCCCCCAAATCAGTTGGCAGAGGCTCAGAAACAAGTTCTTTCCCTCCTAAACATGGGGGAAATTCAACTAGTACCAGAAAAGGGACAAGGTTTCTATTCCAGACTTTTCCTGGTACCCAGAAAAGACAAATCATGGTGACCAATTCTGGGCCTGTCTACTCTAAACACCTTTCTGGACATTCTAAAATTCAAGATGCTGTCTCTTCACCAGTTACTTCTTATGCTAGGCAGGGATGCCTGGTTGGCAACTCTACTTAAAAGAGGCTTATCTGCATATCCCAATCAGGGAATCTTGTAGAAGATTCCTAGACTTCAAAGCAGACTGCATGCATTATCAGTTCTCTGCACTGCCCTTTGGCTTGTCTACTGCGCCCAGGGTATTCACAAAGTGCCTGGCTCCAGTAATTGCATTTTGCAGGCAAAGAAATATTCAAATATATCCATACCTGGACAATTGTCTAATTCAGGCAGAAAAACCAGGCCATTCTTCTAAAACATCTGGCGTTTGTAAAAAGAGTTCTAACCTGTCTAGGGTACACCATAAACGAAAAATCTCAACTGGTACCCTCTCAAAAGATTATATTCCTGGGTGCAAGCTTGAATACAACTGCCCAGATGGCTTTCCTTATGCCAGAAAAGCAAATTCATTTGGTGACTTACTTCAAACAGGTGGCCACAAAAACCCTGCTATCTGCAAGGCAAATACTGCAAGCCTTGGGGTTCATGGCCTCCTGCATTCTTCTAATTCCATATGCAAGACTGCATATGAGGAAACTTCAGCGGTACTTAAAAAGTTTATGGAGTCAGCATTGTCACAGCCTGGAAATAATAATTCCTATCGTACCTTGCCTGCACCTAGAGTTCCTATGGTGGGCAGAGGCCTGCCACCAAAACAAGGGACTGCCATTCACACCACCCCTTGCCGCCCAAACCCTAACTACAGACGCATCAGATTATGCATGGGGGGCTCATCTGGCAGGGAAGTGCATTCAGGGCAAATGGAGCCCACATCAAATGCACCTTCATATCAATCAAAAAGAAATGCTAGCTGTACAGAATGCACTGACAGCCTTCAAGGACTACCTTCATCCAGGACAATTACTGATAAAGACGGACAACACCACGGTTATGTGGTACATAAACAAGCAGGGGGAGTACACATTCCTACCCACTCTGCAGACTAGCCATGGCATTGTGGAACACTGCCTTGACCTACCAAGTACAACTACAAGCTCAATTTCTGCCAGGAAAGCAGAATGTTCTGGCAGACGAACTAAGCAGAAATCTCACGGACCCTCACGAATGGAAACTGGAACCACGGATTTTCAACATATATGAAAATGGGGGAGCCCAGACCTAGATCTTTTTGCCTCACCCCAGAACTACCAGCTGGACAAATTTTGCACAAGAACTCATCACAAAAAAGCCTGGAAAGTGGATGCTCTGTCCTTCAGCTGGAAAAATCCATCAGTCTATGCCTTTCCCCCTCTGCCTTTGCTCTCCAAAGTTCTGCTAAATGTGAAATGGGACAAACCAAAAATGATTTTGATTGCTCCAGACTGGCCTCGCCAACACTGGTACCCTCTCCTGCGCAGTGTCTCACCCATTTCTCCGTGGCACCTGCCTCAGACACCTTCCTTACTGTCTCAGCAGGAGAATCAAATTCTGCACCCTCAGCTCCAAACATTGAATCTTGCAGCTTGGCTAATCACTTAAATTCCCCCTTAGCATCCCTCAGCAAACCTGTGATGGATGTCATTTTGAAGGTGAGAAGACCTAGTACTAGAAAATCTTATGCTGACAAATGGAAAAGATTCTGTACCTGGAATCAGTCTCAACGGATGAGCACAGCAGTGCCCAATTTACCTCAGATTTTGCAATACTTAACTGAGATGCTTAACAAGGGCCTGTCTTTTTCTTCCATAAAAATCCATGCCTCAGCCATTTCAGCTCATTACAACACAGACCCCCCCCCCCTTCTCTCATCCTCTTCTGAAGCAGTATATCTGAGGGGCCAAAAACTTGAGACCACCAAGGAGAGCTCCAGCCCCTGCCTGGGACCTTTAACTTTGTATTGGAGAAACTCACTCTACCTCCTTTCGAGCCAGCTGCAACTGCAGACTTAAAATTTATTTCTGGGAAAATAGCCTTCCTTTTAGCAATCACTTCAGCTAGAAGGATAGCTGAATTAGACCCTTATGGCAGTGGAGCCTTTCATCATCTTTCATGTGGACAGGGTGTCACTCAGGACGAATCCATCATTCATGCCCAAGGTGGTATCCAATGTGGCTCTTAATTAGTCCATTCATTTGCCAACTTTCTTTCCCAATCCACAGAACAAGATAGAGCAGATTCTGCATTCATTGGATGTACACAACTTAGATTCTATTTGGACAGGACTAAATCTTAAAGAAATCTGAACAACTGCTGGTAGCATTTGCTGCAGGAGCAGGGGGGAAGGGTATTTCAAAGCAAACTATTTCTAAATGGATAACACATTGTATTCATTTCTGTTATAAGCACCATGGAAAACCTATCTCCCAGGGGATTAGGTCTCATTCCACAAGGGCTGCATCTACTTCAGCAGCCTTTCTCAGAGGTGATGTTCTTCGTCTTCCCTTGCTGCAGTCCTGACAATTGGGGTATAGTCCGCGTCCCAGTCGGCCCGAATACCAGAGTATAAGGCTGACGTCGGTCATGGCGCCTTAGACTGACGTCAGTACGTCAGGGTACTAATGCGCATGACCGACGCCATTTCCTCAGTCTTTTTTGCCGCATGGTCCGATGCAGAAGCAATTTTGCGAGTGCAGGTTGGCGTTCTGAGATTTTCCGAAACCGGAGTTTCAGACCGAATACAGAGTTGGCTAAGTAACCCCGTTGGGGAACATTTTGGTTTTTTCTTGCCTCAGTATTTTACCGGATGTCAGAAAAAGTGAATAACTGTATTTCTTGTGGGAAGCAGATACCATAGGGATTATCATACTTTGTGTATACCTTGTTTAGGGCCTGAGCACGACGTTGTTGGTTGCCGCTCTTGTGCTAGATTTAACAAGCGCACTATTAAGAGGAGGCTTGATTGTGCTAGGTTAGTGTTTGGGAAGCGTGTAATTATACTATGCCGCCGGATACTCCGCCTGCTTCATCTAAGAAGCGCAAGGACAAAACAGTGAAGTCTAGGGGTGAGGAACCGCAGTCCCGGACGCCGGTCCTTTAGAAGGCTCAGGGGAGCCAGAGGTTTTGCCAGGAGTCTCTATGGAGTCTCAGGCAGATACTTTACTGTTACAGGATGTGCCCTCTCAGGAGGTAGGCCAGGCTGAGGGGCTTCTCAGGTAACTGTTCTTCCCTCTCTTCCCAAGGTAGTTAGGGCCTCTCCTTCTGTTGCCAAAGCTTCTTTTAGAGGAAGGCCAAGTTCAGCTTCTGTAGGGGCTTCTCCTAGCATTTCGGCTCTGTGCCTAAGAAACATATGCTTAAAATGGCAGAAGATTTGATTACTCTGATTAGAGGTTCTATGCCCCACCTGATAAGAGGCCTAGGGTGGAACAGGAGTTTGATAGTTTTGAACAGTGTTCACAGGCTTCAGAGTCTTCTGTGGAAGACTTGCAAGAGTTTCCTACTTATTCTGATTCTGATGTGGATGATTCCACTCCTTCAGCTTCTCCTCCTGAGGATTTTTCATTTTCAGAGACTCTTCACTCCATGAGGGAGCACTTTAAATGGGAAGGCCAAGATTACTCTGACTCCAGAAAAAGGCTTAGGGAATTTTGTTTTGCCCCAGCATAGGCCCTTAGCTATTCCTCCTGTGTTGAATGTGGTGGAGGATGTTTTCGCAGAGGCTTCTCTGAACCCTGATTCCTGGCCTCCTGCTCCTGTTAAGCCTGATAGGTATTATAGGGTGCCCGAAGCTCATAAGTATTTGTTTAAGAGTCCCAGGGCGGACCCAGAAACTGTTTCTCAGGGGCCTAAAGGTGTTAAAGCTTCTGTGGTTAAAAATCCTGTACCCTCTGATAAAGAGGCAAGGGCTTTGGATAGGTGGGGTAAGAAAGTATATACTTCTTCCACTCTAGCCATGAGGGCGTTGAATTGTCAGTTTCATATGCTGAAATATCAAAATTATCTCCTTTCACAATTGAAATCTAAGGTGGATGCTTTGGCGGAAGGTATTGAGTGTAAAGAATTGCTGGATTTGGTTCATGTGTCTGAACAAGTGGGTAAGCATTCTTTGCAGTGTGGTTTTGATGCTGTTCAGGCCTCCTCGAGGGTGGCTGCTACTAGTTCTGTTCTTCGCAGACATGCCTGGTTGAAGGATCAGAATTTAGCTGAGCATGTTAAGACTAGGATTTTGGATGCTCCTTTACAGTCTGATGTGTTGTTTGGACCGCCTGTGGAAGCAGTTTTAAAGAAAATGGAGGACAAAGCTAAGTCTATGCAGACTGTTAAAGATTTTTGCAGGTGCAGCCTCCAAGTTTAGTAGAAATTGGCCTGCTAAGGGGTGGACATATCCTGCTTATGGTTCCCAGTCTAGGGGTAGGTCTAGACGTGGTAGGGGCAGGGCTCAAGGTTCGTTTAGGCCTAGATCAGACAGTTCACCTGCTCAGACTTCTGGTGAGGGCAGGGGTCAGTCCTTTCGTAAGCAGAACCAATGACCTGCCTTTTCAGCTGCCAGTGGACTCTCGCCTGGCAGCTCCTTTGGGAGGAAGATTGTCTCTTTTCAAAGAAAATTGGGATTTAATCACTCAAGACAGATGGGTGCTGGATATTATTCATCACGGTTACAGATTTTATTTCCACACAATGCCCCTTTCAAAGGCATGCCAGATGTTCCTCCTCCACAAAGAAAAGAGGCTCACAAGCAAGTTTCTCAGTTACTCCAGATAGGGGCCATTCAGCCAGTCCCTGTATCAGAAAGGGGCTTGATTTTATTCTCGCCTGTTCCTAGTACCAAAGAAGGGGAACACGTGGAGACCAATTCTGGATTTATCTATCCTCAACACTTATCTGGACATTCCCAAGTTCAAGATGTTGACGTTACAGCAACTGTTACCTCTGCTGGGCAAAGATCACTGGATGGTAACTTTGGATCTCAAGGAAGCTTACCTTCATGTGCCTATAAGGCTAAGTTGCAGAAAGTATCTGCGGTTTCAACTGGAGATTTTCATTATCAGTTCTCTGCATTGCCCTTTGGCTTATCTACTGCCCAGAGTATTCACAAAGGTTCTGGCTCCAGTGATAGCTTACTTCAGGCTTCAAGGCATTCAAATCTATCCTTACTTGGACGACTGCCTGATTCTGGCTCAAGAAAAGGAACACCTTCTACAGCATCTGGAATATGTCATAGCAGTGCTAAGATGCCTAGGGTATTCTGTGAACGAAATAAAGTCCAGTCTAGTACCCTCTCAAGACATGTGCTTTCTGGGTGTGAGACTGAATACAGCAGCTCAGATGGCCTTTTAACCCCGGACAAACAAAAGAGTCTGTCACTTTACTTCCATCAACTATCTCATCAGTCCGTGCTGACTGCAAGGACAGTCCTTCAAGCATTAGGGTTCATGGCATCTTGTATTCTGGTGCTTCCCAATGCCAAACTGCATATGAGGAAGCTGCAATGGTATCTCAAAATGTATGGACACAGCACTGCCAAGATTTGGACACTGTCATTCAAATAATACCTTGCCTTCAAAAGGAATTCTTGTGGTGGGCTCAGGAATGTCACCTAAACAAGGGACTCTCTGTGACCCGGCCAGAGGCGAGTCAGATTTTAACGACAGATGCCTCGGACACTGCTTGGGAGCTCATCTAAATGGAAAGTGGATACAAGACAAGTGGCCTGCCAGACTACAGCATCTACATATCAACATGAAGGAGATGTTAGCAGTCCAGTTTGCATTGATGGCGTTCAAGGAGTTACTTCTTCCAGGGCAGGTGTTGATTCTGACAGACAACACAACTGTCATGTGGTACATCAACAAGCAAGGGGGAACACATTCTTATCCTCTATGCAGGCAAGCAATGATTTTATGGGAGACTGCGTTAAGCCTGCAACTGACTCTTCAGGCAAGGTTTCTGCCAGGAGCACAGAACTCCCTAGCAGATGTTTTAAGCAGACAAATCATGGATCCCCACGAGTGGAAACTGGATCTTCATGTATTTCAGAAATTGACAGTGTCATGGGGAACTCCAGACATAGATCTGTTCGCTTCTCCACTAAACCACCAGCTGCCAAAGTATTGCACAAAGGGGTTTCATCACACAGCTTGGAAAGTGGATGCTCTGTCTTTCAGTTGGAAAAACCTTCATGTCTATGCCTTTCCACCTCTACCTCTTCTTCCAAAGGTATTACTAAAGGTCAGACAGGACAGGCCAAGGATGATTTTGATAGCTCCAGATTGGCCTCGGCAACACTGGTACCCACTTCTAAGGAGTCTTGTAAAGAAGCCTCCATGGCCTTTACCTCTGATTCCTCATCTGTTATCTCAGAAGGACGGTCATCTGCTCAATGTCAAGCTTCAATCTCTTCATCTCACAGCTTGGCATATTCTGTGTTGAAGCATGGTAGGTCTCAGCTTCCTCAACAAGTTTTAAATGTGATTATGGAAGCTAGAAGGCCTAGTACTAGGAGAGTGTACAGAAAAATGGAAGAGATTTTTATTTTGGAGTACAGCAAAGAATTTGGAGATTTCAGAGCCTAATTTGAGTGTGGCTCTTCAATATCTTACTGAATTATTGGACAAAGGTTTGTCTTTCTCTTCCATAAAGATTCATGCTGCAGCAATTTCAGCTCACTATGATTGTGACCCACCTTTGTTTTCGCATCCTTTGTTCAAGCAGTTTCTTAGAGGGGCAAAGAATATAAGACCCCCACGTAGAGCTCCTACTCCTGCTTGGGATCTCAATTTTGTGTTGGAAAAACTTACTCTACAACCTTTTGAGCCTGCAGCTACTGCTGAATTGAAATATTTGTCATGGAAGACTGCTTTTCTGTTGGCTATTACTTCTGCAAGAAGGGTGTCTGAGTTGCAGGCCCTTATGGCAGTAGAGCCCTTTTGATTTTCCATAAGGACAAGGTATCATTACGGACTAATCCTTCCTTTATGCCTAAGGTGGTTTCTAGTGTGGCTTTAAACCAAACTATTCATTTGCCTACGTTTTTTGCAGATCCTCAAAATAAAGGGGAAAAGATTTTGCACACTTTAGATGTACACAGGCAATTGCGTTATTATTTGAGCAGGACTAAAGATTTTAGGCAGTCTCAGCAGTTACTTGTTTCTTTTGCTTTAAGTTCACAGGGCAAGCCTGTGTCAAAACAAACTATTTCTAGGTGGATTGGCTTTTGCATTGCATTTTGTTATTCCCATCATGGCAAAGAGGTTCCAGCTGGGATTAGGCCTCATTCCACTAGGGCTACTGCCACTTCAGCAGCATTTCTAAGGGGGGTGGCAACTAAGGATATTCTGGAAGCGGCTACTTGGAGTTCAGTGCATACTTTCTCTAGGCATTATCACCTGCCTATATACTCTAAGACTAGAGCTGGTTTTGCCACAGCTGTTTTACAAGGCATGTTGTCAGCTCCTGCTACTTTATAATTTGCCAGCCTCCCTTACCTCTGCTTTGGGATTCTACCCAATTGTCAGGACTGCAGCAAGGGAAGACGAAGAACATAGTACAGTTTTGTACCTACCATAAATGTAGATGTTCGAGGATTCCCTTGCTGCAGTCCAATTACCCTCCCTCCTTCCCTCTGTGTTTCAGGGTGGTTGTGTAGGTGAGTTTACATGCTTATATTTTTTGTATATATTACTGTATATATTGTACATGTTTTTTGCTGCAGGTTGTTTTTGGGACTTGTCTTTTTGGGTCTTCTGACATCTGGGGCAAGAAAAGACTGAGGAAATGGCGTCGGTCATGCGCATTAGTACCCTGACGTACTGACGTCAGTCTAAGGCGCCATGACCGACGTCAGCCTTATACTCTGGTATTCGGGCCGACTGGGACGCGGACTATACCCCAATTGTCAGGACTGCAGCAAGGGAATCCTCGAACATCTACATTTATGGTAGGTACAAAACTGTACTTTCCTACCAGGGTTATTCTAGAAGCTACCTGGAGTTCAGTGCATACTTTCACCAAGCATTATCACTTACCAATTTTCTCTAAATCCAGAGCTGGCTTTGCCACTGCTGTTTTGCAGGGCCTTATAGCTGTTCTTAATGCTGTATAGATTCGCCCTCCCAACCTTAGCTTTGGGAATCTACCCAAATGTAATGACTGCAACAGTGAAACACGATGAACATAGTACAGTTGTATACACTTACCATAAATGTAGATGTTGGAGTGTATTCACTGTTGCAGTCCTGGTTACCCACCCTCCAACCCCCTGTTTTTCTTTTACTATACCTCCTCTTTCTTTTACTATGCTTAAAAGCATTTTTGGTGTATTTGCTTTTGTTTGGAGGTATATTTTTGTGTTTCTAATTATATATATTTATATATTTTGCTCCCCATTTGGGGGGCACCTGACATCTGGGGCAAGAAAAACTGATGTAATGGCGTCTGCTGCATGTTTTATACTCCTGACGACCTGACGCCATGGAAGAAGACAGCAACCGACGCAGGACCCAAGACTTTGTTAATCAGGCCGACTGAGGGCAACCTGCCAGCGGATTACCCAGATGTAATGACTGCAAGAGTGAATACACTCTTAACATCTACATTTATGGTAAGTGTACACAACTGTACTTTCTGCCGGGGGCAGATGGCACTGGGCGTTGCTTAGGCTATACTGCCTCGGAACAGGTAATGCTGAGCATTGCTCAGGCTGTTCTGCCTTGGGGCAGATGGCACTGGGCGTTGCTTAAGCTACACTGCCTCGGAACAGGTAGCGCTGAACTTTGCTAAGGCTGTTCTGCCGTGCCACAGATGGCACTGGGTGTTGCTTAGACTGCCCTGCCTCTGAGCAGGTACCGCTGAACATTGCTCAGGCTGTGCTACCTAGTTCTGATGATTTCAGGAGCAGATGTCCTTATATAGCTGTCTGAAGCTCATGATGGTGGTAGATCTTACAGCAGTTGGGGTAGTTTTTGTGTCAAAGCAGATCTCTCTACAGTGTGTTCCGAAGCTCTTGGCAGTCTGACTAATTTGTGTTTTGAAGCAGTTCTCCATAAGACTGTTCCCTGAAAGTTTAGGGCGGTCTAGTAATCCCATGTGGTATAACATGCATGCACATGTTTATTGCTGTCTGAAGCGCTTGCTGGTTGTAGAATTTGTGCAGAAAGGCAGAAGACCACCTTTTGTCGTGGTCTTTGAAGCTCAGAAGATTTGTTTAGAGGATGGCAATCAGGAAATTGTGTGTGCCTGTATACACACATGTACACGTGTGTATCATTGCAGGCCTTATTACATTATGGTCCGAATCTCATGGCACTGGTATATTTCATGACACTCAGGTGACCTTGTGTGTGTTTGTGTACAGTTGTGCTGGGATAAAGAGATTGTACATCTGTTCCACTGCCTGATGTTGCTTTCATGTGGAAGTGGTTTAGAAACTAGCAGGGTAGCATTCATAGATGGAGCCAGATGAAGGTCCTGTATTCCTTTAGCAGAAACGGTTCATGATCAGTTATTACTGCACAGATCAAAGAATGTAGTTCAGTGATAACACAGTGCATGTGTGCGTTTAACATGGCATAGCTAATAGACAGGAAAGTAGTCCTTTCTGAGTTGTTTCCTGGGTAATTTTGTGAAGCATTTATATTCCTCCTGTAAGAAAAGCAGTGCAAGTTGTTGTCAGTGTGGCAGTCAACCAGCATGTCTGTCTGGTCTGCTGTTGCCCGACGGTCAGTGCACCAGATCAACGTTTGATGTGAAGTGGGATGGCAGTCTGATCTGGTTGTGCTTTTATCCTGCATTTGCTGCATGTTAGTCAACAGAATGTTATCTGCTGTTTTTAGGTGATGTTGGCTGAGGCTAATTTTGCTTAGTGTATTTTCCTGAATTAGATTATTTTTCTTTTAACAGGTGTTGGCAAAAGCAGTCTTCTGTTGCGATTTGCAGACAACACATTCTCAGGTAAGCGTTTCACTTTCTGCATACATGTGAAAGGCGTTTTATCTCAACAGGTATGTTCTTGAAATTCTTGCTGCATTGTAAAATATAATATGCAGATTAGTAAGAAAATGACTGCTTGTAGGTACACACAGAGCAGTCGGGAAGTATTAGCTGCAGATGATTACTTGTGTGTCTTGCAGTGGCTTTGTAATTTTGGTAGCCAGATGAATCCCCACTGCAGTGGTATTATCCCTTTGCCTGGAGATGGACACCACAGCTCATAGTTGGTTGCATATCTAATTCTGCCAATGCCCCACAGTATATTGGGCTAGTCACCCCTCACTACTATATTACAGCACGGAGCTCTGCATCAGGATGTTGTTTTGTGTGCACTAGAAGTTTGTAGTAGGATTGTTTTGGAATGAATTTTTGCATTCTTAGTTTTGTAAATGAGGTGAAAACACTTTTGATATGTAGGAGATTTTTCTGCATGGAATATAGTAAATTGCACTTTTATTTTTTTTAATTGTTGTCTCTTTCGGCTTTTCCCGGTTAGGGGTCGCCACAGCGGAACTCCTGTCCACTAATGATTGGCAGTAGATTTTTACGTGCCGAGTTGCCGGCCCTGATGCACAGCCTTCAACGAAGGTATGCCCATTCACACATGTCTCAACACAGAAGACGCTCTAGCTGAGAATCGAACAGGACAACGTCTTACTGTGAGGCGACAACGCTACCGCAGCACCACGGTCCACCTCAACCTGTGGGTTATCTGACTGGTTCCAAAGCTGGCAGCTAAGACTTTACAGGTCTGAAGCTTCACCTCCTCTCTCATAATGCACTACCCTCCCTGAATCTTCTCCGATCACGTTTGCCATTTCCTGCTATCAGATGTGATCTCTGAAAGCTCCTTGAATAAGTGCATTTTGACAGTTTTTCTTCTGCTAGTGTCTCCTCCTTTGTGTATTACTGTTTAATACTTTGTGTGTTTAGTGTTAGATTTTTCTGGTGTTGTAGTATTTGCCAGCATGTTGCCTCTGTGTGTGTGTTTGAGGCACTTTTAGCACCATTTTCTGAATGAGTTTCTAGTTAAATAAAAAAAAAATCCTCTTCCCTTTCTTTGTTTATGGTCTTAATAGTTAGCCAGTCAAACACAATTGCCCCTTTAAGAGAAAAGGAAAAGACCTAAACTTAAGGGGGAAAAGAGAGAGAGGCCTGTAAATGCTCTTCTTCCTCTCTTGAGAGACTGGGTAGCTCTGAAGGTCGCAAGACGTTTGCCTTGTTCACTTCCCAGCCAAGATCTTCATCAGTAGCTCCTCAGCAGTGATCTCCTGTTGCTGTGGCTCCAAGCTTAGAGTCACCGGGCCCTCAGACCTTGAGTATTCTAAGACTTTTCTTGGCTGCATCTCCTTCTTTAGATCTGCACCCCTACCCCTTATTCTGATAACTCCTTGACAAGAGTTTTTTTTCCAGAGCCACCCTCCCACATCAGATCCAGGCATCTCCTTTTCTGATCTGGGAAACTTTTTTACCTTCAACTCGACCAACCAAACTATCTTCTGTGGTGTCATCTAGGTCTGCTAATTCTGGCAGGAATATTAGTGACTGCAGCTTGGAGCAACGTATGAGTACCTTCTTGAAGGCCCAGATGGACCACAGGATATTTGCTCTCCCCCTTTTTTGATGAAGGGTGTCTCTCCCTTGGTTCAGACTTGTTATCGCTTGTCTGGCCCATCTTTTGGTACTGGTGTCCACTGTTCCGACTCTGCCCTGATGTCCTTCATGGATGCATCTGCAGTCATAACAACTGGGTTGTCCTGTCGTCAGGCAGCCCTTCAGTCGGCCGGATTCCAAAGTCCGGGTCCGGCTTCGGCTGATGTCGCACTTCACCCGACGTCATCTCTGTTGGTCTTCGGGTATAAAGGCATCAGCCGACGCCATTTTCCTCAGTCTTTCTTGCTGCGTGGCGCCCGAAGCAGAAGCTGTTCGCAAGTGCCGGTCGGTCGGATCCAGAGATTACTTCTACCGAATACTACTTCGAAGACTTCTAAAGCTAAGTACCCCGTTGGGGAACCTTTCTTGCCTCAGCCGATGTCAGAAAAAGTTAATAATTGTTTAACCTGTGGGAAACAAATACCTCATAAAGATTTCCACTCTCTTTGTCTGCCTTGTTTAGGCCCAGCCCACGACGTAGCAGCCTGTTCGGCCTGTACTTCTTTCAACCGACGAATGCTTAGGCGTCTGTCGGAGTTTGCAGAACAGTTTTTCGGTTCTGTTTTTGCGTACATTATGCCGTCGGATCCTCCGACAGCCCAATCTGCCAAAAAACGCAAAGATAAAGACCGACACTCGCGGTCCGCGGTTTCGGCTGAAACCATGGTTAAGCAAGCCGCGAGTGTCTCGGTTTCGGCCGAAACCGAGAAAACTGCTCAAAGTACAGCTGAATCTATCTCTACAACTGAGGCCCCTGCTACCACTCTTGAATCGGCCTCAGAAATTTTATCCACTACGGTGGTTGCCACTGATTTATCAGACACCATTCCCTTGGATGTCTCTACCCCAGCACGTGGTGCAGCTAGGCCTCCAGCAGCCATGTCCATTAAGGCCTTCGCCAGGGCTAAAGCAGCCAAGACTACTAAAACAGTGCCTGTTAAACCCCCCACTACCAGGCCCTCTTCTAGTTCTCAAATGCTTACTTTGGCAGAAGATTTAATTTCATTAATTAGAGGATCTCAATCTCACCCAGACAGGGCCTCTCAGCCCCCAGAGAAGAGACCTAGGGCAGAGCCCCCTGAGCCAGTGTCCTCTGATGATTCTGCTGATGAATCAGACATAACTGACCAGCCAGAGGCTCCTTTCTCCAATTTTGAAGATTCTGATGCTGAAGAATCCATTCCAGCTGCTTCCCCTCCAGAAGAATTCTCCTTTGGGGAAACCTTACATGCCATGCGAGAGCAGTTCCAATGGCAGCAACAGGATTTTTCAGACTCCAGAAAAAGACTTAGGACCTTTCTGCACCTTCCACAGCACAGGCCCTTAGCTATACCTCCTGTTCTCTCTGTGGTGGATGATGCTTTCAATGATGTCTGCTCAGCTCCAGATTCTTTACCCCCAGCCCCTGCCAAACCAGACAGATTTTACAGGGTGCCAGATACTCATCACCACCTTTACAAGGCCCCACTTGCAGACCCGAAACTATATCCCAGGGTCCCAAGGCAGTAGCGTCGAGCATAGCTAAACCCCCTATTCGTACAGAAAGGGAAGCAAGGTCATTAGACAGATGGGGTAAAAGGTCTACACTTCAGCTACTCTCTCAGCTAGAGCTTTAAACTGTCAGTTTCACATGATACAATACCAAGAGTTTATGCTTGATCAATTAACTAAAAAGCTAACCACTGATGAATCTCTTGATAAGAAATATGTATTAGAAATGGTAAATAACATACAACAGGTTAGTAACCATTCCTTAAAATGTGGCTATGATGCACTGGAGGCTTCATTTAGATCAGCCATGACTGGCACAGTGATAAGAAGGCATGCATGGCTAAAGGAGCAAGCTTTACCGGACCATGTTAAAGCTAAGTTGCTAGATGCTCCTATGGATAAGACAAGTTTGTTTGGTACACCTGCCCAGCAGGTTATGAAGAAAATGGAAGAAAAGGCAAAATCTGTCCAAACGGTTAAAGATTTCTTGCAGGTTCAACCCCCAAGGTTTAGCAGGAACTGGCCTGCCAAAAATTGGTCCTTTCCTGACTCCACAAGATCTCAAAGGGGCAGGAATAGACGTTCCAGAGGCAGAAACCAATCCAGAGGAGGTGCCTACAGAGGACGACAGTGGCAAGGCAATAACAGAGGCACAGACACAACCACTGCCACTACATCAACACAACCACAGTGACTTAACCCTAAATCCGCCTACCAGGGAACAAATAGCAGCTCCTTTAGGCGGAAAGTTAACATTATTTTCAAAGAACTGGCACTACATAACAAAAGACAAGTGGATTTTACAAACCATAGATCAAGGCTACCGGTTCCACTTCCACACTTTACCAGTCAAAAGAGGAATGCCAAATCTACCTCCAAATCAAAAAACAGAGGCTCTACAACAGATAATGGAGTTAGCAAACATGAGAGCTGTGGAAAGAGTGCCAACAGCAGAGCAAGGAAAGGGTTCTACTCCAGACTATTCCTAGTTCCAAGAAAGGAAAAAGTTGGAGACCAATTCTCGACCTGTCCACCTTAAATACATACATCATTGTCCCAAAATTCAAAATGCTGACCCTACAGCAACTTCTTCCCATGCTGGGCAAGGAGTGTTGGCTGGTAACTCTAGATCTCAAGGAGGCATACCTGCACGTCCCCATTCGACCAATCTGCAGAAGATACCTCAGATTTCTTGCAGGATCAGAGCACTATCAATTCTCAGCATTGCCCTTTGGCTTATCTACTGCCCAGAGTATTCACAAAATGCCTGGCATCAGTAATCGCCCATTGCAGACTACAGGAATTCAAATTTACCCATACCTGGACGACTGCCTACTACAAGGGGACAACAAAAGCAAGCTGACAACAGATTTACAAAGGGTCATTTACTTGCTACAAGCACTGGGATACACAGTCAATTTACAAAAGTCAAGGCTGATACCATCCCAAACAAGGACCTTCTTGGGCGCGGAATTGGACACAGTAAAACAAATGGCATTCCTAACTACAGAAAAACAAAAAGAACTCCCTCTTTACTTCTTGGCACTAACAAAACTGAACAAGTTAACAGCAAGAGAAGTACTGCAGGCCTTGGGCTTCATGGCATCATGCATAAGCTTGGTCCCATTTGCCAGACTACATATGAGAAAACTACAGTGGTACCTAAAGAATTTATGGTCCCAACACAGACACAGCCTGGAAACAGAAATCCCACTAATTCCATGCTTAAAACAGGAGTTCCTATGGTGGGCTCAGGCATGCCAGTCAAACCCAGGCCTACCCTTTCGCAGATGTCAAGCAAGCCAGACCATCACAACAGACGCTTCAGACCTAGGATGGGGGGCCCACATGCTGGACAAATGCGTGCAAGGACTCTGGACACAGGATCAACTTCACCTGCACATCAACCTAAAAGAAATGCTGGCAGTAAAACTGGCAATCCAAAAGTTCAAACCATTTCTCAAAGAGGGCCAGTTGATAAGGACAGACAACACCACAGTCATGTGGTACATCAACAAACAGGGAGGCACTCATTCATACCCCTATGCAGAATGACTTTGGAGCTGTGGACCCTGGCACTCAGCTACAACATCCAGTTACAGGCAATATTTGTACCGGAAAAGAAAATACTCTAGCAGACATACTAAGCAGAACCAGTTCGGATGCCCACGAATGGAAGCTGCACCCGGACATCTTCAAGACCATTTCAAAGAAATGGGGAATGCCTCAGATAGATCTATTCGCATCACCTCTCAATCACCAGCTCAAAAATTCTGCACAAGGACATTCCACCCACTAGCATGGAAAGTGGATTCGCTCTCCTTCAGCTGGAAAGGCCTAACAGCATATGCATTCCCACCTCTTCCCTTGATACACAAAGTACTACTAAAAATCAAGGAAGAACGTCCAAGGATAATCCTGATAGCTCCAAACTGGCCAAGACAACACTGGTACCCACTACTGAGGAGCATGTCTCGGAACAATATGTGGCCAATTCCCCTGATGCCTTTGATGTTAACTCAGAACAACTACAGCATCATGCATCCAAACCTAAAAACGTTGCAACTGACTGCATGGAACATCACATAGCAGCAGCTAACCCAGAACTTTCCCAAAGAGTTAAAGACATTATTCTTGAAGCACGCAGACCTTCAACAAGAAGGAACTATGCTGGTAAATGGAAAAGGTTTGTCATTTGGAGTACTGAAAGAGGAAAAGATGTGTCAAACATAGATATGCCTAACATTCTGGAGTACCTGGCCGAACTTCTTCATTCAGGCCTGTCCTACTCCTCCATCAAGATACATGCATCAGCTATTTCAGCAGAATACAGCTTTGATCCACCTGTTTTTTCGCACCCTTTGCTCAGGCAGTTCCTCAGAGGAATCAAGAATGTAAAACCTCCAAGGAAACCACCATTACCAGCTTGGGACTTAAACTTTGTGCTAGAAAAGTTGACACTATCACCCTTTGAACCAGCAGCAACAGCAGACCTACAACACCTGTCATGGAAAACTGCTTTCCTACTGGCAATTACTTCAGCAAGGAGGGTTTCAGAACTACAGGCCTTAATGGCATGTGCAACCCTTCCTAATCTTCCACCAAGATATAGTGTCCATGAGGACTAATCCTACATTTATGCCTAAGGTGGTATCCAGAGTGTCTTTAAACCAGGCAATCCACCTACCTACCTTCTTTCCCAACCCACAAAACAGAGGGGAAAGAATACTGCATACCTTGGATGTACATAGACAGCTACGCTACTACTTGGACAGAACAAAAATAGCAGAAAGACTGACCAACTTTTGTAGCCTATGCAACAGGAAGGGAAGGAAAAGCTATTTCCAAACAGACAATCTCCAAATGGATAGGAAATTGCATACGATTCTGTTACTCCTTCCATGGAAAACCAATTCCACAGAACATAAGACCTCATTCTACAAGGGCAACAGCCACTACCACAGCCTTCTTACGAGGAGTGGCAACCAAAGACATTATTGAGGCGGCTACTTGGACCTCCGTGCATACATTTGCCAAGCATTATAATTTGCCTCTATATTCCAGATCCTGAGCAGGGTTTGCCACTGCTGTACTGCAAGGGATCCTAAACACACCATAATTTACTTTTATCCTCCTCCCTAGTTGGCTATGGTATTCTACCCAGTTGTTATGACTGCAGATGCATCCATGAAGGACATAGTACAGTTTTGTACCTACCATAAATGTAGATGTCCGAACTGGATAGCATCTGCAGTCAGGATTACCCTCCCTCCTTCCCCTGTGGAACTCCTAGGGTGTTTACCCTCCTAATAGCTAGCTGGTGGGGGGGGGTCTTTTATGGTGTATTTGTTTGTATATATGTACATACATGCTTATGTTTGTGTTTACCTTTATCTTTTTGGAAACATTGGCATCTATCCAAAATTTTAGCCTTCAAGAGGGCTACTGGCATCTGGGGCAAGAAACACTGAGGAAAATGGCGTCGGCTGATGCCTTTATACCCGAAGACCAACAGAGATGACGTCGGGTGAAGTGCGACATCAGCCGAAGCCGGACCCGGACTTTGGAATCCGGCCGACTGAAGGGCTGCCTGACGACAGGACAACCCAGTTGTTATGACTGCAGATGCTATCCAGTTCGGACATCTACATTTATGGTAGGTACAAAACTGTACTTTCTCCTGGTTTGTTGGTGCAAGCAGCATGGGTACTTCCAGCTCCATCTCCTTATTACTTCTGACTCCAGTCTCCTCGAAGCCAAGTGCACCCTAAACTGAGATTGGAGCTGAGGTCATGGGGAAGAGTTTGACTGTGAGGTGTTCAGAGCCGTCACTCCCTCTGAGTGCCTTGGCTTTAGATAGCTTGGGTCTAGTCTCGACATCTGATCCAGATGGGTCGCTGATGGACATCCCACATTAAATAATAGGTTCATAGGTTCGTATTAAGCTAGCTGCCTTTGCGAGCCATTTTAAGCCTAGCCAATTATCCCTTGTGAGACTCCAACCTTGCACCTTGTGTTTGTAAGGCAAGCACCTTAGCCATTAAGCCACCCTCCCAACCCCTCTCCTAGATCTGTGGTTTGCAGGGGATCCTCTTCCAGCCGTTCGGCCTTGTTGCCATTCAGCATCATGGAAAGGATCCTTTCTCACTCAGACTGGGGTTTCTGTCACTAAATTGGAGCCATTCTGATTGTTTTCCATCTAGAACCTCAGGTTTGCATGAGTTATGTTTGCATTCTGTACCTTTAGGCCTCGAGCAGCGCCAGGCTATGGACTCACCTGTTGTTTCTGCGTGTTGTCTGGCATTGCCCCCCCCCCCCCCCACACACACACACACATGAAACTTGCATTGAGAAGAAGTGCAAGAGTAAACACAGACTTTTCTTGCAGCTAGACTTGCCTGAGAAATCCTTCATTGAGAATTCTGACCTCAGTGAAGGGTAGGGTCCCATGTATCTCCCAATTAAGCCATGTATTTTGGCGATTTGTTGGAATTGATGAGACAATGAGGAGGCTGGGCCACGGAAACATCTTCCTCAGAGGACTCTGTTTTTCCTGAAGGCTTGTAGCGTGAGATTATCCATGTCCTGAGTGGTACCCCTTTGGACTCTCTTGTCTGTGTGGCCCCTGGAGGGTCTTGAGAGAACCTGATGTTCATCGTGCATACAGCTGCAGTCATAACAGATGGGTTATCCTGCCGTCAGGCGGGTCCTCGGTCATCCGAATTCCAAAGTCTAGGTCCGGCGTCTGTTGTCGTCGCTTCCTCCCTGACGTCAGTGCGGCAGGGGTATAAAAGAGGCAGCTGACGCCATTTTCTTCAGTCTTTCTTGCCGTGCGGTGCCCGAAGCAGAAGCAGTTCCCAAGTGACGGTCGGCCAGCTCCTGAGATTTACGAAAGTATTTCAGCCGAAGTCTTCTTGAAAGCGAAGTACCCCATTGGGGAAACTTTTCTTGCCTCGGACCGATGTCAGACAAAGTTAATAATTGCATTTCATGTGGGAAACAATACCGCATAAGGATTTCCACTCTTACTGTATACCTTGCTTAGGCCCAGACCACGATGTCTCGGCCTGCCGTTTTTGTGCTAGATTCAACAAACGCACTATTAAGCGTTGGGCGGAGTTCGCCCTTCACTTTTTTGGCAAAAAATTTAATTATATTATGTCGTCTGATACTCCGACTCCAGTTTTGAGCAAAAAATGCAAAGATAAGGACCGGCATACGAGGTCCACACCACCTACTGATACCACGCTAGGCCTACTACCGGTTCTCCAGTACTCAGTGAGGCGCCTACGCAGCCCCTGAGTACCGATGACAATGCATTACCGGTGTCTTCAGTACCAGAGGTCGCAGGCTCCTCGGCCCCCATTCCTACTACAGATACCGACACCACTCCTGGCGGGGAAACTCAGAATTTAGACAGGCCTGCCATTTCTCAAGGGGTCTTCAGGCCTTCCTCCTTCTATTAAAGCCTTCACTAAATCTAAAACAGCCATGAAAACCAAAAAACAGGTTCCTCAGACACCCGCTCAAGGCACCATGCCTAAAAAACAGATGCTTAAGATGGCTGAGGATTTGATTACTCTTATCAGGGGTTCTCAACCCCCCTCTGACAAAAGGCCCAGATTAGAGGAAGACTACCCTTCCTCAGATCAAGCTTCTGTTACCTCAGAACTATCTGAGGACCAGGATTGTGCCTATTCTCCATTCGAAGACTCTGATGCAGAGGAGTCTATTCCCTCGGTCTCCCCCCCTGAGGACTTCTCTTTTGGGGAAACCCTGCATACATTGAGGGAACACTTTCACCGGGAAGGCCAAGATTACTCAGATTCCAAGAAAAGGCTCAAGGAATTTCTTCTGCTCCCCCAGCATAGGCCTCTGGCTATCCCTCCTGTTTTAGATATATTGGATGGTGTGTACACAGAAGCCAGCCTTAATCCTGATTCTTTGCCTCCAGCTCCTGTTAAACCAGACTGATATTACCGGGTTCCTGAATCTCACCAGTTCCTATATAAAAGCCATACTGCTGACCCAGAAACTATTTCACAGGGTCCCAGGAATTAAGGCCTCTACTGCTAAAAACCCATTACCTTCAGAGAGAGATTCCAGAGCTTTAGAAAGGTGGGGGAAAAAGGTGTACACTTCGGCCACTTTAACCATGAGGGCATTAAACTGTCAGTTCCATATGTTAAAGTATCAACAGTTTTTGATATCTCAGCTGAAAAGCAAAATGACACAGCCAGAACAACCAGATTTAAAAGAGTTGCAGGATTTGTTGCATGGTGCAGAGCAAGTGGGTAAACCTACTTTGCAGTGTGGTTTTGATGCTTTAGAGGCCTCATGTAGAGCTGCTGTTACGGGGTCTGTTATACGTAGGCATGCTTGGCTGAAAGAGCAAACCTTACCAGATCATGTCAAAGCTAAATTATTAGATGCACCTCTTCAAAATGATGTATGTTTTGGTGTTAAAGCAGAGGAGGTGCTAAAGAAAATGAAGGAAAAAGCTAAATCAATGCAAACAGTGAAAGATTTCCTGCAGGTACAGCCACCACGTTTCAGCAGAAACTGGCCTTCAAAAAATTGGTCCTTTCCAGCCACGGACAGACCTCAAAGGGGCAGATACAGGCGTCCAGGGGGTAGAGGGCAACCTCAAGGATCTTTCAGAGCCAGACAGTGGCAAGCACCAACCCCAGGAGGTGGAGAAGATAGATCAGTCTTTTAGGAAACCAAGCAAAGCTTTAATGGCAGCACCTTTGGGCGGAAAACTGACATTATTCTCAAAAAATTGGCATATTGTTACAAAAGACAAATGGATTCTGGACATTATAGACAGAGGCTACAGGTTCCACTTTCACACCCTTCCAAAAATGAGAGGCATGCCAAACCTGCCACAAAATCAAAGGGCAGAGGCACAAAAACAAATTTCAGCTCTCATGGACATGAAAGAAATTCAAGAGGTACCTGCAAAAGAACAAGGTCAAGAGTTTTATTCCAGACTATTCCTGGTACCAAGGAAAGACAAAGATTGGAGACCTATCTTAGACCTATCCATCCTAAACACATATCTACAGGTGCCAAAATTCAAGATGCTCACATTACACCAGCTTCTTCCCATGCAGGGCAAGGAGTCTTGGCTGGTAACATTGGACCTCAAGGAGGCATACCTGCATGTCCCTATCAGACAAGATTGCAGAAGATACCTCAGATTTCTTGCATGTTCAACCCATTACCAATTCTCTGCATTGCCCTTTGGCTTATCTACTGCGCCCAGAGTGTTTACGAAATGCCTGGCATCAGTAATCGCCTTTTGCAGACTACAAGGGATACAAATCTACCCATATCTGGACGACTGCCTGATCCAAGCGGTCAGCAAGGACATACTACTGCAGCACCTGGCATTTGTAATAAAACTGTTGAACTTCCTGGGATACACAGTCAACAAAAAGAAATCAAAACTAATATCCTCTCAACAAATAATTTTCCTTGGTGCCAACTTGGATACAACCACCCAGATGGCCTACCTCACGCCAGACAAGCAAGGGCAACTGTCTCAATACTTCAGAAAAATGGCAACTTACACCAGGCTAACTGCAAGGAAAGTCCTGCAGGCTCTGGGTTTCATGGCATCTTGCATCCTACTTATCCCATGTGCAAAGCTGCATATGAGGAAACTTCAATGGTACCTAAAACACTTATGGTCTCAACACAGCCACAGCTTGGAAGCAATTATACCACTCATTCCATGCCTTCAAAAGGAATTTATGTGGTGGGCTCAAGCTTGCGAAAGAAACACAGGTCTTCCTTACTGTGTACCTCAAGCAACTCAAATCATCACAACAGATGCCTCAGACTACGCATGGGGAGCACACATGCCAAATCAGTGCATTCAGGGAAAATGGGCACGAAAAGAGAAGCTCCTTCACATCAACCAAAAGGAAATGCTAGCCGTGCAAAAGGCTATTATGACCTTCAAAGACCTACTGCATCCAGGCCAGCTATTGATAAGGACAGACAACACCACAGTGATGTGGTACATAAACAGGGGGGAACTCATTCATACCCCCTGTGCAGGCAAGCCATGACCCTATGGAACACAGCACTGGAATTGAAAATTCAACTACAGGCACAATTCCTGCCAGGGAAGGAAAACACTGGCAGACAACCCAAGCAGAAATATGACAGATCCACACGAATGGAAGTTGCATCCTCAAATTTTCACAAAGATAACTCCGGCATGGGGACAGCCAGACATAGATCTCTTTGCTACCCACAGAAATTGCCAGTTGAAAAAATTTTGTTCAAGGACCTATCATCCACAGGCCTGGAAAGTGGACGCACTTTCCTTCAATTGGGCAACATTGGCAGTCTATGCCTTCGCGCCTCTTCCTCTGCTGCCCAAAGTTCTCTTAAAAGCCAGAGCAGAGATGCCGAAAATGATTCTCATTGCTCCAGACTGGCCATGGCAACACTGGTATCCGCTCCTGAAGAGCCTGACAACATTACCCACCATGGATCCTACCTCTAGTCCCTCTTCTGTTGTCCCAGCACAACTACAAAACTCTTCACAGCCATCTCAGAACTCTAAATCTAGCTGCATGGAGAATTCCTTGATTTCCCAACAGTTTCTCCTCTCCAAGGAGGTGCAGGATGTCATCTTGGAGGCCAGAAGACCTTCTACTAGAAAGGCGTACTCCGCCAAATGGAAAAGATTTTGTGCCTGGAATCAAAAGAAGGGACAGAATCCTTGGGTAATAAATATACCTCAAATTTTACAGTATCTAGCTGAGATGTTAAACAATGGACTTTCCTTCTCCTCCATCAAGATCCACGCTTCAGCCATTTCTGCACAATACAACACAGATCCTCCTTTATTCTCTCATCCTCTTAAGGCAGTTCCTCAGAGGGGCAAAGAATATAAAACCCCCAAGGAAACTACCAGTCCCTGCTTGGGACCTCAACTTCGTATTGGAAAAACTGACCCTTCCTCCCTTCGAGCCAGCTTCTTTATCAGAGTTACAGTACTTGTCATGGAAAACGGCCTTTCTTCTGGCTATCACCTCAGATCGCAGGGTTTCGGAGCTACAGGCCCTCATGGCTGTGCAACCATTCATCATTTTCCATCGGGACAGAGTTTCCTTATGAACTAACCCTACCTTTATGCCAAAGGTAGTATCCAGTGTAGCTTTGAATCAGACTATCCACTTGCCTACCTTTTATCCTAATCCACAAAACAAAGGGGAAAGACTAGTACATTCCTTGGACATTCACAGACAACTTTGTTATTATTTGGACAGGACAAAGCCATTCAGGAAATCTGAGCAACTCTTTGTGTCCTATGCTGCAGGTGCTCAAGGAAAGGCTATTTCCAAACAGACCATTTCAAAATGGATAGCCCACTGCATACGCTTTTGTTGCTCATTTCATGGAAAAACTGTGCCTGCATGCATCAGATCCCACTCCACCAGAGCCACAGCTACCTCTGCAGCCTTCCTCAGGGGGGTCCCTACCAAGAATATTTTGGAAGCAGCCACCTGGAGTTCAGTGCACACTTTCTCCAAGCACTATCACCTCCCACTATACTCTAAGTCTAGAGCGGGCTTTGCCACAGCAGTCCTGCAGGGCATCCTAGCCCCTCCTAGTTCCACTTAGTGCCTACCACCCTTACTTAACTTTGGGATTCTACCAATCTCTTATGACTGCAGCTGTATGCACGATGAACATAGTACTGTTTTGTACCTACCATAAATGTAGATGTTCGAGTGCTCATACAGCTGCAGTCCAGGTTTCCCTCCCTCCAACCCCTCTTAGGACAGGCCTTATGACAAACCCTTTTCATATAACCTTTTGGGGTACTCTTTTATGGTGTATTTGCTTGCAACTACTGTTTTTGATTTATCAACATTGCATTTTTGCATAACATTATGTTTGCCTTCCTTCTGGGGGCACCTGACATCTGGGGCAAGAAAAACTGAAGAAAATGGCGTCTGCTGCCTCTTTTGTACCCCTGCCGCACTGACGTCAGGGAGAAAACGACGACAACCGACGCCGGACCTAGACTTTGGAATTCGGCCAACCGAGGACCCGCCTGACGGCAGGATAACCCATCTGTTATGACTGCAGCTGTATGAGCACTCGAACATCTACATTTATGGTAGGTACAAAACTGTACTTTGTGGTGGAAACTATTCCATGGAAGCCCAACAAGGTGTTTTTATTTTTAAACAACTTTATTAAATGATGATGTATGATATAGGCATATTTACATTTATGTAAAAGCAGTGAAACTGCATTAACAAGTTCACACTTACAGACATTATACTTCACATATATTGTTATGTAATAATGTTGCTTGGGTTATATGATATATATATATATATATATATATATATATATAAGTTATTCAGTTCCTGCCCCCTTTTTTAAACCAGAAATATCTGTAGTAAACCATCACTTTACAATATAAGCAATTATACATTTATATAAATGAAAACAAACCACAGCAACACAATCCTAGTTGCAAGCATTTTACATCACAAGCCATACTGACACTCCCAGTTGCAGACATTATACATCACGTATTATCTACCCAATCATTTTCAGTCAAACATTACATCTTCATTTAAGTCCTGTCTTCTTTTAAAACTCATTCCTCCCCTGTATATATTGTTCCCACAGTTCCCATTTTTCCTATGTTGTTTGCTCCTACCTTTTTCTAAATATCTCAGTTCCAGTTGTTTTATCTCTGTTACTATACTCACTACTGATATAATTGGTTTAGATTTTTATTTCATTTTTTAGTAGCTGCTTTTGTGGCAGCCACCTTAGTTAGAGACAGCAAGGCCTTACCATGTCTAGGCAGTTCAGATTCTGTATCATAGCTCAGAAGAATTATTTCCCTTGGCACACCAAATCATCCCAGCATCTCCAACAGTGTCCCCCCGCAGGCAGTCCTTAAAGTCCACAAACTCACTGCTGTCCTGAGAAAATATGTTCCCAGTTGCCTTTTTTTTTTTCCCTGTCGCACCTCAAGCATTTGCTGTCTACCTGAGGGAAAAAATTCTCTGGAGTCTATTTGGAGTATAAAAATGTATCTATGTAAATCCAAAAAGTCTTACATTTTCTTGATTTTTGTTGCATATTTGAGAGACATACATATAGCATCCCATTGTTTCTTTGGGAATTGCTTATCCAGTCTTTTTTTTTTCCCAGTCCTTTCTAACCTTTATAGTTATCATGCAGTGTTTTATATGCTCTACTAATTATTCCTTTTTAATGGCAGTTAGGACCCCCCCCATTTCTTTCTCTTTGTCTGTACTCTGATACCAATCCTTGATAGGGAAGGCAATCTCTAACTTGCAGTCCAATTAAATTATTAGCATATTCCATCCAAGTTTACACCAACTGTATTTAAGGGAGTGAAGAAGAGATTAAAGAATTGGAAGAGGGATCTTTGGAAAAGGGAAGGGACGAATTACATAGAAGTAAATAGAAATTTGAGAACAGTACATACAGAATAATGTTTGGGAGGAGGAGTGAGGTTTAAGAGAAGGTGGGAATTCAACAATTTATCTAATGTTGGACTGATGATAGTAGCAAAGAAAATATATCTCATGTATATTATATCTACATTGAAAAATGTTAAAATGTTTTTTTCTGTTGATGTATGTTTGCCTATGTCTTGTGATTTGTTTTTTTTTTTTACACACCTTTATTAAATTGTTTTAATGATTCTTCTTCTGTAATATTTGTTTAGCTGTAAATTTGATATTTGTTTTATTTACTGTAGCAGACCAATTCATTCTGACTTGATTAGTTGAAAGACCTTTTTTCAAGCTTCTAGTGACATCTGCTGCATCAGGCTTTCTCTGGGCCATATTTTACTGACTTTTTAAAAATTCATGCTAGAGACTTTTTCCATTCCTTTCATACTAATTTCCAGCTTTGTCTCCCTATTCAGTCTGCATGTAGATAATTTGGCTCACTGCATCAGTCACTTTGCACAATGTTACCTCTGTTTGACTTGGTAATCTGGCCATGGTCTGATTCTGTCTTTCAGAAACGAGTCCTGCAGCGCACCAGATATAGTCTTTGCATGGTTCTTTAATTCTATAGCATAAGTATAGGTGGACTGTGCGTAACTGTGTGCTGCTGTGAGGAACAGACCACAAATACATGGTTAAGTCTTTCTTTGCTAACTGCAACTCTCTGTTTCGTTAGGGTAGTATTCTTTCTCTCCCTGTCGGAAATTAAATGCATTATTAAATTTTACTGATTCTTCTCTCGGATATGTACAGAAATGTAGCACTCTGTACCATTTCACACTTATCAGAGACTTAACATTTACCGGGATAGTCCGGCTGGACAACTGATGCCCATTTTCAGCAGAGTCCTGGGGAGAAAAGCTAGAGACATTACAGTAAGTAAAATAATGACCGTGATTAGTTACAAAAGTATAAAATGAGATGAAAAGAAAAGTTGCAGTAACATAATAAGAAGCATAGTAGATGATATTTATACTTGTACAGAAGTCTTAGTGTAGTAGAGCATGTTATAACAAAGCATTTGCAGTTCTTAGCAATATGTACAGACAGCTAGGTTGTAGCTATATGTACAAATATGTACAGATATCATTGGTTGTTAAGTTGGTGAAACCCAGAGCACAATATGTCACACTTGCATAGGTATGAAGGTGCAGCATAAAATTTATTGGATAATGGCACTTCATTGTCATGACTCCATGTTGTTTTCTGCTTACTGTGGAAATGAAGGAAATTAATGACTGACATCGTATCTTAATGGGAAACGTTATATAGTCTTGAAGGTATTGTGTAATGTGTCTGTTTTTTTTTCCCCATTACTGACGCTTGAACTTTTTTTCAGCCTGGTGTTACTTTCTCCATTGGTGTGTTGTTGGGAATAGACTTTCAAATACAACTGGTTGATATATTACCTTAAAACCCAGTCAGAGGTCACCTCTAAGTAACTTGTAATAAACAGGCTATAATGACAGTTTTTGAAGACATCCTAAATGGTTCAGATTTTATAGAGACTGATTTTTCTAGTAAAGAATTCTGTTTGTTTTTTCAGGTGGCTTCCTTGACAGCTGTGGAATGCAGCATCGTAGCTAGTAATTGATGGCATCAGTAAGGTATAAATTAGCACAGTTGTCTCCTTGGAATTAATAAACATATACTTTAGAATCCGACTTTGTGACTTTGGTTGATGTTGACTTGATAAAACTTTAAATTTATTTTATTTTTATTTTACATTTGTTGACCGGGCTAGTCTAGCTGGATATATGTCCATTTTCAGTAGAGGCCTGGGGAGATGAGCTAAGTTCAATTACAGTACATATCTACAGAAGTACATACATGAGATCGACTACATTAATAATAACTAAAGCAGTATTAGCTAAAAAGTGGTTACAGGTATATAGAGTATATAACACAAAATATTGACTAAACATAATACAATTTATCATGAGGCTGCATTTTAACTGTTCAGAAAGATTGATAGTAAAACACATAATATAATTCCAGATATAAGAAGGGAAAAAAGGAAAGTAAGACTGGAGTAGAAGTTGAGTAAGAAAGTTCTACTCGTGAAGACTGGATCTTTTATGAGAGTATACTAATAGGTAAGGCTAGGTAGTACAGGTAGAATGGTAGTTGAATTCTGATGAGATTGTTACTGAGCTGAGACCGTGAGGTAGAAACTGGTAGCTAGAGCATATAAGGTGGGGTTGAAACAAGTAGTGAGAGCATGTAGGTTAGTCAGGTTTAGTACAGGGGCACATCCAATGTGTTTTAAGGAAGAGCTTAAGTTTATTTTTGAACAAGGAAATAGAGGGAAGTGTTGAAAGTTCAGTGGGGAGTAAGTTCCAGATTTTCCCAACAGTATTAGTGAAGAGAGAGTCTCCAGCTCTATTGTTTGATTTGATAATATTTATGAGGATTTTTTGTGAAGATCTTAGGGATTTATTGTAGGGATGAATAAGGTTAGATAGTATGGGTGTCTTTCTGGTTGATAAATAATTTTATGGGCAATGGTCAGTTGATTATATGTTAGCTGTTGCTGTAATTCAAGCCACCCTAGGAATTTTAGATTAATACAGTGGTGTTTTTTAAAAGGGTTACCAGTGGCAAATCTGGCTATGTTGTTGTAGGAGTTTTCTAGTTTTTTTAAGGTTATTTTTTGACAGGTTAGTGAAAATGGGAGAGGCATAGAGTAGGGTAGAGATTAGATGGGTGCGGGCGATAGTTATTCTAGTTGCAGGAGTGAGGAAGGGTTTGATCCTGTATAGAGAGACTATTTTCTTGTTAGTTGTTTTCAAGATATTATTAATATGAGTGTCAAAGTTAAGGTTGTTGTCTATGGTGATACCTAGCAGTTTGGTAGTAAGGTCCTGGGATATAACAGTGCTATTATTGGAAGCTATGGTGAAGTCAGTTGGTGGAGATTTATTGGTAGGTGTAAATAGTAGAAGTTTAGTTTTTTGGGGGTTTAGTATGAGACAGCATTTTGTAAACCATAGTTCTACTGAGCTAAATAAGTTCTGTGTAAGGAAGTGAAGTTCAGATTCAGATGTGGCTGAGCATATAAGTGTAGAATCATCTGCGTCTTGTATGCATGTAGCCTGGGGAACTGCTTCGTGAAGGTCATTGATGAATAAGGAAAATAGGAGTGGGCCTAGTATGGACCCTTGAGGGACACCAATATTAACGGGTAGTTGGGTAGAAAGAGTGGTATTCCAGAGCACAGCTTGATGTCTGTTATTAAGTAGGATAGAAACCATTTTTTAGCTAGTGCATCAAGTGACTGAGATTTCAGAATGTTTGAGTATATTGTGATTCACCATGTCAAAAGCTTTGGACAGGTCAATGAAAAGTGCAGAGGAGAGCATGTTAAGGTTGCATTTTTTGTTGATGGTGTCCATGAAGGAGAGGAGGGCATTAGTAATGCTGTGGGAAGGTCTGAAGCCATGTTGGGAGTTGGAGAGCAGGTTATTATGGAGAAGGTGGTCTAGTAATTGCCTATGGATGCACCTTTCCATAACCTTAGATAAAGGGGAGAGTAGGGCTATGGGACCATAGTTGGAAAGGGGCTATGGGACGATAGTTGGAAAGGTCAGTGGAGTCTCCCCCCTTATGAAGGGGAATAATATGTGAGACTTTCCAAAGATTGGGGACGTATCCTTCAGTAATGCTTCTATTGATGAGAATGGAAATGGGGTAGTGGGGTAGGCAATAGATTTGGCTGCTAACTGTAAGTATTCTGCAGGTAGTTGGTCAGCAGAGGGAGTGCAAGGTTTAAGTTTTTGTAAAAGGGTGAGAATAAAAGCTGTAGGGACAGGTTGTAAGTGAAATGGAGGAGGTGGGTTGTATTCAGACTTAGATGAGGTTGAATTTTGTGGAGAGAGTTGACTGGCTAGAGTTTGAATAGTTTTGGTGAAAAAGGTATTAAAGGCATTGGCAGTTTGTTTGGGGTTGTTGTGGTGAGAGCCTTGTGGGTTTGGTGTAATAGATTGACCGGGGTGTAATAGTTCATTAATGCTTGCCCAGAATTTTTGTGATTTATGGTGGGATTGCTGCGAATGTAGGTAGTAGTTTTGTTTATCCGACATTATGGCTTTTTTTTGTTTAATTTCTCAATTGTTTAAAGTTTTGGAGGTCAATGGGGTTCTTAGTTGTGTGATCTGTGCCAGTATTTATTTCTGAGATGGAGTTTTTGGTTTCCTTAGAAAGCCATGGACAGGTTTGGTTTTTATCCTAATAGAGCGGGTAGGAGCGTGTTGGTTAAGGATGGCTAGGAAATTAGCATTAAAGTAGTCGACAGCTCCATCAAGGGAAAGTTGTTTTAATGGGGACCAATTACAAGCTTTAAGTTCAGTTAAGAATAAATCGAGATTGAAGTTTTTCTTGGTTCTAATTGTTCTAAATATGGGTTTGGAATGTGGGTTGGTTTTAAGCCTAATAGCATAGGTTGGAAAGTGGTTGCTTATATTATCTGGGAGGGTTCCAGAATTGTAGGTCTGGGGTTGATTATTGATTAGTATCCAGTCTAAGGTACTTTCTTTCTTATTGGTTTTGTTAATTCTAGTGGGTGAGGTGATTATTTGTGTAAACCCATAGAGATTAATATGGGTAGTGGGGTAGTTATTGTTGCAACATTTCCAATCAATGTTGAAATCACCAAGAATGATGGTCTCTTGGGGGAGGTTTTGAGATAACCAACAGAGTATGTTTTCAATAGTAGTAATGTTATTGCCTGGAGGGACATAGATGCAGATAATATAGATAGATTTAACAGAGTTTAGCTGAAGCTTGGTAATAAGTATTTCAGCGTTAGAGACATGGGGAGGATTTTGGTGGAAGGTTGTAATTTGAAAATCAGATTTAAATAGAATTGCTACTCCACCACCTTTCTTGGCTGCACGGTCGAGACGTAAGATGTTGTAACCAGGTGGGGTAACTTCATTGTCTGTAGTTATGGGTTTTAACCAAGTTTCTTTTAGACACAAAATATCAAAGGAGTAGAGTTCCAGGAGAGCATGGAGTTGTGTAATTTTGTTATTGATACTACGTGTGTTGAGATGAGCTATTAGTAGTGAGTTGGGTGATTTTTTTAGTATATGGATGGTAGAGGAGTTTGGGGTAATGAGTTGAGTAGTGGTGGAGGTGTTTGGTCCGGGATTTGGGTGAATGTCTCCATCCTTTAGGGGGAGGAGTAGTGTTAAATATCTAGTCTGAGTATATTTACTGAGAAGGAAAGGATGTCTTGTATTTGGGAGGTAATATCTAATGTGGTTTGTCCTATGGTATTTGGGTGGTAGATAGCTGGAAGTGAAAGTTATACTGAAATGTTCAGTATGAGAGGGTAGAGAAGAAGTGGTCAATTGTCTCGAATTCAAAAACAATTCACGTTTCTTGATCCACAGCTGTCAGTTTTCAGATTACTGTGCACTGGGATTGAGGTTACCAGACTGCTGCAGGTGAACCATTTCTCAAGTAAAAGATCAAGCAATTCCTTTTTGATTACTTCATAATACTTGAAAACTTTATATCTGTTCAGTACGTGAAAGTTATTATACTCTCTTAGGTGGACTTTATATTCATTGTTGGCTTACTCCAAGTTTAACAAAATATTGCTGACGTGTCAAGGAATTTTATGGTTATGATATCAGCTTGTACACCTCGGGTGTTCACAGGCTGCCCTTATCCATTAGGGACGTAAGTGACAAACCAGGGTAAATTCGAGATTTCCTATCCAGTGGTCCAAGTTATGTTTGAATAGGGTTAGGAATGAACTTTGCTTCACATGAGTGGAAAGCCTTTTCCAAAGAAGGGGTAATCTTTGAGACTCATACCCGTCCCTCCAGCATGTGCTGTTTGTCGCAGATCAAGTTTAGGTACTTAGAATGGGTATTTCTGGTGCAGTTTGTTTTGCAGATATGCAACAGATCAGTTACTGTGTGATCAGAGGATGCCTTGTTGGGCAACTTTGCTCGCCATCAGTGGTAACTTTCTCCCTGGTGAAACCAAACCACAAGTCAGTCACATTCACCTTGAGACTGAAGCTGGTTGCATCTGCCTGTATATCAGTATTCAAAGATTATGCCAGGGCCACTCTAATAAAACGGAGTGATGGACCTGGCTAAGTTAAAAGCCCCTTTCATCTCCTTTTAAACAGCCTTATTAAATTATTACTGTTATTATTATTATAAGACATAGGCTTATTATAAGACATAGGCAACTGCGGTGGTGGTGCTGCGGTAGCGTTGTCGCCTCAAAGTAAGACATTGTCCTGTTAGATTCTCAGCTATAGCGTCTTCTGTGTGGAGACGTGCATGAATGGGTGTACATTCATTGAAGGTTGTGCGTCAGGGCTGGCAACTCTGCACGTAAAAATCTTCTGCCAATCATTAGCGGACCGGAGTTCTGCTGTGGTGACCCCTAACTGGGAAAAGCCGAAAGACACAACAGCATAAGACATAGGCAAATGTATGTTAACAGAAAATAAGACAAACCATATTATTGCTTTTTTGCATATATTATGGCTTAAATCTTTCTTTCTTTATAACCATAAGTCCATCCTTACATAAATTGCTCAATTCATGCATCCTGCCCTTAAATCTCACTGTTGCTCCTCCTGGTCATTATTCTGCACATATTGTTCGCAATTTTCATTTATTTCTGTGTAATTTGTTCCTTCTATTTTCTAAAGATCTCTCTTCCAGTTCTCTTATCTCTCTTATAGTTGTCTTATCTCTCTTATAGTTGTCAGTACTTCAAATACATTTAGTTTAGACTTTTATTTCTATCTTCCAGTTATTTTTTGGGGGGGGGGAGCCAACAGAATTAAACTTAACAAGGCCTTACTATGTCTGTGCAATTCATATTCTGTGTCCCAGTTCAAAAGACTAATTTCCTTAGTTGTAGTCATTTGCTTACATAATATTTCTGACAGACTGTAATGAAGTTTTAAAATCTGCCATCTCATTACACTCACAAAACATACATTTTCAGTTACCTCTTTTTTTTCCCCCATCACCCTACCAGCATTTACTGTCTACTTGAAGAATTCTTTGAAGTGTGTGTGGAGTATAAAAAAATCACAACAGTCATCTCTGCACAAAGGTGGACCATCTACAGACTCTGGAAACTACAGACCCATAAGTCTCGCTAGTCTCACATAGAAAGCCATGGAAAGAATTATCATAGAAATGATCAATAATGACATAGTAAACCTGCAGACACTGGATCCCAACCCAGTTTGTTTTTGTCAAGGGCAGGTCATGTCTACTCAGCCTAGTAGACTTCTTTGAATAAGGTTCACCATAGCAGTAGATGATGGCAAAATGGTGCACACTAACTACCTTTACCTGGCCAAGGGATTTGACACAACACCCCACTCGGACATAGTTGACAACTCAAGAGGTTAGGTTCAAACCCTTATGTCACCCGGTGGATTGCCATCTGGCTCACAGGACTCGGGAAGTTAGAATTGGGGGGTCCACCTCTAGGAGGCGGACAGTCACAAGTGGAGTCCCTCAGGGATTGGTCCTGGAACTGCTCCTTTATTGCAATTATTTTTTGAAGCCAAGGCCAATGTCAATGGTCTCTGGCTGACTAAATTTGCAGATGTTTGCCAATTAGTAGTTGTCATTGAATCCTTCACTGACACAAATGTTCTCCAGGAAGGGCTGACACAAACAACTGGTGTCCGAGTTGGACTAAAAAATAAATGCCAAGAAATGCGTAATAGTATCCTTTTGGGAAGTCCTCCATCCGTGGTAACTGTCATATTGACAGCACACCCCTAAGAGTTGACCCAGTCATCAGGGACTTGATACACACACAGACAGTAATCCAGCTTTTGACCATCATGTGTCTACAGTGGTAAGGAAATCATTCTGTGTTGCGCAACTTGTAAACAGAGGTATGACATCTAATTCCAAGGAAGTCATTGCTTCCACTTTATTAGGCATTCATCAGACCTGTTATTGAGTATAATGCCCCCTTTGGTATGTACCTAACCAGGCATGTCCAACAATTGGAACGTCCACAGTGGTTTCTCACTAAAAGAATACAGGGTGTAAGTAACATGTCCTTTGCAGACCACCTGAAGGCCCTATCACTGTATTATGTCTCGTACAGACTTGTCAGACCCCACTCTGATGGACCTCCTGCATATCCGCAAAACAAATAGCACCAGAATCACCCATTCTAATGACTTAAACCCAGGCTGTGATATAAATAGGGCAGGTATGTATCCTAGAGAGTACCCAGTCTCTGGAACAGAGCCCCCATCTGTATGAAGCAGAGTTCCTTCCTAACCCAATTTAAGTGTAACTTGGACAACTGGATGGGCAACAGGAAATTCATCCCTAGTTTGGCACCTATGTCTCGAATGGACACAGGCAGCCTGTAAATGGTTACGCTCCTAGGCCCCTGGCTTGTAAATATTTATTCTCCCAAGCCCCTGCTTACACTTATCAAGGGTACCAGAAATTGTTAGAAATTTAGAATGCACAGCTAGACTTAAAAAGGCCTTTGAGGTTGTTAGCCTAGTATACAGCTGTGATATCGGGATAATATCCCACCGGACTGCCAACAATAATGTGACGTTCCCTATGTGAGACGGTCACTTAAACAGGAGTAAAATTTCACAATTTCCCCTAAGAGCACAACTGAAAACACATTCTAGAACCTGAGACTAGACTGTATACTTCTGTCCACCACTAATGTAACTTCTTATTACACACTTCAGAGCAATGTGTCCCGGTTTAAGACCTCTGATACACTCTCACTTAAATAAATTAAATCTCACACATCCAAAGACTTCTGGGGAAACCTGACCCAGATTTCCAGCTGTGCCTCTTCCCCAAAATAATACTGTAACACACTGCCATCAGTCAGAGAGCGTGCATGCTCTTTTAAAGGGGTGTCCAATTATGAAACTTGGATATTAAAATAAATGATAAATGACCTAAAGCAGCCAGGCTTTTGGAGTGGCCCAGGTGGTTATCAAAGCAGGTATAAGCACTCTCAAATCACTAAATAAAACACTGATTGACCAGCCACAATGTAAGTTAATAAACATATTTAATAATGAGCAAAATGATTAAAAATACAAAACGGTAATTTCTAATAAACAAACAGAAGCCAGTCACCAGGAAATTGAAATCAGTACTGAAAGATAGAAATCCAAAATTTAGAAAAACTGATTAGTTATAATTTTCCTATCTGACTAAAGAACACTATCCCTGATCTAAACTAAATTGTTACAGTAGAGCAAAGGCAGGCTTACAGTTCTTGCGGAGCCCTTTTGAGTATCCACTACACAGTGCAACTGTGAGCAACAGTTGCCATCTGCAGCTGGCAACTGTCACGGGCTGTTAACTGACAACAGCTGCCTTCAGTAGGCTCTCTTATAGACTAGTTTCTTAACTGTCAAAACTGTTCAAGTTCTAATTTTCATTTCATATTTTGAATATCAGCCAACAGCTGTTTACTAAAGTTCCTTCCTGTGTTTCAGCCTCTAATAGTAACACATAGCAACTGCCAACATTCTGATGAGATCATCGGCACATCAGCTGATTCTGAGACAGTCTGCATTTAGAATCTTCTTCACAAGTATGTGCAGTTAGAAATGTAAGGGAACACTGTTCATGTCCTTAAAACATTATGTACAAACCGGTTCTAAATCAGCATACAAGAACCTGTTTACAATGTCATAGCTTGCATAGTAATAAACAGCTTAATCTAAAATTATGTACAAAAACTTCAGCCAGACATGCTAGCAGAGATGACTGTCTAATTTCTTAACACCTGTGAACCTATATCCATGCAAACCCTTCCGAGCAAAAATCCTAAACTACCTGTATTTGTTGCATACTTGGGAGCTATATATATATATTCTGATTGTTCCTTGTAAATTGTTTTTCCAGTCATTTTTTAATCTTATCCGTTTGGTTCTTATAGTCCAAAATTTCATATGCCCTACTAATTATCCCTTTTTAACAGAGCAGCTTCTGTTCTAGTTTCAACTAAAACTCAGAGAAGGTCTTTTACTTAGGATTCCTTTACTTATTTTTCTTTGCCTGTACTCTGTCAATCCTTGGATAGGAAGGCAGTCCCTAGCCTGCAGTCCAAACATCATTGTTGCCTCATCCTACTCTAACATTTCCTTCTCCAGTTATTTACTTCCAGTACTTTGGTTTGCTAGTTTCCTCCAGTAAATTCCACCCCCTTTTGTCTTTCTGCACCCCTATTTGCAGTCATCCCTGTTGGCAAAATCTCCTTTCTCCGTTTTTGTGTTGGTTTAGTTCTTAAAATACTTTACTTTATGAATATAATATTCTGTATTGGTTTTTAAGGTTCTGCATAAAAAAAATCCCACTGTATTTCTTGAGCTTTTAAACTCCATTTTCATTTTATTCCCACCCACTAGCTGTCACTTTTGATGAAATTTCAATCCACTCTTATAACATTCAAATCATTTCCACTATCCATTCTTTAGATTCCTCACTTTTTAACACGTAGGTGAGAAAGCACCAATGTCTCATTTTTTACTTCATTATCCTGCATTGTTTATCTTAGTTTTTATTGGTGCTTGATGGGTGTTGAAAATTTCAATCAAATGTACATGTTCCTGTGAAATGTAATGTCTAGCCAACCTAGCCCACTTATTGTACATTGGCGAATAATTTGTGATTTCTGTCCAAGTTCCTGAATTCATGTCTTCCAGACCAAATATTTTCAAAAATATCTTCAGATATCTATCCTCTTTGTTACATTTTCCCATCTAGGTCTACCTGATACATCCTCACTATTACAAAACCAAGTTCCAATCCCCACCTGCAAGTAATATTCCCTGCTGAAAGATGATTTATTTCTCTGTAATAGCAGTTTTTGTTGGAACATAAATACATGCCAGAGTAATCCTCATCCCTTATCTAAAGCCCCTTACTGACACAAATAAACCGTGTGTCTCTTTTTTCTTCTGTCACTATTGAAACCCCGGCTTATCAGTATAATTACTCCTCTTCTCCTTTGTCTCTGATATTCTACTGAATATCAATCTTGAAATCCTTTTTCTGAAATTAGCTTACTCATTTCTGTCCATTTGCGTCGCCTGCATCATTGCTAATTGCACCCTGCGTTTTCTTAATATAATTCAATAAGCGTTCCTTTTTATCTGTAACTATAAGGCCATTTACATTCCAAGATAATATTGATAGCTGCCATCATTATAAAAAAATGTTGTTCCCACCTATTATACATAACTTCTTTGAATTTGTTTTTCCAACTTTTGTCATATGTGCACATGCTAATTTTTGGCAGGCTGATCTTTTATACAGTTTTCCTATCTCCGTTCAGTGCTATGTCATATTTTCAAGACTTTGTTTTAATGGATACCCTCATACATAAATATATACATTTTCAGAATACCCCATTCCCTGTTAACTTAGCACAAACATACAAAACCGCATACATCTTCAAACAGTAAAGTTTAACCTTCCAGATGAGAACAGTTGCCCCAAATCATCAGTTGTACCCACAGGAGTTACCTAACCTAAAATTAAGGTTGCCCATGCTAAAGTGCATATTGCAGCCTGTGTTCCCACTTAGTGATTGGTGTATGTTGTTTTCTTGGCTCTATTCCCCTCCCAGATGGGAAAAACAGCTTTTATGCTTTCAGAAAATACCAACTTTTAATCCTAAGGGAAAAAAAAGGAAACACTGGCTATCTTTAAGTAAAACTAAGTTGTGCACTGCTGTTTTAAAAGCCTATACCATCTCGATGACCACATTACTTATGCAGAGTCCTTTGCCACCAAATTGTATGCACATATAGGTAGTTATAGTAGGTTCATATGTGTATACTACTAATGATCTCTAGGGCCCTTGTAAGCCTAGCAGTGCTTAATGTATATAGATGGTGATTTATTGACTGCTTCTGTCCATCAGAGACATAGGAGCCAGACCATGGGTGAATTTCTGATTGCCTTCCATTGATTCAGGTCGAGCTTAAATAGGGATAAGGAAGACCTCTGCTTCACATGGATGGGGGAGCCTGTTCACAGAATGGAAATTCTCTGAGAAACGTATCAGTCTCTCCAGCATGTTCTATTTATGTTATAAGCAAAGTATAGGTTTTTTAATCCAGTAGTTCTGATGCTGTGTTTGTGGATGTGCAGAAGTTTCATCAAAACAGTGTCCAGGAATGTCCTGTTTGCCAGGCAAAGATCAGCTGTCGGACGTCTGTATGGTATCGAGTAAAGAGACAGGGCTGTGATCAATCAGCATAGGATATTGTTACTTTCTGTAGTATTTTTGTAAGGAACCTTTGTCGACATTCCAGTTGCATGTGTCTGGTCAGGTGTATACTGAAGGGGACATTATACTCAATGATGGGTCTCATGAGGGTCAAGTGCAGTGGTATGATAATGCAGTGTTTTCCAATATGTGTAAGCACAAGGTCCAGTGTGTTGTGGCCTGTAGTGGGTGGTCAAAGGTGTTTTGTATTTACGATGTCCAGCAGTCTCTATGCCTGTAGATTTGAGGCCATGTAGGTTTCCCTGTCTGCAGAGGAGTAATTTAAAGTCTCTCATGAGTAGAGTGTTAGGTTGGATGGTAAGTATTTTCATTAGGTCTAAGTATGCATTGTGAGCTTCTTGGGACATGGAGGGTGACCTACAGCTGGCTAGGATATGGTATGGGATTTTGTGTAGGGTGATCCGCACATGCAGGAACTCCAACACATTGTCCTGTTTGACCACCCTAGAGGTATGCTCGTTATTAATGAATAATGTGACACCTCCACTTTTAGTTCTTGTCTGTGCAGCTGTTGGTCTAAAAGTGCGGAAAGCACTGAAACCTTGCACTGCTGGGGTACTGTCTGTTGCTTTAAACCATGTATTGGTAACTGTACAGATGTCTATATTCCCGTGTGTGAGGAGGGCTTGGAGAGAGTGTAGTCTTTTTTTTAATTTTTTTTATTTAGGCTCCTGACATCGAGCAGCATCACATTGAGGTTCAGTTGACTTGATTTTGCTATGCCATCAGTTCAGCATCACACTGAGGTTCAGTTGAGTTGATTTTGCTATGTCATCAGTTCAGCATCACACTGAGGTTCAGTTGAGTTGATTTTGCTTTGTCATCAGCGCAGCATCACACTGAGGTTCAGTTGAGTTGATTTTGCTTTGTCATCAGCGCAGCATCACATTGAGGTTCAGTTGAGTTGATTTTGCTTTGTCATCAGCGCAGCATCACATTGAGGTTCAGTTGAGTTGATTTTGCTATGTCATCAGTTCAGCATCACACTGCGGTTCAGTTGAGTTGATTTTGCTATGTCATCAGAGCAGCATCACACAGGTTCAGTTGAGTTGATTTTGCTATGTCATCAGAGCAGCATCACACAGGTTCAGTTGACTTGATTTTGCTATGTTAGTGCAGCATCACACTGAGGTTCAGTTGAGTTGATTTTGCTTTGTCATCAGCGCAGCATCACATTGAGGTTCAGTTGACTTGATTTTGCTATGTCATCAGTTCAGCATCACACTGAGGTTCAGTTGAGTTGATTTTGCTATGTCATCAGTACAGCATCACACTGCGGTTCAGTTGAGTTGGTTTTGCTATATCATAAGTGTTGGCAATTTGTCATTGCCTAAACAAGGCATTATGGAAGTGAATAAAGTTTTAGTCAGTAATTTGAAAGCCTACAGAGGAAGGGTGCACGTAGTATGTCAGCAATGTTCTCCCAAAGAACATAACAAACATTGTCCACATCCCCCTAGCGTTACGCCAGAAAGAAGGCCAGTTGTTGAAATCGGTAATTTTTGCTCATATTGTGGCCTCATCCTCTGTGATTTTAAAATGCTGCTCGGTACTAGATTCATACCAGCTTGTGACATAGTCTGAACACCAGCCTTCATAAGGTCCAGGGAGGTGGCAGTACTGGTACCTGTGGTGGATTGACTTGGTGTTTATTTGGTGGATCATGGCTGCAGATAACTTTTAGTTGCTTATCTTCCTGTTCAGCCTGGTTAGATGAGCATCTGTGTATCTTACAATGGAGTCCCCTATGACAAGAGTCCTGGGAAGTATGGTTGCATGCCTTAGGGGCTTAGTGTTTGTGGCTCCACTGAGAGTGACAATATGTGTGGTGATTGGTGGTTTCTCAGTGCCTTTTGGCTTGATGAGGCATAGCTTTGACAATGGGTGGTGTAGGTGAGCTTTGTTGTTTAGGAAGTTTGCTTGTAAGTGCCTCAGCTTACATTAATGTGTGTGTTGTGTCTATGTGAGGTGGGGGTTGTGTTTGTGGTTTTGACAACCTGATATGTGCTTGTATATGACAGTTTAGACTCCAGTGTCATTGTGTAAGTACTCCTCTCACATACCATGTCATCTTTAAATAATAAGTGATTGTCAGTAAACGTGAGACAATTGCTACATTGTCTCAAGATGCCCATGTCCACCAAGCTGGCTGCAGAGAAGTTGGGAAGTTGCATATCCTTACTGTGTATTCCTTTGGTGAGCTACAAGGGGGTTGTATATTGGGGTTAGAAGGCTAATAAGGGTGCTTTGTTGGCTTAGACTAATAAGTGTTCTTTATTGTGGTACATTATACTAAACAATACTAAATTCTAACTTTAATGTTTTCACAATACAAAATTCTACTAAATCTGTCTGTATTGTCACTTGACATCCAACTGGCATCTCACCCCTTCAGAAAGAAATATAGTACCAAATTTAAAAATACTCATATGATGGAACCTTAATATAAGCAAACTGTATAATAAAAGAAAACAAAACTAATTACACCCAAGTAAATGTTTCTGTTTTAAATGACAGTAACCCTCTTGCAGATCCTGATCAAATCAAACAAAGCCAAATATGAGGTTCACCTAACAACCCAGGCAAAGATAGCCACAAAGCCTTCTTTAATTGTACTAGAAATCTCAGAAACAATTCCTAGCACTGTCCAGTGCTAATAGAAATGGATATCAAATAGTTGGACCCAGAGGACATAACCAGTGTACTGGCAGACAAATTTAGTTCAAACTTCACCCCATCTCCCCTAATATATCTCCCAGACTACTTACTTGCATCTATACCCCCCCCCCAGGTCTCTCAAGAACAATTCCTCAAGGCACTATCCAGGGCCATGAACAGTAATTATATGGGGCTGGATAACATACCAGTCTGCTTATTGGTTATCCTGAAACATGACTTGTCAGACCCCTTGCAGAAGTTATGCTGTGTACATCTCCAGATAGGCTTCACGACAGATGAATGGAGGGCAGCAGTAATCCCCCTGCACAAAGGTGGAGTATCAACTGACCAGAGCAATTATAGGCCCATAAGCCTGACCAGCCTCATCTGTAAAGCTGTGGAAAGGATCATCATGGAATTAATAAATAAGGACATAGTTGACATGTAGACTCTCAACCCAAGCCAGTTCAGATTCGTCAAGAGCTGACCAGGTAATTGAAGCAATGGATGAGGCCAAATCAGTGCACCCCACAAACCTAGACCTTGCAAAGGTGTTCAGCATCATCCTGCACTCAGATTATCGTAGATGAGCTTTCCCAACTAAATTAAATATAATGTTATCCATGGAATGGCAGAGAAGGGGGGCCAGTACTGGACAGTTTGTATACCAGCTGGTGTTAGCTCTGAGAAGTAAAGAGATGAAGCCCTAAACTGTGACTGACTCAATCTGATAACACAGGAGCTGGAGTGATCCGATGAGGGTGAGAGCAAACTTAAGAAATGGATGTAATGTGATGGCTGTCTGATGCTGTATTTAGTTACTGGACAGTGCTCAGCTGATGGCCACGAGACTTTTCTCCCTCAAAAGTGAGGAGCCACTCAGAGATGATTTGTATCTTGAGTACCGTCCTTAGTAGCAGTGGCCCTGGAGAGAATGTAGCACTGGAAATGCATTTGAGACTGAAACAGCCTGTTTAGAAAATGTTATGAGCTGTAAATCTTGGAGTAGGCAGTCATAGCATAGAGCTGAATCATTGTCCTACAAGAGGCAGGCTGTGGAGATCTGGTATTAAAACCAGTTTGAGAAGGATGTGTCTAACCTGCTGGTGTCTCTTGATAAGGAAATCCAGGATCTTGTATATGAAAGTGGGTATACATTACAGCTTATTGTCACGCATTACATGACATCATCCAGTAAAATAGTCTGATCATAAATGAGCTCAGTGGACATCAGGGTGTCATACGCTGAAAAACATGAGGCAGTGCCTCAAGAGAAGTAGCATAAGGGGTAATGGTAATATGGAAAAACAATAAAGAGGCATCCAAACTGCCATCAGCAAGAAAAGGATGGCTCTACCTGCTAGACCTGACTCTTAACAGTGCACCCCAGGGTTTAGCCCTTGGGCCACTTCTCTTTGGCATTTACTTCTCAGAAGTCAAGGTTAAAAAGCGTTAATCAAAAAGAAGGGAAAAACGCTGCATTTTTGAGATTGTATGGTGTTGAACATTCTGGGAAGATATGAAACATTTAAAATCATGTTAAAGAACACACATGCAGAAAAGCAATAACAGACCCTTTAAAACTGATGGAAAAAGAAGGGTTATCAAAAAAACTGAAGCCCAGACTAATGAATGGTTAATCAGATCAGTCGAGAGCAGCAGGAACTGATTTTTATAGCTATTTAAATAAGAAAAAGGAGGAATAGTGAAGCCGCATGCACTAAATTAGGAGGAGGAGAATCTGTACACGGAAAAAGAGGTCTGCATTGTGATCAACATTTGTGCATGAAGGTTATTTTTATTTGATGCACTGTGGTGCCCCTGGGCAAGAAGTGGCAGGCAGACATACTGTGTTGCCCTTGGGTAGGGAAAAGGGTGGCAGGCCACGTCCCCCGGAATCTTTTTTAAAGTTTTTTTTGTCTATTCCTTCTAGCATGTCGAGGGATCAGTTGCTAGTGTCCTCTCCTGCTCAGCTGGTGAACCTGGGAATATTGAGGCAATGTTACAATTGCCTCATGTACACAGACAACCCTCTCCTCCTCCCACAAAACACAAATACATGCGAGAGATGCAACTACACGGCCAAACTGGAGGCTGAGCTCTCTCAACATAGGACTGGCAAGACCAGTCAGGAGGAGAAGGTTACCACACACACTATAGACCCAGTCTCACATATTACCATTACAACCTCAAATCATACACATAAACACACAAAGACATACTCGGAGGCTCTGATCAAAAATCTACCAAAACAGCAGAGGCCACCAAAGCAGACACCCAAACAACCACCACCTCAGAACACAACACCTGCAACACATAGACCTCACAGTCAGAGTGTCAAACAGTCACAGCCCTTAAGGCCAAACACAATGCCAGACACACTAGTCATTGGTGACTCCATAGTCAGACACACTGACGTCCCGCTCACCAGACTGAGTAAGGAGAAGGTCACAGTAAGCTGCCTGTTGGGCGCTAGAATCCGCCACATAACGCAAGCACTCAGGTCTCTCAACAGCAGGTACAAATATGATTCAGTCATTGTCCACGCTGGTGTAAACGACCTGAGACGTACCTCCTTGGACTACATGAAAAGAGACATTGAGGAGCTCTCTGATTATGTAGCCCAGACAGGTATGACCCTGACCTTGAGCAGTATCCTACCTTCACCAAGAATGATGCCACAATACAGAGATAAGATGATCAGCTTTAACAATTGGCTTAAACACTGGTGTCATTCAAAGGGGATCCAGTGTCTGTCTGCCTGGGATGACATGCTGGACAAGCCACGCTGCTTCAAGGGACGGCTTGCACCTGTCACCCTGGGATTCGGATATTGGCAAAGGCTCTTGCCACCCCATAGTGCCTTTTTAGGCAAGGCTCAAATTCTAAACCTACCACCCTAGAACACAAAAAAGGAAAAAACTAAGGGTAATGCTGCTCAATGCCAGAAGTCTAAATCTCAAAATGCACGCACTCGAGGCCCTTCTCAGTATGGAGAACATCGATGTCTGTGCTGTGACAGAAACCTGGTTCAAGGCTCCTGAGAGCACCCCGGCGCTATCAGGTTTTACCTCATATCATGCGTTCCGGCCCCAAAATCTGGACAATACCAAGAAAGGAGGGGGGGTATCCATATTCATCAAGGACACCCACACCTCAAGACTGGTGGCAACGCACGATGCATCGGAGACCATCCAGGTGCAATTAACCATAGGCAAGACTGCTCTGCAAATTGTAGCATGTTACAGGCCACCCTCACAAACTCAGGAACCTCACATGGCCTTCCTGAAAACACTAAAGGGGATAAATGTATCACCAAACACCATCATACTAGGTGACTTCAATTACCCTAATATAGACTGGGAACACTACTCAAGCCCAAACACCCTAGCCCAAAAGTTCCTGGAATTCATAAACTCAAATGCCATGGAACAACTAGTCACCATCCCCACAAGAGGAGATAACATACTTGATCTCATCATCACGAACATGGGAGTACAATGTTCAACACCGGAGGTGTACCCCTCACTGGTGAGATCAGACCACAAACTAATCTCGCTGGAGGTCCTCATCCCACCCCCACCTGAAATAAAGAAGACCACAGTAAAGAACTTCTCAAAAGCCGACTTCACACTTCTAAAGACTAGTGTGGTCTCCTTTAAGGCCCCCGAGCCGGCGGAAAACAGTACTCAAACCGCTGAATCACTTACAAATGCCTTCTACCAGCACCTGCAGGACTGCATGGATAAGGCAATCCCAAGCAAAACAAAGACTCTTTGTACCAAAGGCAAGCATCCAGTCTGGTGGACCCCAGCCATAAACAAACTCTACAACAAAAGGAGGAAGCTACTACAAGATAGAGCAAAATCCTTAAAAGGTAAGACACCCTTGATCACTATAAGTAAAAAACTAAGAGCTCTCATAAAATCATCCAAAGCAAATTTCGAGAGAAAAATAGCTAAAGACTCAAAAGACAATCATAAGGCCTTCTTTAGCTATGTTAGAAACCTGGGAGGAAACTCCCAGATATGCTCAGAGCTAGTTCAAAATGATGTGAAGATTACTGATCCTACAGACATTGCCAACATACTGGCTGACAGGTTCAGTGCAAACTTCTCTCCTCCCAAAAGGAGAGATATCTATACCAAACGATTGCAGACCCCCAAACATCTCCAGCGCCCAAGTGAGAACTGCTCTCTCCAAAGCAAAAAACACAGCATCCATGGGACCTGATGGTGTCCCCGGCTGTGTGCTCCATGAACTCAATGAGGAATTAAACCCACAGCTAGGACAGCTGTTTAATCAAAGTCTTACCTCTGGATACGTACCCAGGAGTGGCGCACTGCAACTGTGGTACCACTTCACAAAGGCGGTGCCTCCACCGACCCTGGAAATTACCGGCCCATTAGCTTGACAAGCCTTATCTGCAAAGCCATGGAGAGGATCATAATGGACCTCATAAATAAAGACATAGGGAATTTGCAGACTTTGGATCCAACCCAGTTTGGCTTTGTCAAAGGCAGATCATGCCTTTTAAACTTGGTTGACTTTTTGAAACAGTCACCAAAGCCATTGATGAGGAAAGGCAGTCCATACAGCCTACCTCGATCTGGCTAAGGCCTTCGATACAATACCCCATTCGGGTATCATTGAAAAACTCATCAGCTTAAATGTCAACCCATACATCACAAGATGGGTTGCAAACTGGCTGAGTGACAGAACCCACAGGGTCAGAGCTGCTGGCGCCATGTCAGACTCAAAGCCTGTCACAAGTGGTGTCCCACAGGGCTCAGTCCTGGGCCCACTCTTGTTTGGCATCTACTTTTCCAAGTACAAGCAAACACAGGAGGGTTATGGCTGACAAAGTTTGCAGATGACTGCAAACTGGGCGCCATAGTAGAAAACACATCTGACACAGATATCCTTCAGAAGGGTCTCACAGAAACGGATAACTGGTGCCAGAGCCACGGCCTAAAGTTAAATGCCAAAAATGCATAGTCATACCCTTCGGGAAAAACAAGGTTACCCCTAGCTACCAAATAGGTGGCAATCCACTGAGCACAGAAGAAGTTATCAGGGACCTGGGGACCCAGGTTGATAGTAGTCTGTCATTCGACACCCATGTAGCTAAAGTAGTTAGGAAGACCTTCTACATTGCCCACCTTATCATGAAGGGATTCTCATCTAGATCAAGGGAGGTCATAGTCTCCCTTTACTCATCACTCATCAGACCAATGATTGAGTACAATGCCCCATTCGAATGTATCTGACCCGACACTTGCAGCAGCTGGAGAGGCCACAAAAGTTCCTCACCAAAAGGATAAAGGGTCTCAAAATCTGTCCTATGCTGCCCGACTGAAAGAACTCCAGCTCTATTCAGTCGCCACCGCTTGCTCAGAGGTGACCTTTGCCTAACATACAAGGCCATGTCAAACCCAGATTTGATGAATATGCTTCACCTCAAAAATCTAGATCCATCAGAGCCACAAGGGCGGAGACTTAAACCTTGACACGGCTATTAATAGGACGTGCTGGAGGGATAGATTCATCACCCAAAGACTCCCTATGCTGTGGAACAAAATCCCGGTACATGTGAGGCAGAGCACCTCGCTGGCCTTGTTCAAGAGAAATCTTGACCAATGGATGGGAGATCGCAGATATACCCCAGGGATTACCTCAGTGTCACTGCTCGACAGAGGCACAGAAAAATAATGGGTATAGTTCCCCATACTAAAGGGGTGGCCTAAGCCACAAAACGATGGGCTAGGCTTGTAAATGCCCTCGGGCAGGTAGCCTAGTATGAACCTATGAACCTATGAACTATGAACCTAAGGCCCATATTGTAGTGCCTGCGGGCCGGGTGAACGGAAGCATGTAGTGTGGTCACATTGATGAGGGAGAAGGGAAGTGGCCACATGCTGTGGTGCCAGTGAACACAGAGAAAGGAGGCAACATGTGCAACGATGCACTTGGACAGAAAGCAGCATGTCATGTCATGCCATTGAGCAGAGAGGTGGGAAGCAGCTTGTACTGTGATGCCCTTGGAAAGGGATAAAGGAGGCAACTCTTGTTGCGGTGTCTTTGGGAGGCGAGAATGGAGACGGATATATGTGCCGTGGTGCCTGTGGGCAGGGCGAGGGGAGGTGGGTATGTGCTGTGGTGCCTGTGAGCAGGACGAGGGGAGCTGGGTATGTACCATTGTGCTTGTTGGGTATGTGCCTATGGGCAGGATGAGAGGAGATGGTTATGTGCCCGTGTGGCAGGATGAAGGAAGATGGATGTATGCTGTGGTGCTTGTGGGCAGGTAGAATGGAGACAGATGTCTATTTTTTCCCCCGTGGGAAAGGAAGCAGGTGGGCAGCATCTGTGGATACTTGTGGACTGGGAGAATGGAAGCAGATATGTGCTTTGGCTGCGAAGCAGTAACAGTTTGAGACCGTAACAGACTTGCTAGAGCAGAGTATTTGCAGAGAACATAGAAGTGTTTTGCCTAGTACTGGTAAGGGAAGTCTGGAGAAGGAAAACACTCTGCATCAAATCTGGATTGCATGTCAGGTAATAAGGGCACCACTGCAAAAGGTGAGATCAGAAAGATGCATTTCCATGACTGTGCCATTAAACTAAGAAATTGGGTAGAGGGTGAAGAAGTGGTGAAATGGATGAGACTTGTGACAGTAGAGGGATCGTGAGAATAGGCACTGTAAGGAGTTTGGGATAGGGATAGGGAAGCTGATTGGCCTGGGGGATAGATACATGGATCAGATGGGAGAGCTGCTTGACCTGGGGGTTACATGGATCATTTAGGACACTGGGTAGGACGAGCAGGTGCCAGGATGTAAGCTGTATAGGAAGGATAAGGAATGGAGGGAGAGAAATGGTGGCCACTTTCCAGGAGAAGATATCAAATATGAGGTGAGAGGAAGATGAGTAATGCACAGTAATAATGGAGATCCAGCAAGGGCCAGAACTAGTGTTCAAGAGAATTAAGGCAAAGGAAGATGGAGGATGGGGGGCTGGGTAAGTAGACATGGTGTAATGGCCTCCTTGATGCATCAAGAGAGGAAGACTAACAAGTGCAGCAAAGCGTAATAGAATGGAGTAAGAAAGTTCTAACCTACCCACCTTTAAATGCTCCCTAAATGAATACTTTATAAAATCTTGGACCTACTCCTGTGACAATCCTGGCTGAATTTGCTCACTAAACTTCACTCACCCCCTTCAGCTTAAATGACACTTCACAACCCTCTCCAGCCTCCTACTCCACTCCTTTCTTTTGTTTTTCCCACTAACTTACCTTATAAAGTTCATCTCTGCAGACCTTACATCTACCTCTTTCTCGCTCCTCCCTACTTCCCTAAGCTGCCTGAAGATACCCTACCCTGCACACTTCTTATAATCTCCATATTATGGTTACAGAAGGATGGAGAAAAAAAAACACCACCAGCTCTCATGCTAAGACATTACGCAATTTCCCCTCACTGTTTCTAATCATGTGATCTCTCATATCTCTGAAAATCTGTCTGCACTCTCATTTATCACATACTAATTAATCAATGTAACAAATAATATGGCTGAGCTTTTATTTATCGCATACTAATTAATCTATGTAACAAATAATATGGCTGTTGAGCTTTTATTTATCACATATGAATTAATCTATGTAACAAATATGGCTGAGCTTTTATTTATCACATACTAATTAATTTATGTAACAAATAATATGGCTGTTGAGCTTTTTCTTCACGTATTTTCCTCCAACTCATGTTGTTATTTTTCATTGCACTCTATTATGAAACATATGTTCTATGTTTTTCCCATTACGACAGTTTTTGCACTCATGTTTTGTAGTGTAACGTGTCGCTATGGGCACCCCATGCGCAAACTCCTATGCTAATTTAGTATTATATTACTGGGAGCAGAAACATGTATTTAACAGCTCATGGATGAACAAGATTTGTATGTATAGGAGGTTCGTAGATGACGTGATATTGCTATGGGATGGCACAATAGATGAGTTGAGGAGCTTCGTGGAGTATCTAGAGAAGACTACCACGTTTTTAAAATTTACATATGAAAACTGTTATAGTGAGAGAAACTTCTTAGATTTGACTATATATTATGACACAGAAGAAAAACTGTCATTTAAATTATTCAGAAAGACATGCTGGAGGAACACATTATTAGAATACAGTTGTATGCACCCCAGATTTATGTTCTCTGGGATAATGAAGGGACAGTTCTCGAGGTTATCTAGAATATGTAAGGATTCAGTTGCATTACAAATAGAAGCAGATAATATGGAATGTTTATTTACGGCCAGGGGTTATAACAGAAAATTGGTCAAAGAGATAAGACAACAGATTATACCCAATGAGACTAGTTCTATGAAGAATCAGTGTAGTCATAGGGTGAAAATAGGAGGCAACAGGAATCTAGTAGACAAACACAAACCCATACATAATATACAGAGTAATAAGATTACTTTTATATTGAAATATACTAATGATATTAATGAGATCAGGAGAATTATAAACAAACATTGGAATATACTTACAACTACAGATGAGATAAGGGCACTAGTAGGTGACCAACCGATGTTTGTTTTTCGGACCTGTGACAATTTGAAAACAATCTTTTCCCAGAATTTACACAACAATTCTAGCAGTAAGGAGAATGTAGTTGGCTTACCAGGGACATTTCCATGTAAGAATTGTAGTATGTGTAAATATATCACTAATACACAAGAGTATCGACACCCAAAAGGGCATTTTGATTTTTCACCGAAGATGCACACTGACTGTAACACCATGAACTTAATATACATGGCCAATTGTGATTTTTGTCAGGCTTTCTACATTGGACTCACTAAGAGAAGGTTGAGAGAGCGTGTTTACAACCATATTTATGACATTCGTAAACAAAATGAATTGAATGCAGTGGCCAAACATATTAATTTAAATCCGACACACCATTTCAGATTTAGGGTTTTACAAGCTTTAGATATTAGCCCCAGGATGGGTGACAATAATAATGCTTTGGCGAAACTAGAGATGGAGTGGATTTTTAGGTCAGGAGCACACAGAGACCCGGGGATTAACAATTATGTCTCAGTAAAACCATTCCTGGAATAGAAATGGGTCCTTATCGACATCTATTCACAGTATATTTCTTATATATATCTTTCATTATCTTATTTTATTATCACATTTTTTATTATTATATATATTTGTTGTTTGCTAGAATGCACATCTAAACCTAGATATTGCACATTGAGATAGGTAGTCCTGTTAGCACAGGGTTTTAATAATTTATTTATTTTTATTTTACATTTGTTGACCGGGCTAGTCTGGCTGGATACATGTCCATTTTCAGCAGAGGCCCGAGGAGAAAAGCTCCACTAAACTACTAAGAACATTACATAAAAATCATTACTGTTAAGGAATAGCATCAATTGAAAGTCATAAGAACACACAGAGCGAAAGATAATAACACAGAGAAACAAACTTACAATATGCAGTTCATTACATGTCAACTATTTTGCTTAACATATACTTAGTTAGATTAGATGAGTAAAAGGTGGAGAAATGAGACAGGTAGTGCATAAGAAGAGTAAGGGGAAAATAGAGAAGAGAAAAGGTTAGTCTGGTGTACTGCAGGAACAAAGCCAATGATTTAGATAGTAAAGTTTAATTTTCTGCTTGAATTGTGGCAGGATTGAGTCAAAGTTATGTCACTAGGTAAGAGATTCCAAGTTTTACCTATAGTGTTAGTGAAAAGGAAGCACCTGCTGCATTGTTTACCTTTATTGATTTTGTCATGAGTTTACTAGAGGAGCGAAGTGAGTTCAGATTGCTGTAAGGGGTTAGAAGTTGAGAGAGTATTGGGGTGTTGTCAGGTAGGTGCAATATGTTGTGGGCTATAGTGAGTTGAGGAATTATTAGGTAGTTTTGAAATTCGAGCCAGCCGAGTTGTTTTAGGTTAATACAATGGTGAGTCCTAAATGGGTTACTAGTGGCGAAACGAGCTATGTTGTTATAGCAAGTTACAAGTTTGTTTAGATTGATTTTCTTAAGGTTTGTGTAAATTGGGGAAGCGTAAAGGAGAGTAGATAGGAGATGAGATTGTGCAATTTTGATTCTGGTTGCTGGGGTTAGAAAAGGTTTGATGCGATAAAGGGATCCAATTTTTCTGTTTACAATCTTGATGGTGTTGTTAATGTGCTGATCGAAGGAAAGATTGTTGTCAATGGTTATTCCTAATAGTTTAGTAGTTGGGTCAGGTGAGATGATAGTGCCATTATTTGAAGAGATGGTAAAGTTTAATGGGGGAGATCGAGAGGTGGGTGAAAAGAGGAGGAGTTTAGTTTTTTTGGCATTTAGTAGGAGAAACAGTCTAGAAAACCAAGTTTCTACTGTGTTAAAGGTATTTTGGGTCACTGAGCTCAGTTCAGTAGAGGAGGGTGCTGAGCAGATAAGGGTAGAATCATCTGCGTATTGTATGCAGGTAGCTTGTGGGATAGCAGCCTGAAGATCGTTAATAAAGAGGGAGAACAGAAGTGGACCCAGAATGGAGCCCTGGGGAACTCCGATGGAAATAGGCAGGAGTGATGAGATATGGTTTTCCCATATTACTGCTTGTTGTCTGTTGTTAAGATAAGATTTAAACTAGTCAGTGGCTAGTTTATCACAAGATAGGGATTCAAGAATGTTGATTAAGAGAGAGTGGTTGACCATGTCGAAAGCTTTCGAGAGATCAATGAAGAGTGCAGAAGAGAGTGTATTGTTGTTTAGATTTTTATTGATAGTATCTACAAAGGATAGAAGGGCAGTGGTGGTACTGTGGTGGGGTCTGAAACCATGCTGGCAGTTTGCTATTATGTTGTGATGAGAGAGATAGTGTACGAGTTGCTGATGTATACATTTTTCCATAATTTTTGCTAGGGGTGAGAGAAGGGCAATTGGTCTATAGTTTGAAAGGTCAAGGGAGTTACCACCTTTGTGCAGTGGGATAATGTAGGAGACTTTCCAGATATCAGGGATGGTTCCTTCTAGGATAGTTCTGTTGATAAGTAAGGATATAGGATAAGCAGTTTCTTTGGCAACTTTCTGAAGGAAAAGAGAAGGGAGTTTATCAGCAGAAGGGGTGCAGGGTTTCAGTTTATGAATGAGTTTGTAGATAAAAGATGTAGATATAGGTTTTAGAGAGAAGTTGAAAAGGGAGCTAGTTTTGTTAGTAGGTATATGAGAGTTGTTAGGGTTCATTTGTTTGGCTAGGGATTGAATAGTTTCAGAGAAAAAAGAGTTGAAGGCATTAGCAGTCTGGAGAGGGGTGTCTGGGTCTGAATTTTGAGGGGAAGGAGTTTTAGCAGTTCCTGGGGAAAGAAGTCTGTTTACTGATGACCAGAACTGTTTAGAGTTGTTAATATGAGTTTCCTGAAGATTACAGTAGAAATTTTTCTTGTCAGAGAGTATTGATTTTTTTGCTAGATTTCTAAGATGGCAGAAATTAATAAAATCAGGGTTTAGTCTATAGCATCTCCATTTTGTCCATGCTGCGTTTCTAGCATGTATAAGTTTTTTAGTTTTGGTTGTCAGCCATGGGGCAGATTTGGTCTTTACTCTAATAGAGCGTTCTGGAGCATGTTTATCAAGTATTGATAGGAATGTAGTATTAAAGAATAGTACTGCTTCCTCCAGGGGAAGTGATTTTAAGCAATTCCAATTACATGCTTTCAGTTCAGTTTTAAAAAGGTCTATATTAAAGTGCTTGACAGATCGAATTAGTCTTGTATTTGGGAGGTTAACATATTCTGATTTTTGTCTAGTGATGTAGGTTAGGCAGTGGTCGCTGATGTCGTCAGGCATAGTCCCTACTTTATATTGTTTGTTAGCTTTATTTGTGAGTATCCAGTCCAGTATACTCTCTCTCTTACTGGGCTTATTGACTCTTGTAGTTGAGGTAATAGTTTGTGAGAAACCATGTAGGTTAATATGAGAGGAGGGATTGTCAGCATTAATAGTGTTCCAGTCTATGTTAACGTCGCCGAGAATTATGGTTTCTTGGGGGTAGGTGATAGAAACCCAAGTTAGAAATTCTTCTAATATTGGAATGTTGTTACCTGGGGGAAGATACAAAGAAATAATGTAAATGGATTTTTTGTTATTAAGTTGGAGTTTAACAATGATGGCTTCTATTTTGCTATTTTGGTTTGGGTATGCTGGTTGAGTGGAGATGTTCAGTTGATTTTTGAATAGTATTGCCACTCCACCACCCTTACGTTTTAAGCGGTCCTGTCTTAGTATGTTATAACCTTGGGGTATAATCTCTGAGTCTTTTGTGCCTGGGTTTAGCCAGGTTTCAGAGAGGCAGAGAATGTCAAATGAGTGGATATCTAAGAGGGCGTGGATTAAGGGTATTTTATTGTTTATGCTATGAATGTTTAGGTGTCCTATAAGGAAGTTATTATTGGGGTTAGTTAAGCAGTTTTGGGGTGGTGGTGAGATAGGGCCAGGGTTGGGGTGGATGTCTCCATCTTGTAGGGTAGGATTAGATAGTATGGTTAAGTAGTTCCTCTTTTGAATTATTAAGGTTTTTGTTTTTTTGCTAGATAGTAGGGGGTAGGTGAGGTGATGTAGCCTGTGGAATTTAGATAGAAGATAGCTAGGGGTGGAATTAATATTAGGGTAAGAAGTAAAAGTGAGAGTAGAAGAAGTGTGTTTTTGTGAGGAGATAAGATAGTTGCTAAGTGAAATTTCAAAAGATGTGAGATGGTATGTTGAGTTAAGTTTTATCAGTTAAGTTCTACAAGCTACATGTTATATTCAGACCGATACGAACTAGGTATTTGTAATTTTAAGGAAGTTCTGACTTTTATGTATGAGATTCGTTCATATATTCATCTGTCATACTCAAGTGTGTTCTCCTCTTAGGAATATACTTGGGTTACTATTTAAAATGAGACCCGACAGATATGCTTAGAAGTTTTAATATTCAACGGTTGATCAATTAATGGTTCTATCTACTTATATATATTTTTACTTATTTTTACTTGTTTATTTACTTATTTACTTATTTGTATATGTTCTATCTGTTTATATACATTTTTCACATTTACCCACATTCAGAATGGAATCGAAAGAACTGAAATTATACAACATGAATGGAATTTATTGAAATATCAGGTCACACTAAGAAGAGATAGCTATAAGAGTTAAAAAATTGTATATATAGATATAGCTCCTATCCATCAATTTATTGCTATTAATTATTGTGAATATTAACTACTGACCAATATAAATTAAAATACCTAGTGGTGGATATGAGATATATATGTCTCATACATTAATAGATGCACCATGGAGCAATATAGGACTAGATGTACGATTGTCAAGCCTGGAACATCTTAAAATTGGAATTCTTTTGGAACTAGATTTGCATTATATGTATTGGTCAATGCTCGTCAAGCTATATAACAAGAGATTTAACAACATAAAGAACAGCATAAAAAATTCTGACATATTATCTATACAAGGTATTTTTTGAATTATATCCTAATTTTTTTATATAGATACATGCTGAGTATTAATAGGACATACATTTTTATATCGTCATATGCAAGTCCATTAGTGAAGTGGGAGAATGCAAGATCTAGTGTGAACATAGAAGTTTTGAAGCGGTTCCACCAGGGAACATGAAATATAGTTTTCTGATTCATTATGAAATCAATGATATGAAGTCAGAAATTGACGGAAAAGTAATGTCGATGGTTTCATTCACCTATCTACGTATGTTTTGTTGCATCTGTTTGAGTGATATATATCGCATATGTAATTTAATTATGGTATGTATTTATATACATATTTTCTAGAAATTATTTAGTTATGTAAAGTTAAAAATGTGATTTTTTAATGGTTCCTTATAGGAAACATATTTTTAAAATATTTACTTCTACATATGTTTTATATGTGTTTTTTTGGAAAGTATATTTTAATCATTTTTCATTTGATCTACTTAGAAAATATCATAGTACATGGAATGTAACAAGTAGTCTTGAGCATCTTGGGCAGAAGTCAACTGCATAACAGGGCATGGATCCCTTTAAAAAAGTTAATATCAAAGTTTTTAAGGATTAGCTAATTATTCAATTGTTTATGCATGATTGAAAGTACTGTTCGCTATAAGAAGATGAGGGACTGACACTGTTGTATTGATCTGAAGAAGCGTGCATGAAGCACGCGAAAGCGCTTATCTCTGTGTTTCTACTGCTTGGAATAAAGAAGGTTTTTTCTACAGTTTATGTTCTCGTGGTGTATCCTGTTTAGTTACTTTATCGTTCAATCTCCATATTATGGTTACAGAAGGATGGAGAAAAAAAACACCACCAGCTCTCATGCTAAGACATTACACAATTTCCCCTCACTGGTTCTAATCATGTGATCTCTCATATCTCTGAAAATCTGTCTGCACTCTCATTTATCACATACTAATTAATCAATGTAACAAATAATATGGCTGAGCTTTTATTTATCGCATACTAATTAATCTATGTAACAAATAATATGGCTGTTGAGCTTTTATTTATCACATATGAATTAATCTATGTAACAAATATGGCTGAGCTTTTATTTATCACATACTAATTAATTTATGTAACAAATAATATGGCTGAGCTTTTTCTTCACGTATTTTCCTCCAACTCATGTTGTTATTTTTCATTGCACTCTATTATGAAACATATGTTCTATGTTTTTCCCATTACGACAGTTTTTGCACTCATGTTTTGTAGTGTAACGTGGTACTTAGTGATTTAAAGTATCTGTACTTGATTTGAAAGATTGTGGTTGCGGAGCTTTTCTCTCTGGGCCTCCGCTGAAAATGGGCACTTTCTGGCCCAGTCGGACTTTCCCAGTAAACAAGTAAATAAGAGGAAAGTCATAATGATGGGAGACATGCCTCTGTTATACGCAGAGTGGGAAATCCCAACTTTGAGGGTTGAGAGAGTGGGGAGGTGGCTGAGGTGTTGGACTAAGTCAGTCAGCTGGTTGGTGAATGTACCATGAAAAACAGATTCTTGCTTGTAGTGTTAAACAAGACAAGGGTCATTTATGTCCAGGTGAAGACACCCCTAGCCAGACATGACCATGGCACTGTGTAGAATAGGTGGAGAAAGGGGTGAAATCAAGGAAAGAGACCCTGTTATGGTAAAACAGGGGAAAAGCTTTGGGAGTTATGGAAAAGAGAGGAGCTAGGAGAACGCAGACAACGGCAAATTAGGACATGAATTAGAAATGAAGGGTTCAGACTTAGGGAAGCAAGACTGAGGAAAAAATAAAAAGGTAAGAAGAGGAGAAAGACCATGGTAGCTGTGGAAGGAAATGAGACGCAGTTAGGCAAAGGAGAGAGCATATAGAAGTATGTGGGCTGACAACTGAGAGGTACATCAAAAGGTGTCAAGCATAAGAGGAAATGAACTGAGGTGAACAAAGGCATGAGTGGAGCAAGAGTTGAGTTGGCTTAGTGGTGCGTTGCTCTGATTGTAGATGTTGATCGTGTTTCTCTGTTGCAGTCATTACATTTGGGTTATCTGCCTGCATGTAGCCCTAAGCTGGCCTGAATATCAGTCTTGGATTCCTGCGTCGGATGCTGTCTCTTCTTCCATGACGTCAGGTCGTCAGGGGTATAAAACATGCAGCCGACGCCATTACATCAGTCTTTCTTGCCGCATGGTGCCCGAAGCAGAAGCAGTTCCCAAGTGCCGGTCGGCTGACTCCTGAAATTTTCGTTTTTGAGTTTCATAACCGAAGTCTTCAAAAAAGCTAAGTACCCCTTTGGGGATCGCTCTTAACAGATGTCAGTAAAAGTTAACAGTTGTATTACCTGTGGAAACCAAATACCGCGTAAAGATTTTCATTCGTACTGCATTCCTTGCTTAGGCCCAGACCACGATATCCCTCGCTGTCAGTTTTCTGCCTTATTCAACCCAAAGACTATTCGTCGTCTGTTTCTTTTTGCAGAAAATTATTTTGGTACTCAATTTAACTATCCAGAAATGGCTTCTGTAAGCAATCCGACTACAGACATTCTGAAAAAACGTAAAGATAAAGACAGAGACAGACCGCATAGGTCTAAAGCTGCTGACGACATTTCCATTAAGCTAGTCGCCAGTTCGCTGGTACTGAGTGAGTCGCTTTCGCAGTCCCCGATACCTGCTACTTCAGATTCACAGGTCTCTACTGAGATCCATTCGGAGTCCGGTATGCCGCGAGATGCTTCTTTGACTATGGAACCTGAGGATGTCTCTACCTTGGATGGGTCCGGAGCCGCTGTGCAGACACCGGCTTCTGAGGGGTGTATTCAGGCCTACTGACTTGCATTTCAAACCGACGCCATCTTCTTCTTCAAGGCCTAAAACTCGACCCACGCCTAGAAAACTGATGTCCAAACCGCATGGTCAGGCCCATATGCCTAAAAAACAAATAAGAATGGCTGAAGACCTTATTACTTTAATTAGGGGAAGCTAGCCTTCACCCTCTAAGAGACACCTAGAGCTGATTTTCTTTCTGATTCTTCTGATCGGGATTCTGAAATTTTTGTTTCTTCTGATTACCAGGATTTACCCTTGTCTACCTATGAGGATTCTGATGCAGAAGATTCCATTCCCTCTGCTTCCTCTCCATAAGACTTGACTTTTGGTGAAACCTTGCACACTCTTAGGGAGCATTTCCGTTGGGAAAGCCAGGATTATTCTGACTCCAAAAAGAGGCTTAGGGAATTCTTACTCCTCCCTCAACACAGGCCTTTAGCTATCCCTCCTGTCCTAGACATTGTAGATGATGCCTTCTTAGAATCTAGCCTGGCCCCAGACACTTTACCTCCAGCTCCCAGGAAGCCTGACCGGTATTACAGAGTACCTGATTCTCACAAGTTCCTCTTCAAGAATCCTACTGTGGACCCAGAGACCATTTCCCAAGGACCTAAAGGTATTAAGGCTACTACTGCCAAAAACCCTACCCCCTTTGATAGAAATTCCAGGGCCTTGGACAGATGGGGTAAGAAGGTATACACGTCTGCTACTTTGGCCATTAGGGCCTTAAACTGCCAGTTTCATATGTTAAAGTATCAGCAGCATATTATGGGACTACTTAAATAGAAAATGATGTTGATTCCTGACTGTGTTGAAAATAAAGAATTACAGGATTTAATGCATTCTGCTGAACAAGTTGGTAAACATACTTTGCAATGTGGCTTTGACTTTTTAGAAGCATCTTGCAGGGCTTCTGTCACTGGGTCTGTACTTGGAAGGAATGCTTGGCTTAAGGAGCAAAATTTGCCAGATCGTGTTAAAGCTAAATTACCTGTCCCTTCCAGGCTTTCTCAGTCCAAACCCAGGAATGGCAGACCACCTAGGCTACAGTCTCAAGGTACTCACAGGCCTAAGCAGTGGTGGGCTTCCACTTCCAAAGCATATGGCAAAATGTCACAATGACTTAACCTTAAAACCTTCCAAGCCCTGCTCAACTGCCTGCTCCCTTAGGGGGAAAGATCGCCCTGCATGCAAAAAACTGGAAACTCATTACCCAGGACAAATGGGTTTTAAATATAGTTTTCCAAGGATACAGATTCCACTTCCACACCTTACCAACCCCAAACGGTTGGCCAGACCTACCCCCAAATCAGTGGGCCGAGGCTCAACAGCAGGTTCTCTCTGTTCTAAGTATCAGAGCTATTCAGCCTGTACCAGCAGAAGAAAGGGGACAAACTTTTTACTAAAGACTTTTCCTGGTACCCAGAAAAGGCAGCGCCTGGCGTCCTATCCTGGACCTCTCTTTTCTAAACACCTTTTTGGTAATCCCAAAATTCAAAATGCTAACACCTCAACAGCTGCTTCCTATGCTAGGCAAAGATGCTTGGTTGGCAACCTTAGACTTAAAGGAAGCTTACCTGCACATTCCAATAAGGGAATCTTGCAGGAAATACCTATGCTTCAGAGCAGGCTCCATACACTATCAGATGTTCTTCGTGTTTCACTGTTGCAGTCATTACATTTGGGTAATCCTGCTGGCAGGTTGCTCTCAGCCGGCCTGAATTTCAAAGTCTTGGGTCCTGTCACCCCTTCCCTGACGTCATATCGTCAAGGGTATAAAAGAAGCAGCCGACGCCGTTTTCTTCAGTCTTTCTTGCCGCGCGGTGCCTGAAGCAGAAGCAGTTCGCAAGTGACGGTCGGCCGACTCCTGAAATTTTCGTGTTACCGAAGTCTTCAATAAAGCAAAGTACCCCATTGGGGAAACTTTTTTTTTCTTGCTCCAGACCGATGTCAGAAAAAGTTAATTGTATTACTTGTGGAAAGCAAATACTGCATAAGGATTTTCATTCTTACTGTACTACTTGCCTAGGCCCTGATCACAATGTTTCTGGTTGTCTGTTTTGTGCTAGATTTAACCAACGCACTATTAAGCGTCGGTATACTTTTGCTTTAAAGTATTTTGGTAGCAGGTTTAATTATTCTAAAATGTCGTCTGATAGCCATCCTACTCCCGGAGTTTACAAAAAACGCAAAGAAAAGGATAGAGAAAAACAACCGAGGCCCAAAACCAAAGACTAAGCTTCTCCTAAGCCAGTCGCTGGTTCGCCGGTTCTCAATGAGGCGCTTTCGCAGCCCCTGACACCCGCTACTTTAGAGTCACAGGCTGCTACCGACTCCCACTTGGAGTCTTCCATGCCGCTGGATACTCAAAGTATTGGAGCCTCTGACGCTAATCCCGCAGATGGGTTCATAGGTTCATACTAGGTTATCTGCCCTAGGGCCACCCATTTTAAATTTATTTTGCTATGCCCTTTTTCGAGGTTAGTATACTGTGCCTCTGTCTAACAGTGACACAGAAGTGATACCCGGGGTAAACCTACGATCTCCCATCCACTCATCAAGATTCCTTTTGAAGAGAGTCAATGAGGGACTCTGCCTAACCTGGACTGGGATTTTATTCCAGAGTGAAGGGAGCCTCTGGGTTATGAATCTGTCCCTCCAGCATGTCCTATTTATTTCAGTGCTGAGGTTCAAGTCTCGAGCGTAGCTCGATGGGATTTGGATTTTCTGAGGTGCAGCATGTCCATTAATTCCAGGTTGGACATGGCTTTATACGTCAGGCACAGATCGTCTCTGAACAGGCAGTATGCCACTGAGTAGAGCTGGAGTTTCTTTAACCGGGCAGCATATGGCATCTGTTTGAGCCCTTTGATCCTCTTGGTGAGGTACTTTTGGGGTCTTTCCAGTTGCTGCAGGTGTCTGGTAAGGTACATCCCAAAAGGGGCATTGTACTCAATTATGGGCCTGATGAGGGATGAGTAAAGAGGCACGATGACCTCCCCTGATCTAGATGTGAATCCCTTCATGATTAGGTGGGCTATATAAAATGTTTTTCTAACCACTTTGGCCACGTGGTTGTCAAATGAGAGATTGCTATCAACTTGGGTCCCCAGGTCCCTAATTACTACTTCTGTACTTAATGGATTACCACCTATGTGGTAATTCGTGGGCACTGTTTTTGCCAAAGGGGATGACTATACACTTTTGGCGTTTAGCTTGAGGCCATGGCTCTGGCACCAGTTGTCTGTTTCTATGAGGCCCTTTTGGAGGATGCTTGTGTCGGCTGGAGAGTCGATTATGGCGCCCAGTTTGCAGTCATCTGCGAACTTGATCAGCCACAGTCCTTCCGTGTTGGCCTGTACCTCCGAAATATATACCGAACAAGAGAGGTCCCAGGACTGAGCCTTGTGGGACACCACTTGTAACTGGTTTGGAGTCTGACATGGCTCCAGCAATTCTAACCATGTGGGTTCTGTCCTTGAGCCAGTTTGCAATCCATCTAGTGACATAGGAGTTTATATTTAAGCTGGTGAGCTTATCTATAATGCCAGTGGGGTATTGTATCGAAGGCTTTTGCGAGGTCCAGGTAGGCTGTGTGGACCACCTTCCCCTCGTCAGTGGCCTTGGTGACTGTTTCAAAGAAATCAACCAGGTTTAAGAGGCAGGATCTGCCCTTAACAAAGCCGAACTGGGTAGGATCCAGTGTCTGTAGGTCCCCAATATCTTTATTTATGAGGTCCATGATGATCCTTTCCATAGCTTTGTAGACCAAGCTAGTCAGGCTTATGGGGCGATAGTTTCCAGGATCCATTGAGGCACCACCTTTATGGAGAGGGACCACTGTTGCTGTACGCCACTCTTTGGGCACATATCCTGTAGTAAGGCTGAGATTGAACAGTAGTTTTATGTTTGGGTTTAGCTCTTCTTGGAGTTCATGTAGGACGCAGCCCGGGACACCGTCTGGTCCCATTGATGCTGTGTTTTTTGCTTTGGAGAAGTTCGGCTCTTACCTGAGCATCTGAGATGTCAGGGGGGCAGCACTCTGCTGGGATAGATATTTGCCCTTTTGGTGGGGAGGGGGGGGAGTTTGCGCTGAACCTGTCAGCTAGGATGTTGGCAATGTCTGTGGGTTCGGTGTATTTTTTTGTCATTTTGGACTAATTCTGAGCATATCTGGGAATTACCACCCAGGTTCCTAACATAACTAAAGAAAGCCATTATCCTTGGTGTCCTGTGCAATTTTTCTCTCGAAGCTGGCCTTACACAATTTTATGAGTGCCCGTAGTTTTTTGCCAATACTGATCAGTGATGCCTTCCCTTTTTGGGATTTTGCTCTATCATTTAGTAGCTTCCTCCTTCTATTGTATAATTTGTTTATGGCTGGGGTCCACCAGACAGGACGTTTGCCTTTGGAGGATTGGGTCTTGGTTTTATTTGGGATCGCATGATCCATGCATTCTTGAAGGTGTTCATAGAATGCGTTTATAAAGGATTCTGCGGTCCGGGCCGTATTTTCCACAGGCCTGGGGGCTTTGAAGGATTCCACTTTGGTTTTGAGGAATGTGAAGTTTTTCACTGTGGTTTTCTGGGCAGGGGGTGGGGTTGGGATGTGAATATCCATTGAGATTAGTTTATGGTCTGAGGTACCGGCTTCTGAGGGTGGATTCAGACCACAACATCTTTACATTAAAACGACTTCAGCTTCAAAGACTAAGGCAGCTTCTAAAGAAAAGAAACTCATGAGCCACGTGTACAGGCCTCTATGCCCAAAAAAACAGATTATCAAGATGGCCGAAGACCTGATTACCTTGATCAGGGGATGTTCATCATGTTTCACTGTTGCAATCATTACACTTGGGTTATCCTGCTGGCAGGCGACCCACAGTCGGCCCGAGTTCCAAAGTCTTGGTCCGGCGTCTGTTGCTGTCGCCTGTTCCCTGACGTCAGTGCGCCAGGGGTATAAAAGTTGCAACAGACGCCATTTTTCCAGTCTTTCTTGCCGCGTGGTGCCCGAAGCAAAAGCAGTTCGCAAGTGCCAGTCGGCCGACTCCTGACATTTTCAAAATCGAGTTTCAGAACCAAAGTCTTCAATAGAGGTAAGTACCCCGTTGGGGAAACTTTTTCTTGCTCCAGACCAATGTCAGTAAAAGTTAATAATTGTATTTCTTGTGGGAAGCAAATACCTCATAAGGACTTTCACTCTTACTGTATTCCTTACGTAGGCCCTGACCACAACGTTACTAGTTGTCAGTTTTGTGCTAGATTCAATAAACGCACTATTAAACGTTGGTTTGATTTTTGCCTTGCATTATTTTGGCCGAAGGTTTAATTACATAATGCCGTCGGAACAGCCGACGACCAGAATTTATAAAAAAAATGCAAAGACAAAGAAAAGGAAAGGCATCCGAGGTCCAAAACCGACAAAGCCTCTTCTAGGCCAGTCACCGGTTCGCCGGTTCTCAGTGAGGTGCTTTCGCAGCCCCTGACACCCACTACCTCAGAGCCACAGGACGTAACCGACAGCCACGTGGAGACACTGAGGCCTGTGGAAACTCAAGGTATTGGGCCTATGGAAACTATACCCTCAGATGGGTCCGGAGCCACTGAACAGGCATTGGCTTCTGAGGGTGTTTTCAGACCTTCACAGCTTACAATTAAGCCCACTACAGCAGCAAAGGCAAAGTCAAAATCACCATTAAAGACAAGGAAACAAGTACAGCATTCTCCAGAACAGTCATCCATGCCAAAGAAACAGATGCTTAAAATGGCCCAAGGAAACAAGTACAGCATTCTCCAGAACAGGCATCCATGCCAAAGAAACAGATGCTTAAAATGGCCCAAGGAAACAAGTACAGCATTCTCCAGAACAGGCATCCATGCCAAAGAAACAGATGCTTAAAATGGCCCAAGGAAACAAGTACAGCATTCTCCAGAACAGTCAGCCATGCCAAAGAAACAGATGCTTAAAATGGCCGAAGACCTAATTACTATCCCCCTCCTGACAAAAGGCCTAGGCAAGACACTGATTATGATTCCTCTGACCAGGTTTCCATTTCCTCTGATTCCTCTTCTGATCAGGGATATTCTCTCCCTCCCTATGAGGACTCTGATGCAGAAGAGTCCATATCTTCAGCCTCTCCGCCTGAGGATTATTCTTTTGGGGAAACTCTGCACACCATGAGGGAACATTTCCATTGGGAGAGCCAGGATTATTCAGAATCCAAGAAAAGGCTCAAGAGACTTCCTTTTATTGCCTCAGCACAGGCCCCTGGCTATCCCACCTGTGCTTGATGTTTTCTCTGAATCCAGTCTGTCTCCTGATTCCTTACACCCTGCACCAGTCAAGCCAGACAGGTACTACAGGGTCCCTGACTCTCATAAATTTCTTTACAAAAACCCCGCTGCAGACCCAGAAACAATTTCTCAGGGTCCTAAAGGGGTTAAGGCTTCCACTGCTAAAAATCCTGTCCCCTCAGATAGGGATTCCAGAGCTCTGGAGAGATGGGCGAAAAAAGTTTACACTTCTGCTACTTTAGCTGTAAGAGCTTTAAACTGCCAGTTTCACATGCTTAAATATCAACAGTACCTCATGTCATTGTTAAAACAGAAAATGGTTTCAAATTCAGAAAGTCCTGACAGTAAGGAAATGCAGGATTTATTGCATGCAGTTGAACAAGTGGGAAAGCATACTCTGCAATGTGGTTTTGATTCATTAGAGGCTTCTTGTAGAACTGCAGTAACAGGCTCTGTTATTCGAAGACATGCTTGGTTGAAAGAACAAAGTTTACCTGACCATGTCAAAGTAAAATTATTGGATGCCTCACTACAGCATGATACTTTGTTTGGTGTTAAGGCAGAAGAGGTGTTAAATAAAATGGAGGATAAAGCAAAATCAATGCAGACAGTGAAAGATTTCTTACAGGTTCAACCACCTAGATTTAGCAGAAACTGGCCTTCAAAACATTGGTCCTTTCCAGTGTCAGGCCACAAAGAGGCAGATGCCCAAGAGGCAGATCTCAGCCCCAAGGCTCCTACAGACCTAAACAATGGGGTGCTTCAGCCCCCAAAGGAGGGGAAGACAAATCACAACCTTATAGGAAACGGTCCCAATGACTTCCCTCTACAAATGCCAAGCACTTACCTTTTGACAGCACCCCTAGGGGGGAAGCTAGCACTTTTCTCAAAAAATTGGCACATGATCACCCAAGACCAATGGGTGCTGAATATTGTTTCTCAGGGTTACAGGTTCCACATCCACATGCTTCCAAAACCAAAAGGTATGCCAGACCTGCCACAAAACCAATGGGCAGAGGCACAAAAACAGATTGCTGCTCTTAGTGGACATGGGAGCTATTCAAAAAGTTCCACAGCAAGAACAGGGACAAGGATTTTACTCAAGACTTTTCTTAGTACCCAGAAAGGACAAAGCCTGGAGACCAATACTGGACCTGTCAATCCTAAATACTTTCCTGGATGTTCCAAAATTCAAAATGTTAACACTACAGCAACTTCTGCCCATGCTGGGCAAGAAGGCTTGGCTAGTTACTTTGGACCTCATGGAGGCATACCTGCATGTCCCAATCAGACAGTCTTGCAGAAGATACCTCAGATTCATAGCAGGCTCAATGCATTACCAATTCTCTGCACTGCCCTTTGGCTTATCTACTGCACCCAGGGTCTTCACAAAATGCCTGGCACCAGTAATTGCATTTTGCAGACAAAAAGGAATTCAAATATATCCCTACTTGGACGACTGCCTTATTCAAGCAGAGAGAGCAAGGACATTCTTCTAAAACATCTGGCGTTTGTAAAAAGATTACTAATTTGCCTAGGGTACACAGTAAACGAAAAGAAATCAAAACTAGTGCCCTCTCAAGAGATGATATTCCTGGGTGCAAGCTTAAATACAACTGGCCAGATGGCTTATCTCACGCCAGACAAACAAAGGCAACTGACTCGTTACTTTTCAAATAATGGCAACAAAAACCCAGCTCCCTGCAAGAAAAATTCTGCAGGCCCTGGGCTTCATGGCATCCTGCATTCTACTAATTCCATATGCAAAGCTGCATATGAGGAAACTACATTGGTATCTAAAAAGTGTTTGGACTCAACATCGTCACAGCCTGGAGATAATCATAACTTTAATTCTCTGCCTACAACAGGAGTTTCGATGGTGGTCCCAGGCCTGTCACCACAACAAGGGACAGCCTTTCACCTTACCCACAGCCAGGCAGACAATAACGGATGCATCGGATTATGCCTGGGGGGCACATATGGCAGGAAAATGTATTCAGGGCACGTGGCTCAAGGAACAAATGCATCTTCGCATCAATCAAAAAGAGATGCTCATAGGTTCATAGATTAGTACTAAGCTAACTGCCCTTGCGAGCCATTTTAAGCCTAGCCAATTATCACTTGTGAGACTCAAACCCTGAACCTTGTGTTTGTAAGGCAAACACGTTAACCATTAGGCCACACTCCAAACCCCAATGCTAGCTGTACAGAATGCCCTGACAGCTTTGAAGGACCTACTACATCCAGGACAACTATTAATAAAGACGGACAATACCACAGTTATGCGGTACATAAGCAAGGGGGCACACATCCCTACCCCCTATGCAGGCAAGCCATGACTTTGTGGAACACAGCACTGACCTATCAAGTACATCTGTAGGCACAATTCCTGCCAGGAACAAAAAATACACTGGCAGAGAAACTAAGCAGAAATCTCATGGATCCTCACGAATGGAAGCTAAATCCACAAGTGTTCAGCATTATAACGAGGAAATGGGGACGCCCAGACAAAGATCTTTTTGCCTCCCCTCACAATTACCAAATACAGAAATATTGCACAAGAACAGAACTTATCACTCTCAAGCATGGAAAGTGGATGCTCTCTCATTCAGCTGGAAAGGCCTGGCAGTCTATGCCTTCCCTCCGATGCCTCTTCTTACCAAGGTGCTACTAAAAGTCAGACAAGAAAGGCCAAAAATGATCCTGATTGACCCAGACTGGCCAAGCCAGCACTGGTACCCAATCCTAAAGAGTTTGTCTCAAGGCCCAGTTTGGCTTCTACTTCAAATTCCTCATCTTCTGACACAACAAAACAATCAGATTCTGCACAGTCAACTCAGAACCTTAAACCTGACAGCATGGCAGATAATGTAGCCACTCGGACTGCACCTCTCTCTAAAGCTGTTATGGATGTCATTTTAGAAGCCAGGAGGCCCAGCACTAGGAAATCTTATGCAGAAAAATGGAAGAGATTCTGTGCTTGGAACCAGGCACAAGGGCTTAAACCACTTGTCCCTAATATACCTCAAATTTTACAATACCTAACTGAGATGCTGGACAAAGGCTTATCTTATCTATTAAAATCCATGCCTCTGCCATTTCAGCTTATTACAATACGGAACCTCCTATTTTTTGACATCATCTACTATGACAGTACATCAGAAGGGCAAAAAATATAAGACCCCCAAGGAGATCACCAGTACCTACTGGGGACCTCAATTTTGTTTTAGAAAAACTCACACTGCCTCCTTTTGAACCAGCCAGCACAGCTGATCTAAAATTCTTATCATGGAAAACTGCTCTGCTCCTAGCAATAACTTCAGCAAGAAGAGTCTCAGAGTTACAGGCATTAATGGCTGTGGAACTTTTCCTCATTTTTCATCAGGACATGGTTTCTCTTAGGACAAACCCAACATTCATGCCAAAAGTGATCTCCAATGTGGCCTTAAACCAAACCATTCATTTACCTACGTTTTACCCAAAACCCCAGAATAAAGGGGAGAGACTTCTGCACGCTTTGGTTATGCACAGACCGCTACGATTCTACTTGGACAAAACAACAGCTTTCCTCATAGGAGTACCAACTAAAGACATTTTAGAAGCTGCAACCTGGAGCTCGGTGCACACCTTCACCAAGCACTGCTACTTACCTCTCTACTCTAAATCCACAGCAGGCTTTGCCACTGTAGTTCTACAGGGCCTGGTCGCCTCTCCAAATCCAATTTAGACCCAGCCGCCCAACCTCAGCTTTGGGATTCTACCCAAGTGTAATGACTGCAACAGTGAAACATGAACCTAGTGCAGTTGTGTACCTACCATAAATGTAGATGTTCGAGTGTATTCACTGTTGCAATCCAGGTTACCCACCCACCATCCCCCTTGTTTCATTGCTGGGACTTTTCTGTACTTCTCATCTGTATACAACCTATGTGGTGTATTTGCTTGTAGATGAAGGAAATGTTTATAGTAATATATGCATGTTTTTTTTTTTTTTTTTTTTTGGCATAATTTTATCCTTCCAGCCTTCCTATCTGGGGGCACCTGACATCTGGGGCAAGAAAAACTGAAGAAAATGGCGTCAGTTGCAACTTTTATACCCCTGGCGCACTGACGTCAGGGAAGAGGTGACAGCAACCGACGCTGGACCTAGACTTTGGAACTCGGGCCGACTGTGGGTCGCCTGCCAGCAGGATAACCCAAGTGTAATGACTGCAACAGTGAATACACTCTTAACATCTACATTTATGGATTTATGGTAGGTACACAACTGTACTTTACCATCCCCCTCCTGATAAGAGGCCTAGGCAAGAGACTGACTGAATCTTCAGATCCGGTTTCTATTTCATCTGATTCCTCTTCTGATCAGGGATATTCTTTACCCCCCCTATGAGGATTCTGATGTTGAAGAATCTATACCTTCAGCATCCCCTCCTGAGGATTATTCCTTTGGGGAAACCTTGCATACCATGAGGGAGCACTTTCACTGGGAAAGCCAAGATTTTTCATAATCTAAAAAGAGGCTCAGGGATTTCTTTTTACTACTACAGCACAGGCCTGTAGCCATTCCCCCTGTGTTAGACATTGTAGATGTGTTTTCGGAGTCTAGTTTGACCCCTGACGCCTTACCTCCAGCTCCTGTTAAGCCTGACCGATATTACAGGGTTCCTGACTCTCACAAATTTCTTTTTAAAAACCCTGCTGCTGACCCAGAAACTATTTCACAGGTCCCAAGGGAGTTAAGGCCTCTACAGCAAAAAAACCCAACCCCCTCTGACAGAGATTCAAGGGCACTGGACAGATGGGGAAAAAGGTTTACACATCTGCAACTTTGGCTATAAGGGCCTTAAACTATCAGTTTCATATGCTCAAGTATCAGCAACATCTCATGGGATTGCTTAAACAGAAAACTATGTTAAATTCTGAATGTGCTGAAAACAAGGAAATGCAGGATTTATTGCATGCAGCTGAACAAGCTGGAAAGCATACTTTGCAATGTGGATGTTCGTGTTACACTGCTGCACTCAATGAACTTGGGTTATCCTGCCGTCCGGTCTGCAGTCGGCCAGAGTTCCAAAGTCGTGGTCCGGCGTCTGTTGCTGTCGCCTCCTCCTTGACTTCAGTGCGACAGGGGTATATAAGAAGCAGCCAACACCATTTTCTTCAGTCTTTCTTGCCGCGCGGTACCCGAAGCAAAAGCAGTTAGCAAGTATCGGTCGGCCGTCTCCTGAGATTTTCATTCCGAATCCAGAACCGAAGTCTTCTGCAAAGCTAAGTACCCTGTTGGGGAAACGTTTTCTTGCCTCAGACCGATGTCGGTGAAAGTTAATAACTGTATTTCTTGTGGGAAGAAAATACCTCCTAAGGATTTCGATTCCTATTGTATCCCATGCCTAGGCCCTGACCACAACGTTACTGGTTGTCGGTTTTGTGCTAGGTTTAACAAGCGCACTATTAAACGTCTGTTTGATTTTGCCCGACATTATTTTGGTAGAAAATTCAATTATACCATGCCGTCAGAACTTCCGACGACCGGAATACACAAAAAGCGCAAAGACAAGGATAGGCATCAGAGGCCCAAAACTGACGATAAAGCCTCTTCTAGGCCAGTCACCGGTTCTCCGGTTTTCAGCGAGGCGCCTTCGCAGCCCCTGACTACCGCTTCTGCAGAACCACAAGCTGCCTCTGACTCCCACGTGGAAATGACTGGGCCTTCGGACGCACAAGCTCTTCAGCCTACCGAGACTAACCTTTCAGAGGGATCCGGAGTAGCTGAGCAACCCACAGCTACAGAGGGTGTCTTCAGACCTACTCAGTTAAGCATTAAACCCTCAGCTAAGTCTAAGCCTCCTTTAAAGTCAAAGAAACAAATGCAGCATTCTCCAGGACAGGCCACCATGCCTAAAAACAAATGCTCAAAATGGCCGAAGACCTAATTACTCTGATCAGGGGTCCCATCCCCCTCCTGATAAAAGGCCTAGACAGGATGCAGACTTTGACTCATCCGACCAGGTGTCCATCTCTTCTGATTCTTCCTCAGACCTAGGATACTCTTTACCCCCTTATGAGGATTCTGATGCTGAGGAATCAGTTCCATCAGCCTCACCGCCTGAGAACTACTCCTTTGGGGAAACCCTACATACCATGAGGGAGCATTTTCACTGGGAAGGCCAGGATTACTCAGAATCTAAGTAAAGGCTCAGAGACTTCCTTTTATTACCTCAACACAGACCCCTTGCTATTCCACAAGTGTTAGATGTTGTGGATTATGTGTATACTGACTCCAGCTTAAATCCTGATTCCTTACCTCCAGCCCCTGTTAAACCTGACCGATACTACAGACTCTCATAAATTTCTGCATAAAAGCCCTGTTGCTGACCTTGAAACTATTTCTCAGGGACCCAAAGGAGTTAAGGCCTCATCAGCCAAGAATCCAGTTCCCTCTGACACAGATTCCAGAACATTAGACAGATGGGGAAAGAAAGTATATACGTTTGCAACTTTAGCAATGAGAGCCTTAAATTGCCAGTTTCACATGCTAAAATATCAGCAATTTTTACTGTCTCAGTTAAAACAAAAAATGCTTCAAGAATCAGATCCTCCTAATTTTACAGAAATGCAGGATTTATTGCATGCAGCTGAACAAGTGGGAAAGCATACTTTGCAATGTGGTTTTGATTCCCTAGAGGCCTCCTGCAGAGCAGCAGTTACAGGCTCTGTCATTAGAAGACATGCTTGGTTAAAAGAACATACGTTACCAGATCATGTTAAAGCAAAATTATTGGATGCACCTTTGCAGCAGGATGTGTTGTTTGGAGTTAAGGCAGAAGAGGTATTAAAGAAAATGGAGGATAAGGCAAAATCTATGCAAACGGTGAAGGATTTCTTACAGGTTCAGCCTCCTAGATTTAGCAGAAACTGGCCAACTAAGAATTGGTCCTTTCCAATTACAGACAGACCTCAAAGGGGAAGATCCAGACGTCCAAGAGGTAGAGGTCAAACACAAGGTCCTTACAGGCCTCGACAATGGGTTGCATCAGGCCAGAAAGAAGGGGAAGACAGGCCACAGCCATATAAAAAGCAGCTCCAATGACTTCCCACTACAGCTGCCAAACAAATCTTCTTGGCAGCCCCCTTGGGAGGAAAACTGGCACTCTTCTACCACAATTGGCAAATGATCACCAAAGACCAATGGGTTCTCAACATTGTATTTCAAGGTTACAGGTTCCACTTTCACACTCTGACAAGGTTAAAAGGAATGCCAAATCTGCCACCAAATCGATGGGCAGAGGCTCAAAAACAAATTACAGCACTCACGGATATAAGAGCTATTCAACAGGTACCATCACAGGAGCAAGGACAAGGATTTTACTCGAGACTCTTTCTGGTATCCAGAAAGGACAAAGCCTGGAGGCCCATTCTGGATCTTTCATCTCTAAGCACTTACTGGATGTTCCGAATTTCAAAATGTTGACATTACAGCAGCTTCTTCCCAAAACTGCAGAAGATACTTCAGATTCATAGCTGGACCAATGCACTACCAATTCTCTGCACTGCCCTTTGGCTTATCTACTGCACCCAGGGTCTTCACAAAGTGCCTGGCACCAGTAATTGCATTTTGCAGACAGAAAGGAAATCAAATTTATCCGTACCTGGATGACTGCCTGATTCAAGCAGAGAGCAAGGACATTCTTCTACAGCATCTGGCGTTTGTAAAAAAGTTAAGTTGCCTGGGGGTACACAGTAAACGAAAAGAAATCAAAACTAGTGCCCTCACAAGAGGTTATATTCCTGGGTGCCAGCTTGAACACAACGGCCTAGATGGCTTATCTCACGCCAGACGAACAAGGACAACTGACTCAATACTTTCAATTGATGGCAACAAAGACCCAGCTCCCTGCAAGAAAAAATTCTGCAGGCCTTGGTTACATGGCATCCTGCATACTACTAATTCCATATGCCAGACTGCATATGAGGAAACTACAATGGTACCTAAAGAATGTATGGTCTCAACACTGTCAAATTTTGGAAACAGTTATACCACTAATCCCTTGCCTTCAACAGGAGTTTCAGTGGTGGGCTCAAGCTTGTCACCCCAACATGGGACAGCCTTTTACACAACCCACAGCCAGGCAAACACTGACAACAGATGCATCGGATTAAGCCTGGGGAGCACACATGGCAGGCAAATGTATTCAGGGCATGTGGACCGCAGAACAAAGGCATCTTCACATCAATCAAAAAGAGATGCTAGCTGTACAAAATGCGATTATAGCTTTCAAGGACCTGCTGCATCCAGGACAACTACTACTAAAGACAGACAACACCACAGTTATGTGGTACATAAACAAGCAAGGGGGCACTCACTCCTACCCCCTATGCAGACAAGCTATGACATTATGGAACACAGCTGTAAACCTTCAAGTTCATCTGCAAGTGTAATTCCTGCCAGGAGAGAAAAAAACACTGGCAGACTACTTAAGCAGAAACATCATGGATCCCCACGAATGGGAGTTGAATCCACAAATATTCAGAATGATAACACAGAAATGGTGGAGCCCGGACATGGATCTGTTTGCATCCCCAATAAACTACCAGCTACAAAAATTCTGCGCAAGGAGTCACCATCCACAAGCATGGAAAGTGGATGCCCTCTCATTCAGGTGGAAGAATCTACAAGTATATGCTTTCTTGCCACTACCTCTCCTGCCAAAGGTACTCATAAAAGCCAGGCAGGAAGAGCCAAAGATGATCCTGATTGCACCAGACTGGCCACGCCAGCACTGGTACCCAATCTTAAGGAGCTTAGCACAAGAACCACCCTGGATTTTGCCTCAAATCCCACATCTGCTGACTCAGCACAACAAACAAATACTACAGCTAAAGACCTTAAACCTAGCTGCTTGGAAGATTCCTTAGTCAAGCCAGCAATGCCTCTCTCCAAAGCTGTTATGGATGTCATTCTGGAGGCCAGAAGGCCTAGTACCAGGAAAGCCTATTCGGATAAATGGAAGAGATTCTGTGCCTGGAACCAAGCTCACAACCTTGACCCTCTTATCCCAAACATTCCTCAGATATTATAATACTTAACTGAGATGCTGGACAAAGGACTCTCCTTCTCATCCGTCAAGATCCACGCCTCTGCCATCTCTGCTCATTACAACACGGATCCACCAATTTTCTCTAATCCTCTGCTAAAACAGTACCTCAGAGGGGCTAAAAACATAAGACCGCCCTGTAGAGCACCTACTCCAACTTGGGACCTCAACTTTGTTTTGGAGAAGCTAACTTTACCTCCTTTTGAGCTTGCCAACACAGCAGAATTGAAATACATCTCTTGGAAAAATGCTCTGCTCCTGGCAATAACATCAGCACGAAGAGTTTCAGAATTACAGGCTCTAATGGCAGTGGAACCTTTCCTCATTTTCCACCAGGACAGGGTGTCTTTACGAACTAACCCTACTTTTATGCCAAAGGTGGTATCCAGTGTGGCTCTAAACCAAACTATTCATCTGCCAACTTTTTATCCTAAACCACAGAATAAAGGGGAGAGACTACTGCACTCTTTGGACATTCACAGGCAGTTACGCTTCTACCTGGACAAAACCAAAGCTTTCAGAAAATCTGAGCAATTATTGGTAGCATATGCTACAGGAGCACAGGGAAAAGCCATTTCAAAACGGACTATTTCAAAATGGATAAGACATTGTATACGTTTCTGCTACACATACCATGGAAAACCGGTACCTAGCAGCATTAGATCTCACTCCACCAGGGCAACAGCCACTTCAACTGCCTACCTCAGGGGAGTACCTACCAAGGATATTTTGGAAGCAGCAACTTGGGAGTTCTGTACACGCTTTCACCAAGCATTACCATCTGCCTCTATACTCTAAATCCAGAGCTGGTTTCGCCACTGTAGTGCTGCAGGTCCTTATAGCCACCCCTAATGCCTTATAGGACCAGCCACCCTTCCTCAGCTTTGGGATTCTACCCAAGTGTAATGACTGCAGCAGTGTAACACGATGAACATAGTACAGTTTTGTACCTACCATAAATGTAGATGTTCGAGTGTAAACACTGCTGCAGTCCAGGTTACCCTCCCTCCTTCCCCTCTTACTGGCTGGTATGTACCTATGTCTTCTACCCTTACTACCTATGGGGAGTATTTGCTGGTAGCTGTAAGTTGTTTTTGCTTTTCTGATGTGTGTTTTATTAGCAATTGGAATTGCCTACATATTTAGAGGCACCTGACATCTGGGGCAAGACAAACTGAAGAAAATGGCGTCTGCTGCTTCTTGTATACCCCCTGTCGCACTGATGTCAGGGAGGAGGCGACAGCAACAGACGCTGGACCAAGACTTTGGAACTCTGGCCGACTGCGGGACCGCCTGACGGCAGGATAACCCAAGTGTAATGACTGCAGCAGTGTCTACACTCAAACATCTACATTTATAGTAGGTACAAAACTGTACTTTTTGATTCGTTGGAGGCCTCTTGCAGGGCCGCAGTTACGGATTCTGTAATTAGGAGGCATGCTTGGTTAAAGGAACAAAATCTGCCTGATCATGTTAAAGTTAAGTTACTAGATGCACGTTTACAGCATGATGCTTTGTTTGGTGCTAAGGCAGAAGAGGTGTTAAAAAGGAAGACAAAGCTAAATCTCTGCAAACTGTTACAGCCACCTAGGTTTAGTAGACACTGGCCTACAAAAAATTGGTCCTTTCCTATGTCAGACAGACCTCAAAGAGGCAGATACAGACGCCCGAGGGGCAGATCCCAGGCGCAAGGTTCTTGTATGTCAAAACAATGAGGTGCTTCTACCTCCAGAGCTGGAGAAGATAAAGCACAAACATACAGAAAGCAGTCCCAATGACTTTCCCCTGCCTGCACCAAGCACTTATCTTCTGGCAGCACCCTTGGGGGGATAATTAGCACTTTTTGCTCAAAATTGGCACATTATAACCCAGGACAAATGGGTTCTAAATATAGTGTCGCAAGGCTACAAATTCCATTTCCATACTCTGCCGAAGGCAAACGGCTGGCCAGATCTGCCAGAAATTCAATGTCATCCCTCATGGCCATGGGGGCCATTCAGCAAGTACCAGAGCAAGAGCAGGGACAAGGATTTTACTCAAGACTGTTCTTGGTACCCAGAAAGGACAAGGCCTGGAGGCCGATACTGGACCTATCTATTCTGAACACATTCCTGGATATTCCAAAATTCATAATCTTGACTTTACAGCAGCTTCTGCCCATGCTGGGCAAGAATGCTTGGCTTGTGACTTTAGACCTAAAAGAGGCATACCTGCATGTTCCAATCAGACAGTCATCCAGAAGACACCTCAGATTCAAGGCTGGTTCAATACATTACCAATTCTCTGCACTGCCCTTTGGCTTATCTACTGTGCCCAAGTTCTTTACAAAGTGCATGGCACCAGTAATTGCATTCTGCAGGCAAAGAGGAATACAAATGTACCCTTATGTATTCGAGCAGCGAACCAGGACATTCTTCTTCAACATCTGGCATTTGTGAAAAGACTTCTAACATGCCTAGGGTACACAGTCAACGAAAAGAAATCAAAACTAGTACCCTCTCAAGATATAACATTCCTGGGTGCAGGCTTGAATACAACTGCCCAGATGGTTCACCTCACGCCAGACAAGCAAAGGCAACTGACTACCTATTTCAGAATGTTGGCAACAAAGGCCCAGTTATCTGCAAGAAAAAATCTGCAGGCTTTGGGCTTCATGGCATCCTGCATCTTACTAATTCCATATGCAAGACTGCATATGAGGAAACTTCAATGGTACCTAAAAAGTGTGTTGGCAACAAAAGCCCAGTTATCTGCAAGAAAAATTCTGCAGGCTTTGGGCTTTATGGCATCCTGCATCTTACTAATTCCATATGCAAGACTGCATATGAGGAAACTTCAATGGTACCTAAAAAGTGTTTGGACTCGACATTGCCACAGCCAGAAAACAATGATTACTCTCATTCCCTGCCTGCAACAGGAGTTTTGATGATGGGCAAAGGCTTGTCACCAGTATAAGGGACAACCATTCACATTACCCCCAGCCAGGCAGACACTAACAATGGATGCATCAGATTATGCCTGGGGGGGCCCACATGGCAGGAAGATGCATTCGGGGCACATGGACCTCAAACCAAATGCATCTACATATCAATCAAAAAGAGATGCTAGCTGTTCAAAAGGCACTGACTGCCTTCAAGGACCTACTTTATCCAGGACAACTACTGATAAAGACAGACCGCACCACAGTCATGTGGTATATAAACAAGCAGGGGGGGGGGCACACATTCTTACCCCATTTGCAGACTAGCAATGACATTGTGGGACACAGCTTTGACTTACCAAGTACATTTGCAGGCACAATTCCTGCCAGGAAAGGAAAATGCCCTGGCAGACAAACTAAGCAGAAATCTCATGGATCCCCACGAGTGGTAGCTGGATTCACAAGTCTTCAGCATGATCACAAGGAAATGGGGATGCCCGGACATAGATTTTTTTTTTTTTTTTTTATTTATTTTACATTTGTTAACCGGGCTAGTCTGGCTGGATACATGTCCATTTTCAGCAGAGGCCCGAGGAGAAAAGCTCCACTATCAGACTAAGACATTACAGAGTTTGCAGTCACTAAATAAACTAACTATACAAATAAAACTAATATAATAAGGCAAAAACAATGCATATACATTTTTCTAATACAAAACTGATTAGATGACAATCTAAATTCAGACAGGGGCTCAGCAGAAAAGCTTCAGTATCATATAAAAAATAATTAGATGTTAAAATTTTAACTAGTAGGTAGTCCTGACAACAAGTAGGTATTGGCTGAATGCTTGAAAATGGTTTATCTAATGTGTCTAATAAGCAGGTTAGTAGAGTAACAGATAAAATATAGTTGGAGTATAGGAAAGGCAAAAATGAAGTAAAGAGACTGTTGATAGAGATACAGTTTCTGTTAGGTAGTGATATTGTGGACTGAGTAAGGCTATATTGCAGATAGTAGAAAGAGTAAAGTAAAGGGGGGAAAAGAAAAGAAAAAGACAAAGATAGTGTGAAATGCTGGAGGTAGTAGGATTAAAGGAGGACAGAATGAAGAAGCAAGAGGCAGGATATCAGCATGGTCAGAGGGGGAGTCTAACAGTTGTTAGAACTAAAGAGTGATGGTACAAAAATGGGACAGTGGAGACAGTTTAAGTAAGAACAGAAGAGCAAAAGTACAAAGGAGTGGACTAGGGAGAGTGAAAAATTTACTGGGTCAGTCAGGGTTGGAGCAAGGGCATAGCCAGTGAGTTAGTAGGTAAGTTTTGATCTATTTGCCTCCCCTCACAACTACCAACTAAAAAGATTCTGCACAAGCACATATCACCACAAGCATGGAAAGTGGACGCCCTATCTTTCAGCTGGAAACACCTCTCAGTATATGCCTTCCCTCCACTGGCTCTCCTCCCCAAGGTACTCCTAAAGGTCAGACAGGAGAAACCAAGGATAATACCGATTGCCCCAGACTGGCCCCGCCAGTACTGGTATCCAGTCCTAAGGAACTTGTCTCGTTACCCAGCTTGGACCTTAGCTCAATTACCTAGTCTACTGTCCCAGCAAAACAATTAGATCCTGCACAGCCAACTCAGGACATTAAACCTGGCAGCATGGCGGATAATGTAGTCATACAAAAAACACCTCTCAGCAAGGCTGTGATGGATGTCATTCTGGAAGCCAGAAGGCCTAGTACAAGAAAATCTTATGCTGGAAAATGGAAGAGATTCCGTGCTTGGAACCAGGCACAAGGAACTGATACAACTGTACCAAATATTCCTCAGATTTTGCAATACTTAACTGATATGCTGGACAAAGGCCTATCCTTTTCATCAATTAAAATTCATGCCTCTGCCATTTCGGTACAGTACAGAGCCACCACAAATTTCTCACCATTTATTAAATCAGTATCTCGGAGCCAAAAATTTGAGACCTCCAAGGAGACTACCAATACCGGCATGGGACCATAGCTATGTTTTGGAAGAGCTCACCCTGCCTCCTTTTGAGCCAGCTGCTACTGCTGATATGAAGTTTTTATCTTGGAAAACAGCTCTGCTCTTAGCAATTAGTTCTGCGCGACCTGTTTCAGAGCTACAGGCGCTCATGGCTGTGGAACCTTTCATCATTTTTCATCCAGACAGGGTCTCCCTGAGGACAAACCCAACATTTATGCCTAAGTTATGTGGCTCTAAACCAAGCCATCCATCTGCCAGCCTTTTACCCAAATCCACAGAACAAGGGGGAGAGAATTCTGCATTCTTTGGACGTACACAGCTTAGATTCTACTTGGACAGAACCAAAGCTTTCAGGATGACAGAGCAATTAGTGGCATATGCTGCAGGATCACAAGGAAGGCCTATCTCAAAGCAGACTAATTCTAAGTGGTTAGGCCATTGCATTAATTTTTGCTACTTACACCATGGCAAGCCAGTGCCTAAGGGCATTAGGCCTCATTCCACCAGAGCTGCAGCCACCTCAGCAGCCTTTCTCAGGGGAGTACTAACAAGAGACATTTTAGAGGCGGCTACTTGGAGTTCAGTACACACCTTTGCAAAGCATTACCATCTGCCACTCTACTCTAAATCCAGGGCAGGCTTTGCCACTGGAGTTCTGCAGGGCCTCATAGCTGCTCCTACTGCTGTCTAGTTCCAGCCTCCCAACCATAGCTTTGGGAATCTACCCAACTGTAATGACTGCAACAGTGAAACACTAAGAACATAGTACAGTTGTGTACACTTACCATAAATGTAGATGTTCGACTGTATTCACTGTTGAAGTCCAGGTTACCCACCCGCCTTCCCCCTTTTTTCTTTTGGATCTTATCTTTCCTTCTCTGATTTATAGTACCTATGTGGTGTATTTGCTTATAGATGAAGGTAAAATTTTATATTGGTGTATTTCTGCATATATATATATATATATATATATATATATATATATATATATATATATATATGTAAGTCTGGCTACCCCTTTTTGGGGGCACCTGACATCTGGGACAAAAAAACTGAAGAAAATGGCGTTAGCTGCTGCTTTTATACCCCTGATGACCTGACGTCAGGGAAGGGGCGACAGCAGCCGACGCAGGACCCAAGACTTTGGAATTCAGGCCAGCTGAGGGCAACCTGCCAGCAGGATTACCCAAATGTAATGACTGCAACAGTGAATACACTCTAACATCTACATTTATGGTAAGTGTACACAACTGTACTTTCTGACTTACTCCATTGTAAAACATACAGATGTACCACTTGCCACGCCGAGCAAGGAAAGAGTGATGGTTAATAGTCTGTCTTCTGCCAATATCCTTTAGATCACACACACACTCGCATCCCTGATCAAGTACCAGTATGACTGTCATTGTATATGTGGATATCATCTGCTTGAAACGCACCTCCGTGAACTGTATAGAGAGAGACATCATAGAGCATAGACCCCGGCTGCGTGCCCCAGGCAGCTGGCTCGGGCTCTGGCTGCGTGCCCCAGGCAGCTGGCTCGGGCTCTGGCTGCGTGCCCCAGGCAGCTGGCTCGGACTCTGGCTGCGTGCCCCAGGCAGCTGGCTCGGACTCTGGCTGCGTGCCCCAGGCAGCTGGCTCGGACTCTGGCTGCGTGCCCCAGGCAGCTGGCTCGGACTCTGGCTGCGTGCCCAGGCAGCTGGCTCGGACTCTGGCTGCGTGCCCCAGGCAGCTGGCTCGGACTCTGGCTGCGTGCCCCAGGCAGCTGGCTCGGACTCTGGCTGCGTGCCCCAGGCAGCTGGCTCGGACTCTGGCTGCGTGCCCCAGGCAGCTGGCTCGGACTCTGGCTGCGTGCCCCAGGCAGCTGGCTCGGACTCTGGCTGCGTGCCCCAGGCAGCTGGCTCGGACTCTGGCTGCGTGCCCCAGGCAGCTGGCTCGGACTCTGGCTGCGTGCCCCAGGCAGCTGGCTCGGACTCTGGCTGCGTGCCCCAGGCAGCTGGCTCGGACTCTGGCTGCGTGCCCCAGGCAGCTGGCTCGGACTCTGGCTGCGTGCCCCAGGCAGGTTTTAAGGATAATGATGTAATATGAGCAAAAAATGATTGACTTAGTTTTTCATGTCAATCGAATGGGGGTTCTGTATGTGTCATCGTGGGAGGAAGTGATCGACAGACCACTTTGCCATGGATGGCTTGCATCTATCCCCTCTAGGCTTTCAAATATTGAAGATGTTATCCACCCCATAGTGCCTTTTTTTCACAGTGCCAACCAGCTATACCTGCTGGTAAATGAAACAAGCAAAGAAAAATATGAATGTGTTACTTATCAATGCTGGGAGCTTAAAAAAGAAACTCTGCTCCCAATAAGCCCTGCTCACCCTGGAGGAAGTAGATGTTTGTGTAGTGACTCAGACATGGTTTAAAATGTCAGAGTATTCCAGCTGTGCAGGGCTATAGTGCTTTCCACACTTTTAGACCAGGGACTATTCAAGAGGAGGAAAAAGGTAACGGTGTCTCTGTCTTCATTCAAAAGACGCATTTGCATCAAGGCTGATTAAACAGCATGATGCATTAGAGCTTCTTTATGTCCGAGTCTCCATCAGAAAGGCCCCTTACCTCAATTTCACTAGCTATAGAAGTTCATCTCTGACCCAAGAAAGCCCCAGTGCCTGTTCACAAGAACTAGAGTCACTCAGTATTAAACCTGGTATCATTTTAATGGGTGATCTAAACTGTCCAGGTATAGACTGGGAAATCTATGCCACCACTAGTCCGCGAACAAAGATTTCTGGACTTTGTCACTACAGATGCCCCAGAACAAATCCACTGGGGCAGTGATGGCGAACCTGTGACATACACGTCAAAGGTTATGCACCACAAAGTTTTGGGTGACACACCAGCACTCACCAACACCCAAGTTACCAAGGAAACTGAATGAACAAAAATACAAGAAATATGTGACCCTCCACTTATCTAGTAAAACTCTGCAAAAAAAGTCATTAATTGATGTTAAGCAAATCAAATGCAGTGTGTTCCATATTTTTTCAGTTCAATTCAAGTTTACTGTTAAAAGTAGGGTAATTTTTTTATTCACTATTTTAAGCCCAATTATCAGTGAGCATGTTTTCTTTATTGTAAGTCACTGACTTTTCTTTTACTTTTGTAATATGTAGCAGCAGACATGATTGGACTGTATTTTTTTTAAATAAATGAATATGTAAAGAATTTTCTCTTTTGTTTTTTATTTGGGGGGGGGGGGGGGTGAGAGTGACAGTCCATCAGAGTCGAGATAGGCATTTTCCAAATTTTTGACATGCCGAGCCCAAAAGGTTCGCCATCACTGCACTTGGGGGAATAACTTCTTATACCTTGACCTTACTGTTATGGGGGCATCTTACACCATCATTTGTTTATCTTCATTTCTTAGGACCAACTATAAAACAGTCTCCTTTGAAGTAAAAATTAGTCCAGGGACCACTTCCACCCTGGTATCTTAAAAATGTTTCCAATAATAACTGCTGCCAAGTAATACATTAGTAAGCTTCAGATTCCCACAAAACCCAGTTAACTCTACTGAATATGTGTAAACATACACTGCGAAATTATACCAGCTGTGCCCAACAGAAACAAGTGAAGGGCATAGTTAAACCCCTCTGGTGAAACTTTTACTGTCAACAGGCTTTACAATTATAGGAAGGGATTACTGGTTAACAGTACGAACCGTCATTACATTATACAGCAACTTGGTAGGTGCTTAATTAAATTTACCAAAGCAACTCGGGTAGGTGCTTAATTAAATTTACCAAAGCCAAGTTTGAGACTGAAATAACCACCCAAGCTAAGGACGTCACAAGGCTTTTTCTAATTATGTTTGTAATCTCAGGAGCACAACACAGTCCAGAACTGATTGTAATAGATATGTACACCAAAGCTGTAGATATAGTTAACCTACTGGCTGATGAATTCGTCTTGGCTTTTGCCCACTCTCCCCATGTTTCTGCTGCGAAATATTTGAAACTAACTCTCCACCAATGATCACAAAATATGAAGTCCTGAAAGCACCATCAAAAGAAAAAATATTGTGCCGTTGGATCCTGACAATATCCCAGGATTCATCTTGAGCAGCATAAAGCACAGTTTAGCCAGACCCCAAACACCACTGTTCAATACTAGCCTCCATGCGGGTTTTGTACCAAGTGAATGGAGAAGAGCAGTAGTCTTCCTGCATAAGGGAGGACTTTCCATGGACCCAGGCAGTTACAGACCCGTAAGTTTGACCAGCCTCCTGTGCAAAGCCATGGAAATAATTGTCCTGGAATTGATCAGTAAGGGCAAACACTGGACCAGTTTCAGTTTGGATTCATCAAAGGCAGGTAATTCTCACTCAGCCTGATGGAGGGGTCACCAAAGTAATGGTTGAAGGTAAAATGCTACACACTGCCTAGCGTGACCTGGCCAAGTCTTTTGATGCAATTCCTCACTCAAGCTTAATAAACTAGGAATAAACCTCTTTTGTCATCTGCTGGATTGCTAACTGGCTCACAGGATGAATGAGATCAAAATATGGAAAACTACCTCCACAAAAAACCTGTTACTAGTCAAATCCCCGAAAGATTCGATAGTGATACCTCTTCTGTTCGGCATCTTCTCCTCAGAAGTTATAGCCAATAGCAAAGGTCACTGGTTAAGTTTGGAGATGACTCCAAGCTAGGATTAGTGGTTTAATATCCAAAAGACTGAGCCATCATACAGTAAGGCTCGTTTCAAACCAGTAACTGGTGCCAGATTGTGCACTAAAGCTAAATGCCAAAAAGTACTTTATGGTCTGCTTTGGAAAGTTAAATTCCACATTCACAATACACCCCTAAGAGATGTCTTAGTAGTTTGGGATTTGTGAAGTATTTGGACAGTGAACTAACTTATGGCCAACATGTGTCCACTATAGTAAGGATGTTCTGCCGTGTTGTGCAGTTCACAAACAAGGGGGTTGTGTTTAAATTCACCTTTACTCACCCCTCATCAGGCCAGTCCCTTTTGGCGTGTGTCTGCCCAGATGCATGCAAAATGTGAAACGCCTTCTGAGATTCCTTATAAAAAGGATGCAAGGCCTAAATAATGAGTCCTACATGGACTGCTGCAAAGCTCAAAACACTTTTGCTATATTCAATGCCCAATAGACTGCTAAGAGGTGACCTTTGTGTGGCATACAAGGCACCCTCCGACCCATTGTTAATGGCCTTGCTTCATTTCTGCAAGTCAAGTAATATCAGAAACACTTGATCCAGGGACAAAACTACTTCTGCACCATTAACAAAATGGTTTGGGGGGACAGGTATATATCCCAGAATGCTCTGGAGCAGACTTCTCATCCATGTAAAACATAGCTTAACCCCGACCACATTCAAGTGTAACTCAAATTTTTGGATGGAAAATAGGAGATTTACCCCAGGAATGTCCTCATAGTAGTAATGGACAGAGGCAGCTTCTAAATGCTGTATCCCAATGCATCAGTATTCTCCGTATGTTTGTTTTGATCTAGTAGTTATCGCTAGAATACCTAACCAGGCATATCAACACCTGGAACGTCCACATAGGTTCCTCACTAAAAGAATACAGGGCGCAAGTGAAATGTCCTGTGCAGACTGTCCCTCTATTCTGTCTATGCCTGCCATACAGTGCATTGTCAGACCCCACTCTGATGGACCTCCTGCATATCCACAAAACAAACCGCACCAGAATTACCCATTCTAAAGACTTAAACCTTACCTGTGATCTAAATAGGACCTGCTGGAAAGATAGGTATGTATCCCAGAGGCAACCCCATCTCTGGAACAGGCTCCCCATCCATGTAAAGCAGAGTTCCTTCATAACACAATTCAAGTGCAGCTTGGACACTTGGATGGGAAACCGGAAGTTCATCCCTGCTTGTTACCTATTCCTCTAATGGACACAGGTATCCTGTAAATGGTTAATTTCCCAGGCCCATGATTACACTTGTCAAGGGTATCAGAACTTGTAAAGAGATTTGGGATGCATGGCTAGGCTTAAAAAGGCCCTTGTGGTTGTTAGCCTAGTAAACACCTATGAACCTATAACATATAAATGTATTATAGATCTTGAAAAGGTTTAGCTGAATCTGAACTCTAAGGGGATAGGTTAATTTTAAGCACCAAATGGGGTAACTGACTAGGTTTAAAATGCTTTGCAGGGGCCGTTAGCCTAGTATTAACCTATGAAACTATGTAGCTACTAATTAAACATCATGAGTGGGGCAGAAAATGAGCGACTGCGTTGAAGAGCTGTAGTAATCCTACAAATAGGATTACAACAAATTACAAAATATGGAAAAATTAAAGTTGCTAATGCACAGTGTTGAGTATGACAAATTAGCATGCGGTTCTTGGGTGGGGGTGGTGGGCTCTCCGTCACCCATATCTGTAAATGCATTTCCCCCAAGATTACACAGCCTTGAGGTAAGGGAAAACCTCCATTGCCCATAGTTTTGCAGTCTTGCTCTTAGCATTAACTGTTTTTATTTATTTATTTACATTTGTTGACTGGGAAAGTCCGACTAGGACAGAGCCTATTTTCATCGGAGGCCTGGGAGAAATGGTCCAGATGCATGTCTCTGGAATGTGGGAGGAAACCCAAGTGAACAGAGGGAGGACATGCAGACACTGCACCGAAGGCACCCCAACCGAGAGTTGAACCAGAGAACCTTGTGCTGTGAGGTGACAGTGTTAACCACTGCATCACAGGAATCAGTTAAGTCTTGAGTAATTCTGTTTTGAAGAGAACCTGTAGAGCGTTAGAGGTCTGCCTGAAGAATTAGGGCACTGAGTGGTGGGCATGTTGAGTCTTGTTTTTATAGGCAAGGGATATAGTTATTAGTCATTTCAGTCCCTTGTGTCTGTTTTGGGTGCCGTCTGTCTGTCTAAGATGATTCTTAGGAGATCTGTAGTAGGATAAGTCTTTGTTACTGATACAAAGATGGTGGTTGCAGTGGATGATTGGATGCGGGGGTTCTAAGGACTTGTCAGAGCTCGTCAGGTGGCTAGAGAAGCGTGAACTGAAGTTTAAGCAGATAGGTATAAAGTTCTCCGTTTAGTTCACAAATATCCACGGCAAGGTACCAGCTTGGAGGGTGTCGAACGGAAGACAGTAGAACAGGAGACAGATGTAGGGTTGAATCACGGATGCCAAAAGTCGCTCTAACAAGCAGGGCAGTGAAATGTATCCTTAGAGGGGCGAACAGAAGACAGTGGAACAGGAGACAGATGTAGGGTTGAATCACGGATGCCAAAAGTCACTCTAACAAGCAGGGCAGTGAAATGTATCCTTAGAGGGGCGAACGGAAGACAGTGGAACAGGAGACAGATGTAGGGTTGAATCACGGATGCCAAAAGTCACTCGAACAAGCAGGGCAGTGAAATGTATCCTTAGAGGGGTTAGATTCTAGAAGAAAGCAATGCTTCCACTGTGCAGCAGCGTCTTGGTGAGACGACAACTCAAATATTGTTTTCAGCTTTAGTGACCATATATCAAAAGTAGTCCTAGACTTACCAGTTGGTGTCCAGAGAGAGATCAGCAGAAGAGGTGAGTTATACAGAGGGAGAGCATTAAGAACAGAAATTAAAAGAATTGTGACTCTTCCTTGGAGATCAGAAGAGAGGGTGGACATAATGTGGGTTCACATGAAATGTATACAGGGGACTAACTTTGTACATCACTTGCTGTGGTGGTGGGGTTAGGATCGGGGTTGCGGCCATCTGAATTATTGGTTTCCATGACCACTTATCCATCACAGGAATAAAAAAAATCTTTAGATGTGGCTGGATTAGTGGAGGGGGTAGGTGAGGCCACGGGCAATAGCGAGAAGCAAACTGCTGTCTAAGAAAGTTATTCACTTAGAAGTGCAGTGAGTGATTGGAACAGATTACCACAGTGGGGGGACAATGACACATTTTCAAGTGAGCATGAGGCAAGTGGAAAAAGGTTAATGGAAAAGGAATGGAATTAAGAGATGGTAGAATCCATTAGGAAGAGCAGACTAGATGGGGAAAGTCTGCTTTAATGAGTAAAGCAAATGAAAAGGCCAGGATAGGGAGGATGTTCTTCCTTTTCACAAATGGAAGCATGGCACATGCTTAAAACTATGTACTGGACATTTTAACATTAGGTGCACAGAGCATTTTGGTGACTGTTGAAGGGGAATGAAAGGAGTATGCATGTTGTTGCAACAAGAAAGAATGTGCCAAAGAACTTGGATACGATGTAGTTCTTTGACTGACAGGGTTTCCTGTTTTGGGAGGAGAGGGGGCTTTACCTACATAAAGTTTAACAAAAGTTGGATGTGATACCAGAGTGCTGCTTTGTGAATGCATCCAGTGATTGCATCACTGACAGAATAGTTGGACACGATGACTGGGAGGGTGTTTCAAGGTTTGTAAAATAAAAGCTCATGACCTTGATATCAGGCCATCAGATATGTAACATCTAAAATGGTGACGCCTTGTGTAGGAGCGGCTACTCTGGCTCCAGATGTGCATTTTGTATATTTATGTATGTTTTGTTAACTTGGCATCTTTTTGGGAGTCCATTTGCTAGATGAATGTGCGGTCGCCAGCAACAGTGGTTTTTTGGGCTTAGGCTGTGGATTTGCTGTGTTTTGCAGTAGTGTTTGTTTTGGATTGTTGGGCTGTCCAGGGCTGTTTGGGGCCTATAGTAGTTGCATCTGTGGCGGATGAAGACTTGGTCTGCTAGTTTGGATGTCAGAGGGATCGGTCTGGGTCTTGGGATGATCCGGTTGTTGGAGATGAAGCTGGCAACAGTTTGGACGGTGGTGATGGTGAGGATTGCTGTCGTTGCTTGGTCACATTGGTAACTTGTGATTGTCCAGGCCTTTGAATGGTGGTAGTCATTTTGGGTTCTTTTGAATTGGAAGAGACTGGTCTGGGACTTGGGACAGTATTGTTGCTGAAATGGAGCTAGCAACGGTGTGGATGTTGTTGATACAGAGAATTGATGTTGCTGTGATGGGTCGAGCATGGTTAATGCAGATATGGTGCTTTCAGATGGCTTGGACTCTGTTGTTATTGTGTTATGTATGGGTATTTTGTTTGTGTTTCTGTTTGCACTTTAGCTTAGAGAAACGCAATTTTGTTCAGCTGTGCAGTGCTACTATATGGTCCGAATGACAAAGTTTAGTTTGACTTTGATGTTGCTGACTGTTGGCAAGCTCTCTTTCCTCCCATCTAAAAGTCAGTTTTTGTTTTTTAAAGATGTCAAGCCTTTAGCCTTTCTAAATCTGAGAGGAAATGCATTCCACACACCCAGCGCTAGAATGGAAGGTGCAGTTTGTAGTTCCATTAAGGCTCTTGGATACAACCAAACATTTTCCTTTATCTCTAGTGGGTGGTCTTTAACTTCTCTACCCATTTCAGCTGCCATTGAGAAGTTATGTACACATTCGTAAAGTACACATTTGTAAATTGTAATTAGATCCTCTCAGTAATCTGAAACAAATGAAATACAGAAGCTTTTTTAACCCTTGTTTGTATGCCAGCTTTTCAGCTGTCTGATCTGCTTAGTAAAAAACCTCTATATTCTTTCCATTCTATTAAGGCGATCCTTTTTACAAAAACAAACAGCAGTATGGTTTTCTGTACAAGACCTAACTGATGTCCTTTCACGTCACCATTGCAGTGATGTCCTTCAAGGATGCATCTGCAGTCCTTACAAATGGGTTGTCCTGTCGTCAGGCAGCCCTTCGGTCGGCCGGATTCCAAAGTCTGGGTCTGGGTCTGGCTTCGGCTGGTGTCGCACTTCACCCGACGTCATTGCGGCAGTTTTTCGGGTATAAAGGCATCAGCCGACGCCATTTTCCCCAGTCTTTCTTGCCGCGTGGCGCCCGAAGCAGAAGCTGTTCGCAAGTGCCGGTCGGTCAGATCCAGAGATTACTACTTCCTAATACTACTTCGAAGACTTCTATAAAGCTAAGTACCCCGTTGGGGACTCTTTCTTGCCTCAGCCGATGTCAGAGAAAGTTAATAATTGTTTATCTTGTGGGAAACAAATACCTCATAAAGATTTCCACTCCTATTGCATACATTGCTTAGGCCCAGACCACGACGTAGCAGCTTGTCTAGCCTGTGCTTCTTTTAACCGACGGACACTTAGACGTCGCTCGGACTTTGCTGAACAGATTTTCGGCTCCAATTTTGCCTACATTATGCCGTCGGACCCTCCGACTACGCAAATAACCAAGAAACGCAAAGAAAAGGACCGACACTCGCGGTCCGCGGTTTCGGCTGAAACCGCGGTTAAGCAATCCACGAGTGTCTCTGTTTCGGCCGAAGCCGAGCAAGCGGTCTTTTCTTCAGCAGAAAACTTGCCTTCTACCGAGGCCTCTTCTGTACTGGTAGAAACGGCTTCTGAAATCCAGCCTTCTGTTGCGATTTCACAGGATTTATCAGACACCATTCCACTTGATATTTCTACCCTTGCACGTGGAGCTGCTAGGCCTCCTCCAGCTATGTCTACTAAGGCCTTTGCCAGGGCTAAAGCAGCCAAAACTTCCAAACCTGTGCCTGCCAAGCCCCCCTCTCACAGGCCCAGCTCCAGTTCCCATATGCTTTCTTTGGCACAGGATCTCATCACTTTAATTCGTGGATCCCAGCCTCTTCCTGACAGGGCCTCTCTCCCTCCTCCAGAAAAGAGGCCTAGAGCAGAGCCCCCTGAACCAGTAGCCGAAGATGATTCTTCTGATGATTCAGATCATACAGACCCTCCTGAGGCTTCTTATTCTCCTTACGAAGACTCTGATGCTGAGGAGTCCATCCCTTCAGCCTCTCCTCCTGAGGAATTTTCCTTTGGGGAAACCTTGCATGCTATGAGGGAACAATTTCAGTGGCAGGGCCAAGATTTCTCAGACTCTTGAAAAAGGCTTAGGACCTTTCTACACTTACCACAGCATAGGCCCTTAGCTACTCCTCCAGTTCTATCTGTTGTTGATGCATTTAATGATGCTTGTACTTCTCCTGATACCTCCGGCTCCTGCTAAGCCTGATAGGTACTACAGGGTCCCGGACACTCATCACCACTTATATAAGGCCCCTTTTGCAGATCCAGAGACTATCTCCCAGGGCCCTAAAGCTGTAGCAGCTACTACTTCTAAAAACCCCCTCCCCTCTGAAAGGGATTCCAGGTCCTTAGAGAGATGGGGTAAAAAAGTTTGCACCTCTGCTACTTTGTCAGCTAGAGCTTTGAACTGTCAATTTCATATGATTCAATATCAAGAGTTTATGCTTGACCAGTTGACTAAACTGTCCTCTGAAGAATCTTTAGATAAAAAGTATGTTCAAGAAATGTTACATAACATACAGCAGGTTAGTAACCATTCTTTAAAATGTGGCTATGATGCACTGGAGGCTTCCTTTAGATCAGCCATGACTGGCACAGTCATCAGGAGGCATGCATGGTTGAAAGAGCAGGCATTACCAGACCATGTCAAATCTAAGCTTTTGGATGCACCCATGGACAAGGTCAATTTATTTGGTACCCCCGCACAGCAGGTTCTGAAAAAGATGGAAGAGAAAGCAAAATCAGTGCAAACAGTAAAAGATTTCTTACAAGTTCAACCTCCAAGGCTTAGCAGGAATTGGCCCTCCAAGAATTGGTCCTTTCCAGACTCCTCTAAGGCACAAAGAGGCAGGAATAGGCGCTCTAGAGGCAGAAACCAATCCAGGGGTGCCTACAGGGGTCGCCAGTGGCAGGGTAACAACCAACGAGGCACGGATACAGCCACCACCACTACAACAGCTCAATCACAGTGACTTGGCAGTGACACCGCCTTCCAGGGAACAACTAGAAGCACCCTTAGGCGGAAAGCTAACATTATTTTCAAGAAACTGGCACTGCATTACAAGAGAAAAATGGATTTTGCAGACTATAGACAAAGGTTACAGGTTCCATTTCCATAAATTACCAGGAAAGAAAGGAATGCCAAACCTACCACCTTCTCAAAGGGCAGAAGCTCTAAAACAAATATCTCAATTACTAACAATGCGTGCTGTGGAAAAGGTACCATTGATGGAGCAAGGGAAGGGATTTTATTCCAGGCTCTTCCTGGTACCAAGAAAAGAAAAGAAATGGAGGCCTTTTCTAGATCTGTCCGCTCTGAACACATTCCTCATTGTTCCAAAATTCAAAATGCTGACCCTACAGCAGCTTCTTCCCATGCTGGGCAAGGAGTCTTGGCTGGTAACTCTAGATCTCAAGGAGGCATACCTGCACGTCCCCATAAGACCAATTTGCAGAAGATACCTCAGATTTCTTGCAGGATCAGAGCATTATCAATTCTCAGCATTGCCCTTTGGCTTATCTACTGCGCCCAGAGTGTTCACGAAATGCCTGGCATCAGTAATCGCTCATTGCAGACTTCAGGGAATTCAAATCTATCCCTACCTGGACGACTGCCTGATACAAGCGGACAACAAAAGCAAATTAACAGAAGACCTACAAAGAGTCATCTACCTGCTACAAGCCCTGGGATACACAGTCAATACAAAAAAGTCAAGGCTGATTCCATCCCAAATAATAACCTTTCTGGGTGCAGAACTGGACACATCAAAACAAATGGCATTTCTCACTGCAGAAAAGAAAGAGCAACTTCCTCTCTATTTCTTGGCATTAACAAAGCAGAGCCATCTAACTGCAAGGAAAGTGTTACAAGCTCTAGGCTTCATGGCATCCTGCACAATTCTGGTCCCTCATGCCAGGCTTCATATGAGAAAGCTACAGTGGTACCTAAAGAATTTGTGGTCTCAGCACAAGCACAGCCTGGAAACCAAAATTCCAATGATCCCATGCCTGAAGCAAGAGTTCTTATGGTGGGCTCAGGCCTGTCAAGCAAACACAGGACTGCCCTTCTGCAAAAGTCAACCAAGACAAACTATCACGACAGATGCCTCAGACCTCGGTTGGGGGGCACACATGATGGACAAGTGCATTCAAGGCCTATGGACTCAAGACCAGCTACATCTGCACATAAATCTAAAAGAAATGATGGCAGTAAAATTGGCAATCCAGGCATTTAGACCTCTTCTCCACGAAGGCCAGCTGTTGATAAGGACAGACAACACCACAGTTATGTGGTGCATCAACAAACAGGGAGGCACACACTCGTACCCCCTATGCCGGCTGGCACTAGATCTATGGGATGTGGCTCTGAGCTACAACCTTCAGTTGCAGGCAATTTATGTACCAGGGAAGGAAAACATTCTAGCAGACATACTAAGCAGAACTACAACAGATGCCCACGAATGGATGCTGCACCCGGACATCTTCAAAGCCATCACAAGACAATGGGGATTACCACAAATAGACTTGTTTGCATCCCCATACAATCACCAGTTGAAGAAATTCTGCACAAGGACTTTCCACCCACTTGCTTGGAAGGTGGACTCCCTATCTTTCAGTTGGAAAAGCCTGACAGCATACGCATTCCCACCACTTCCCTTGATGCACAAGGTGCTTCTCAAGATCAAAGAGGAACGTCCGAGGATCATTCTGATAGCCCCAGACTGGCCAAGACAACATTGGTACCCTCTGCTGAGGAGCATGTCCCGGGAACAAATATGGAAACTGCCCCTGATCCCATTACTGCTGACACAAAACAACTACAACATTCTGCATCCAAACCTAAAAACTCTACAGCTAACTGCCTGGAACATTACATGACAGAAATTAACCCAAATTTATCCCAAAGGGTTAAGGACATAATCCTAGAGGCTCGTAGACCTTCAACACGAAAGAACTATGCAGCAAAATGGAAAAGATATCTCATCTGGAGTGCTGCAAAGGGCCAAGATGTGACACTGGTGAACATAGCCATCATCCTGGAGTACTTGGCCGAGCTCTACCACACAGGCCTGTCCTATTCCTCCATAAAGATACATGCATCAGCTATTTCAGCACAATACAGCTTGGATCCTCCTGTCTTCTCGCATCCTCTGCTCAGACAGTTTCTGAGGGGAATTAAAAATGTAAAACCTCCCAGAAAACCTCCTTTGCCAGCATGGGACTTGAACTTTGTGCTGGAAAAGCTGACTCTACCTCCTTTCGAGCCAGCAGCTACAGCAGACTTGCAATACTTATCCTGGAAAACTGCCTTCCTGCTGGCAATAACTTCAGCAAGAAGGGTCTCTGAGCTCCAAGCACTAATGGCAGTGCAACCCTTCCTGATCTTCCATCAAGATAGTGTCCATGAGAACAAATCCTACATTTATGCCTAAGGTGGTATCCAGAGTCTCTTTAAATCAGGCTATCCACCTTCCTACATTCTTCCCCAACCCACAGAACAGGGGAGAAAAGCTCTTACATACCTTGGATGTACACAGGCAATTACGCTACTACCTGGATAGGACAAAAAACAATAGAAAAACTAACCAGCTTCTGGTAGCTTATGCAACAGGAAAGGAAGGAAAACCAATTTCTAAACAGACAATCTCCAAATGGATAGGAAATTGCATTAGACTTTGTTACTCCTACCATGGAAAGAAAACTCCAGAGAACATCAGGCCTCACTCCACAAGGGCCACAGCCACTACCACAGCTTTCTTACGAGGAGTGGCTACCAAGAACATTATAGAGGCTGCTACTTGGACCTCCGTGCATACATTTGCCAAGCATTATAACTTACCTCTATACTCTAGATCCCGTGCTGGCTTTGCCACTGCTGTTTTGCAAGGGATCCTGACTACACCATAATCTATTCTCATTTCCTCCTCCCCTAGTTTAGCTATGGTATTCTACCCATTTATAAGGACTGCAGATGCATCCTTGAAGGACATAGTACAGTTTTGTACCTACCATAAATGTAGATGTCAGAGAGGAATGCATCTGCAGTCAGGATTACCCACCCTCCTTCCCCTCTGAGGTACTCCTAGGGTGTTTACCAATCTTCAGCTAGCTTGGGGGGATCTATTATGGTGTATTTGTTTGCATATATGTACATACATGTTTACTTTGTGTGTTTGCTCTCTACTATTTGGAAACTTTGGCATTTATCCAAATTTAGCCTACCAAGAGGGCACCTGGCATCTGGGGCAAGAAACAGAGGAAAATGGCGTCGGCTGATGCCTTTATACCCGAAAAACTGCCGCAATGACGTCGGGTGAAGTGCGACACCAGCCGAAGCCAGACCCAGACTTTGGAATCCGGCCGACCGAAGGGCTGCCTGACGACAGGACAACCCATTTGTAAGGACTGCAGATGCATTCCTCTTGGACATCTACATTTATGGTAGGTACAAAACTGTACTGGGATCCCCTGTTAATGGCAGCCGGACTTCCGACGTGTACCAAAGCCTTAGGTTGTTATATGGATGTATGCCACACGTGTGGTCCCTGCTCATGGCATGAAGGTGCGACGTATATAAACGTTCATTACCTCAGAGCGTGTTTGTTGTCGGTCTGACCATCGTCCGTGATCGTCTGTATGAATGCTGATGTTCATCGTGTTCTGCTGCTGCAGTCATCACACTTGGGTTATCCTGCCGTCAGGCGGTCCCGCAGTCGGCCAAATCCCAAAGTCTTGGTCCTGCGTCGGTTGTAGTCGCTTCTTCCCTGACGTCAGTGCGACAGGGGGATAAAAGAGGCAGCCGACGCCATTTTCTTCCGTCTTTCTTGCCGCGCGGTGCCCGAAGCAGAAGCAGTTCGCAAGTGCCGGTCGGCTAGCTCCTGAGATTTTTTAATCGAATTTCAGCCCAAAGTCTTCTCTAAAGCTAAGTATCCCATTGGGGAAACTTTTCATGCCTCAGACCGATGTCAGACAAAGTTAATAATTGCATTTCTTGTGGGAAACAAATACCCCATAAGGATTTTCATTCTTATTGTATTCCTTGCCTAGGCCCAGACCACGACGTCTCTGGTTGTCTGTTTTGTGCTAGGTTCAGCAAATGTACAATCAAGCGTCAGGCAGATTTTGCCCGACATTATTTTGGCAGAAAATTTAACTATAGCATGTCGTCGGAGCAACCGACATCAGCAATGATTAAAAAACGCAAGGATAAGGACAGGCAACCAAGGCCAAGACCAGACACTGAGGCCTCAGCAAGGCCTGCCGCCGTTTCTCCGGTTTTCAGCGAGGCGCCTACGCAGCCCCTGACTACCGTTGATTTAGAAATTCCGACGGCCTCCCAGACCGAATCAGCTGGGCCTCAGGAGCCGGTTCCATCTCACCCCTCGGACGCCAACCCTGACGGTGATCCGGAGATTTTGGACAGGCCTTTGGTTTCTGAAGGTGTCTTCAAACCGACAACTATCTCTATTAAGTCTTATGCTAAACTTAAAGTCCCCTTAAAAGTTTGGAAACCGGGTCCACAGACCCCCCACCAGGCCCCTATGCCTAAAAAACAGATGCTTAAGATGGCTGAGGATTTAATTACCCTTATCAGGGGTTCACAACCCCCTCCTGACAAAAGGCCTAGACTGGAGGAAGATTATCCTTCCTCTGACCAAGCATCCATTTCCTCAGCTAACTCTGAGGACCAGGATTATTCCTTCCCGCCTTATGAAGACTCAGATGCTGAAGAGTCCATGCCGTCTGTCTCCCCCCTGAAGACTACTCTTTTGGGGAAACATTACACACCATGAGGGAACACTTCCACTGGGAAGGCCAAGATTACTCTGACTCTAAGAAAAGACTCCGTTGATCTAGTCTAAACCCAGATTCCTTACCTCCTGCACCAGCTAAACCAGACAGATACTACCGAGTTCCTGATTCTCATAAGTTTCTATATAAAAGCCCTGTTGCAGACCCCAAAACAATTTCCCAGGGTCCCAAAGGGGTTAAGTCCACTACTGCTAAGAATCCACTACCTTCTGAAAGAGATTCCAGAGCATTAGAAAAATGGGGAAAGAAAGTGTATACGTCTGCCACTTTGGCCATGAGGGCCTTAAACTGCCAATTCCACATGCTAAAATACCAGCAGTACTTGATTACACAGTTCAAGCAGAAAATGATCCCTCAGACAGATCAACCTGATTTCAAAGAGATGCAGGATTTGCTGCATGCAGCAGAACAGGTGGGAAAGCATACCTTACAGTGTGGTTTTGATTCATTGGAAGCCTCATGTAGAGCAGCTGTCACAGGATCTGCAATACGTAGACATGCTTGGCTAAAAGAGCAAGCCTTACCAGAACATGTCAAAGCAAAGTTATTGGATGCTCCATTGCAGAAAGATGTGTTGTTTGGTGTCAAAGCAGAGGAAGTTTTAAAGAAAATGGAAGAAAAGGCAAAATCTATGCTGACAGTTAAAGATTTTTTACAGGTACAACCTCCTCGTTTCAGCAGAAACTGGCCATCAAAAAACTGGTCCTTTCCTGCATCAGACAGACCCCAAAGGGGTAGGTACAGACGCCCAAGGGGCAGAGGCCAGCCACAAGGTTCTTTCAGGCCTAGACAATGGCATACAACAACTCAAAGAGGTGGAGACGAAAGATCTCAACCCTTCAGGAAACAAACACAATGACTTCCCTCTTCGCTTGCCAAGCAAAATTGCCCTGGCAGCACCTTTGGGAGGAAAACTGGCTCTATTTCCACAAAATTGGCGCATCATAAAGGACAAATGGGTTCTGGATATTATTACCCGCGGCTACAGATTTCATTTTCACACTTTACCACGGATGACAGGCATGCCAAATCTGCCTCTAAACCAATGGGCAGAGGCACAAACACAAATTTCAGCTCTCATGGATATGAAAGCAATTCAAAAGGGTACCTACAAAGGAGCAAGGTCAAGGTTTTTACTCAAGGCCATTTCTAGTACCAAGAAAGGACAAAGCCTGGAGACCCATTTTAGACCTCTCAATTCTAAACACATACCTGGAGGTACCCAAATTCAAAATGCTCACACTACAGCAGCTTCTTCCCATGCTGGGCAAGGAGTCTTGGCTGGTACCGTTGGACCTCAGAGGCATACCTGCATGTCTCTATCAGACAAGATTGCAGAAGATACCTCATATTTTTGGCAGGTACAACGCATTATCAATTCTCTGCATTGCCCTTTGGCTTATCTACTGCGCCCAGAGTATTTACGAAATGCCTGGCATCAGTAATTGCATACTGCAGACAGCGAGGAATACAAATGTATCCATATCTGGACGACTACCTGATCCAAGCGGACAGCAAGGCCATTCTACTTAATATTCCTGGGTGCCAGCTTAAATACAACGGCCCAGATGGCTTCTCTCATGCCAGACAAACAAAAACAACTGACTCAATACTTCAAAAAGATGGCAATTTTTACCCAGCTCACTGCAAGGAAAATCCTGCAGGCATTGGGGTTCATGGCTTCCTACATTCAACTAATTCCACATGCAAAGCTGCATATGAGGAAATTACAATGGTACCTGAAAAGTGTATGGACTCAACACAGGCACAGCCTCGAAACAAGTATACCTCTCATTCCCTGCCTTCAAAAAGAGTTCCTATGGTGGGCTCAAGCATGTCAAATAAACAAGGGTCTTCCTTTTGTCTTACCTCCAGCAAACCAAACTATGACAACAGATTCTTCAGACTACGCCTGGGGAGCACATATGGCAGGACAGTGCATACAGGGCAAATGGTCTGCAAAACAAATGCATCTACACATCAACCAAAAGGAGATACTAGCTGTGCAAAATGCACTGACAGCCTTCAAGGACCTCTTGCATCCAGGACAACTACTAAGGACAGACAACACCACAGTTATGTGGTACATAAACAAACAGGGAGGAACACACTCCTACCCTTTATGCAGACAGGCAATGACCTTGTGGAGCACAGCATTGACTTACCAAGTACAACTGCAAGCACAATTCCTGCCAGGAAAGGAAAACATATTGGCAGACGAATTAAGCAGAAATTTGGCAGATCCTCACGAGTGGAGACTACACCCACAAGTATTTTCAATGATAACTCAAAGGTGGGGACGCCCAGACATTTGCCTCCCCCAACAATTGCCAACTACAGAAATTTTGCACAAGGACTTATCATTCCCTAGCCTGGAAAGTGGACGCCCTATCATTCAGTTGGACAGCATTGACAGTCTATGCCTTCCCACCACTACCTCTCTTGACCAAGGTATTACTGAAAGTCAGATCAGAGAGACCACAAATGATCCTCATTGCTCCGGACTGGCCACGTCAGCAATGGTACCCATTACTAAGGACCTTGACTCACAGCCCTCCATGGATCTTACCTCAATTCCCACTTCTGTTGACTCAGCAAAACTCTCAGATCCTTCACAGTCAGCTCAGGACTTTAAATTTAGCTGCATGGAGAATACCTTGAATTATCAATCAACACTTCTCTCAAAGGACGTCCTGAATGTCATTTTGGAGGCCAGGAGGCCCAGCACCAGAAAAACTTACTCAGACAAATGGAAAAGATTTTGTGCATGGAACCAGGCTAAAGGCCAAAATTCTTGGATACCAAACATTCCTCAAGTACTGCAATACTTAACTGAGATGCTACACAAAGGCCTTTCTTTCTCATCCATTAAGATCCATGCTTCAGCCATTTCAGCTCAATATAATACGGATCCTCCTATATTCTCACACCCTTTGCTAAGGCAGTTTCTCAGAGGGGCTAAGAATACAAGACCCCCCCAGAAAACCCCCAACACCAGCCTGGGACCTCAACTTCGTTTTAGAAAAATTAACACTGCCTTCTTTTGAACCAGCCTTCTCAGCAGAACTACAATACTTGTCATGGAAAACAGCTCTGTTGCTGGCTATCACCTCAGCATGCAGGGTCTCAGAACTACAGGCACTTATGGCAGTGGAACCTTTCATCATTTTCCATCAGGACAGAGTCTCTTTACGAACTAACCCTACCTTTATGCCAAAGGTAGTATCGAGTGTGGCTTTGAATCAGACCATTCATTTACCCACCTTATATCCAAACCCCCAGAATAAAGGAGAAAGACTCCTTCACTCTTTGGACATTCACAGACAGCTACGTTACTATTTGGATAAGACAAAGACCTTCAGGAAAACTGACCAACTCTTTGTATCCTATGCTGCAGGTTCACAAGGAAAGGCCATTTCAAAACAGACCATCTCCAAATGGATAGCACATTGTATCCGCTTTTGCTACTCACACCATGGGAAAGCAGTGCCTGTGAATATTGGGTCCCATTCTACCAGGGCTACAGCAACCTCAACAGCCTTTCTCAGGGGGGTTCCAACCATGGACATTCTGGAAGCAGCTACTTGGAGTTCAGTGCACACCTTTACCAAGCACTACCACCTTCCATTATACTCAAAAACCAGAGCTGGTTTTGCCACTGCAGTTCTGCAGGGCATCCTAGCTACACCTAACCCAGTTTAGTACCAGCCACCCATCCATAGCTTTGGGATTCAACCCAAGTGTGATGACTGCAGCAGTATAACACGATGAACATAGTACAGTTTTGTACCTACCATAAATGTAGATGTTAGAGTGTATATACTGCTGCAGTCCAGGTTACCCTCCCACCATCCCGTCTACATACCGGTGTGTTAGTTATAACTCCATGTACATCAGTCTGTTGGATGCATGTCTATATGGTGTATTTTCTAACAGCTACTACTATTGCTTATCTACTAAGGTATTTTTGCATAGTTATTTGTATTGCCTTCCTAGTTGGGGGCACCTGACATCTGGGGCAAGAAAAACTGAAGAAAATGGTGTTGGCTGCCTCTTATCCCCCTGAAGGCATAGGAAAAGCGCAAGGAAATTTGGCAAGATTTGGGGCAGGAATACTCTAAACTTACTTTCATTGAAGAAAATGCAGTTTGGTACTTATTACAGGCGCAAATGTAGAAAAGGTGTGCACCTGTGTGGTAGGTGGTGACAGAAAAGGAAACTGACCCAAGGATATATGTTCTTAGTGTTTCACTGTTGCAATCCTGACTTGTGGAATTTCCTGCAGTTAAAGCCCTTAGCTCACCCGACTACCAGAGGAAAAATCCCCCTCCTCCAACAGCTGCTAGACACCCTGACTGATGTCAGTATGCTCGGGTATAAAGGGAGCCAGCTGACATCATAACTTCAGTCTTTACTTGCTGTCTGAGCCCAAAGTAGAGTTCCAGTCGGTGTGTTTGTCAGTCTACACCATAGAGAAGTCTTCAGAAAGCTAAGTACCCTGTAGGGGAATCCTTTCTACATTTCTTGACTCATGTCAGAGAAGGTCAGTAATTGTCTCCATTGTAGTAAGCAGATTCCACACCAAGGCTTCCATTCCTTTTGTGTCACCTGTTTAAGCCCAGATCACAACATGCCTAATTGCCGTTTCTGTGCTTGTTTCAACTCCAGGACTGTTAAATCTACTATTAGATGTAGGGGTGAGATTTTAGCAGTGTCAGGTTCCCACTGTCCAATGGCATCAGCTAGTCATTCTGAGGCGGAGTTCCCCAAGTGTAGAAGGGAAAAGGAAAAATGACCCAGGCTTAGGACCTCCAATGACAAAAAGAAAAAATGACCCAGGCTTAGGGCCTCCAATGACCATCACTCTCTGTCAGTTAGACTAGTAATCGCTGAAAAAGTTGAGGTGCTTTTTGCAGCCCCCTTCCATGACTGAGGTGGTGGCACAGGCCTCTCTCGAGACCTTTTCGGGGTGTGATATGCGGGTCCCTCATCCTCCTCACAAGCCTTAAAACATAGTTAATCGGTCGGGTCTGGGGCCACTCTGCAGGTCTCTGCTTCTGACGAATGTACTTTAACCGGTGATGCTTTCTTGCAACATCAGCCCATGCCAGCTGCTCATTCCTGTAGAGAGACTGGTGTCTGAGTTGTGGACGTACCTAGGCCCAAATTGAGAGCTACCCCAAAGAAGGGTACTTCTTCCTTAACTATGCCTAGGCCTACCGGCTCCCACATACAGGGTTATCAACAGAATTTAGTTAGACTAGCTGAAGACTTAATTTCCCTGGTTAGATTCAGGCAACCCTCTGTTGAGTCTTCCCAAGGGAAAAAGGAAAAGGGGCCCTACTCCAGAAGTCCTTCTTAACCCTTTTGAATCAGCTGAAGATTCTGATGAGGAGGAATCTATTTTTGATGAGGGTCTCTCCTTGACTTCCTCTAAAGAGTCAGATTCTGAGGAAAACATGGCTTATGCGTCCCCCCCCCCCCCATTAAGACATATCCTTCAGGGAAACTCTTAATGCCATGAGGGAGCATTTCCATTGGGATGCCCAGGATTGGCCACAGTCCAAGAAGAGGATTAGGGAATTTCTTAACCTGCCAGAGCAGAAAACTGTTGCCATGTGTTCTGTTTTTAGAGATTGTAGATGGTTTTCCTGGAATCCTCTTTGAATCCAGACTCCCTTCCTCCAGCCCCTCACAAACTAGACTTGTTTTATAGAGTTCTGCACTCTCATAAACAGGTCTTCAATAACCCTTCTGCTGACCCAGAGTTTGTGACCCCAGGATCTAAAGGAGCCAGAGCTATTGCTTCCAACCCCCTCACCCACTGATAAAGTAGGGCTCTTGATAGATTTGGCAAAAAAGTTTATACCTGTGCCACCTTTGCTGTGAGGGCCTCACTGTCAAGTCCACATGATTGAATACCAGGAGACCATTCTGAATCAGTTGAATCAAAAAATTAAAAACCCTGAAAATAAAAAAAAAATTCCAAATAATTATGCTAGGCGGTCTCTACACTGTGGCTGTGATGCTGTGGAAGCTTCCAGATGGGATGCAGCTGCTGGTTCTGTTATTAGAAAACATGCATGTATAAGGGAACAGTCTCTACCGGAGTATGTCAGATCTAATCTTTTGGATACCCATCTAGACAAGAATTTCCTCTTTGGGCCCAAAGCTGAGGCTGTACTTAAGATGGAGGACAACGCTAAATTTATACCAGTTGTTAGACTTACAGGTTCAGCCTCCTAGATTCAGTAGAAACTATCCTTCTAAACACTGGTGTTTTCCTTCACAATCCAAAACCAGGCAGGGAAAGTCATGTAGGGAAAGGACACGAAGGCTGCAACAACAAAGACCCGGGCAGTGGATCTCCGATACTTCCAGACAAGGGAGCTCTAGGCCACGGGCACCTGGCAGAGAACAACAATGACTCATCCATGCCAGCCTCTCTGACACCCTTTCCCTCCACCCACAAGATTAGGAGGAATGCTATCCCTTTTCAAAGAAAATTGTTCTCATCATTTTGGACAGGTAGGTTCTAAACATTATTTCAAATGGCTACAGACTCCGTTTCAAAGAGCCACTAAGGCACTTAGGCGGTCCAGGCATTCACCCAAATCAGAGGACAGAGGGTCTTTCCCCCAAATCAGAGGACAGAGGGTCTTTCCCAAATACAGAATTTCTGCTCCCAGGGCTCAGTGGAACCAGTTCTAGAAAACCAAAAAGGAGGGGATTTCTACTTCAGGCTATTTCTGGTTCCCAAGAAGAAAGGCTGTTGTGTCCCATCCTAGACCCGTTTGCCCGCAATCAGTTCCTGCTGGTTTCAAAATTCAAAGTGTTAACTCTTCAAAAGCTTTTACCCATGATATCCCCACAGGCCTTCATGGTCACGCTGGATCTGAAAGATGGGTACTTGCACTTTCCCATAGAGGAATCGCACAGAAACTTCTTACGCTTCTGAGCAGGTACCAGTCACTATCAGTTTTGTGCTCTGCCCTCTGATTTGTCTACCACTCCCAGAGTCTTCACAAAGTGCTTAGTGCCTGTAATTGCCTTTTGCAGAACCAGAAGGGGTCCAGATTTACCCCTACTTGGATGATAGTCTTGTGGACTGTATAAGGCAATCAAAACTCTATGTAGATTTGCTGTTCACCCAGAATCTCTTTACCTCCCCTGGGTTTCATTATAAATCTTCCCAAATCAACTGCAGAGCTTTCAACCAGGATTGTCTTGCTAGGAGTTCATTTGGATTCCTTCCTACAGAAGGCCTTCTTACCTCCAGATAAAGTATCTTTCCTGATACAGTACTTCCTAAAAATCAGAGAGACAGTGCCTCGCATAAAGAGTTCCTCAGAGCATTGGGTTATATGCTATCCTGTATCCTTATGGTTACCATGGCCAGGCTACACATGAAGAAACTCCAGTGTTGTATCAGGAATGTGTGGTGCCAGCATTCACAGCCCTTCTCAAGCAAGATACAACTGATTTCCTTGCGTCAAGGAGGAATTTGCATGGTGGGCATGAGCTTGTGCCCAGAACCAGGGCTTTCCTTTCAAGTATACCCCCAAGACCACACCCTCATCACAGACAGCCTGGGGAGATCAATCACTTCCTGACCCAGGGGAAGTAGGAACCAGTTCGGCAGCCTGGGGAGATCAATCACTTCCTGACCCAGGGGAAGTAGGAACCAGTTCGGCAGCCTGGGGAGATCAATCACTCCCTGACCCAGGGGAAGTAGGAACCAGTTCGGCAGCCTGGGGAGATCAATCACTTCCTGACCTGGGGAAGTAGGAACCAGTTCGGCAGCCTGGGGAGATCAATCACTTCCTGACCCAGGGGAAGTAGGAACCAGTTTGGCAGCCTGGGGAGGTCAATCACTTCCTGACCCAGGGGAAGTAGGAACCAGTTCAGACACAAACATATAAACTTGAAAGCTCTTACAGCAATTCAAAATGGCCTGGTATCATTCAGAGAAAAATGGAAACCAGGAGTCCTATTAGTAAAAAAACAGACCACACCAGAGTCATGTGGTACATAAGCAGGGGGGATACTCACTCCTACCCTTTCTGTCGCCTAGCAATGCAAGTTTGGCAGACTGCTCACTTTGTGGGGTTACGCCTTTTGGCACAATATCTGCTAGGTGCACAAAACTGTATAGAGAATCACCTCAGCAGAAACCTGATGGACCCCCACGAATGGCATCTGCATCAGAAAAGATTTCTCAGCAGCGCTAAGAAATGGGGAGTTCCCAAGATGAGTATGGGAAAATACTCAACTGAAGAAAAAAATTCTGCTCCAGGAGCGTCATACCCTCAGCCTGGAAGACAGGTGCATTCTCTTTCCCTTGGACTCGTCTTTTTATCTATGCAGCCCCCCCCCCCCCTTACCTCTGCTTCCCAGAGTGCTTCTAAAAATAAGGGAAGAAGGACCAAGGGCAGTACTCGGACTGGCCCAGACAAAGCTAGTGTCCTCTGCTACTCAACTTAACCAGAAACCATGGCAGTTACCACAGAGAGTGGACCTTCTGACTCAGGACAAGGGAAAGGTTGTGCATCCCAACCTGCAGACACTCAGACTTTCAGAGGATAATTCCACAGCATCCTGAATGGAGCCTGCTGTAAGCAAGCAGGTACAAGATTTTCTTAGAGACTGGAAGGCCCAGTACTAGGAAACTTTACTCAGCTAAGTGGAGAAGATTTTCCATTTGGTGTGAACAGCATGGACGCAGTCCTTTCTTAGCCAAGATCCCCATCATCCTAGCTTACCTGGCTAATTTGGTTGGTAAGGGCTTATCTTATTCCTCCATTAAAATTCATGCCTCTGCCATTTCAGCCCATATCCCTGCACTATCTCCCTACACTCACCTCCTTCTGGGACAGTTTTGTTAGGGAGTGATTCACATCACCCTACCCAGGCGATAACCACATTCCTCATGGGACCTCAATGTTGTTGTGGAAGAACTGACCCGGCTTTCTTTCAAACCATTGGCTTTTGCTAACAAAGTTTCTAACTTGGAAACTGCCCTTTTGTTGGCCATTACTTCTGCTAGAAGAGTCTTTGAGCTGCAGGTTTTCCTGGCAGTAGAACCTTCCTCATCTTCCGTCCAGACAGGGTGTCCCTCAGAAATAACCCTTCTTTTATGCCCAGTGTGGTGACAGACACTTCATTAAATCAGGCCATTCACCTGCCTGTCTTCAATTCTTCATTCCTTGGATGTACACAGGCAGTTGGATTACTATCTTGACAGAACTCTGACTTTGGGAAAATCAGACCAACTGTTTGCGGCCTTTGCCACCAGTTCTGAAGGAAAACCAGTTTCCAAACAGACAGTCTCCAAATGGATCTCCCACTGTTTCCTTTTGTTACGGCCATCATAGTAAGAAGCCACTTGATGCTGTCAGGACTCGCTCTACTAGGGCCACTGCTACCTCCGCTGCCTTTCTAAAAGGGGTCCATACCAAGGACATTCTGGAAGCTGCTACCTGGTCATCTGTGCATGCCTTCACCAAGCATTATGACTTATCAGCTTTTTCCAAATCCAGAGCAGGATTTGCCTTTGCCGTTCTGCAGGGCATTTTGTCCTCTCCTGAATGTCCCTTTTACCCCCCTTTTTCAGCTTTGGGAATTATCCCACAAGTTAGGACTGCAACAGTGAAACATGAAGAACATAGTACAGTTGTGTACACTTACCATAAATGTAGATGTTCAAGTGTATTCACTGTTGCAGTCTTCTTTCCCCTCCCTTAGCCTGCCATATAGGCTGGAGCAAGCTTCCTCTTAAGCCAAGGGGTCCCTCCTTTTGCCCTTTCTCTTGCTTCTGTCTCTTGGACCCTTTACTTAAGGACCCATCTTGAGGGGCCTTCTACCTTCAGGGGGACAACAAAAAACTGAAGTTATGATATCAGCTGGCTCCCTTTATACCCCAGCATGCTGATATCGGTTAGGGCATCTACCAAATGTTGGAGGAAGGGGGAATTTTTCTCTGGTAGTCAGGCCAGCCAAGAGCTTTCACGGCAGGAAACCCCAGAAGTCAGGACTGCAACAGTGAATACACTCGAACAGCATCATTTATGATGTGTACACAGCTGTACTTATATGAGCAAGCAATGACCAGTCGTCAGCAGTGAAGGTTTGTGAATGTTGTAATGCACAGCAAACGAGCATCTCTAGGAGAAATCAGCTGATCATTCTTTATAGACAATTGGTGTGTTTAATTTGGAGTTTGGCATGCAGTTTTGGAGACTAATAATTACAAAGAGACCGATGCATTATGGAGGAGAGCAGCAAAATATAATTACTGGGCGACACTGGAGTCTATTAAAAAAGCACAGAAGATAATGTGAAAGAAACATTGAAGACCACAGAGGGTAATATGAGAGAAATGTTTAAGTACCTCAAAAGGAGCATATGTAAGGGTGCTGTCTTTCAAAAAATATTCAAAATCAGGATGTGATTGGAATATGCAAGGTGATTGGCTCAGTGTAGCAGTATTATTATTTCACACAAAGGGTAGTAGCTTGTAGCAGACTTTCTGGTGAAATAATAAGTCGAAGCACAGTTGTACTGAAAAGTGTACTTGGATAGTTCTAAGCCAGTTCTTTTGAGAGTAATAAAAACATTTTACAGTATTATCGGTACATCTATTAGTGAAATTCAGATTGGGTATGTCGGAGGATCCTAATTTATCATCAGTCTGTGTGATGTGTGTGTGTATCGAGCAGAAATGACTCAGATTCATCGAGTCTGAATGTCCTGTAGATTAGGCGAGTCCTGTATTGCAGAGTAAAATCTACTTTTGATTTGTAGTAGCACGTAAAGCATTGCTTATTAGTACTAGTAGCAGCTTTCACTTTAAATAACTTTATTCACCACTGCTTTTGTCTTGCACGTGTAGGTAGCTATATTACCACTATTGGAGTTGACTTCAAGATCCGAACAGTGGAAATTAATGGTGAAAAAGTGAAGCTCCAGATCTGGGATACTGCTGGCCAAGAACGGTTTCGCACCATCACATCCACGTAAGTTTGTGGTTCATATGCACTTCTTTGACTCTGCCCTTGAGGTGGGAATCACAGAGTTCAGTTTAGGACTGACTGCAGAGACAAAAGAGGGTAGACTTGATGTACATTTGCCTCTTTATGTTTTAATAGGGTTACCACCTTTCCAGGTGCCTAAAGTGGGATGTTTTTAGCAGAAATGTGAGATTTTGCAGGACACACCATACCCCCACAGCCACTGCAAAGGACATAACTTCACTTTTTTGACAAAATAAAAGTTTATTCATATAACATTGGAGTTGCTTATGCTATTTCTTATAACATTTAGGCGTTTCAGATACAAAGTAATTGTTTTATGCAACTGTTAAAGAAAATTAGGACTTTTATTGTCCTAAAATCTTGAGTCTAGGTGGTGACGAGTGCTCATGAATGCTCGAGTTAGTCAGCAGCCCGTAGCTGTGTAGCTCTTGTTTGGGATCATGCTTTTAAATCTGTTTGAAAGATTTGCTGTTGATTCTCAGTAATTCCTTTTTACACTTGAAGCCATTTTGCTGTATGGCACAGATGCTGAAAAGGTATGCTCCTTTGGTGGTAGGTGGGACAAAAAGGAAACGTTTGTTTGAATATATTACTGTACAATCCTGCGTATACTGTCACCAAGGAATGAGAATGTTTATTGCAGGGACTTTTAAGCTTTTACTAATGGTGTTGCCCTTTTCCCCAGATTGTGCCTGTTTTCTTGTGCAGCATTTATGTTGTGGTGAGCTTGTGTTCTTCTATAGCTGTTGGGATAAGCCTGTATGGTGTGTGGGTCTTGGTCTAACTTCGCTTGCACAACTCCCATGCCAGAGTAAGCCTGTTACTTTGTGTGGAGTTGCCACTGGGGCATGTGTTGTTTGTGTGATTTTTACTCTAGATGACCCTGGTATCTTTTGTGTCTGTGACATGATGACTCCCATGCCAGAGTAAGCCTGTTACTTTGTGTGGAGTTGCCACTGGGGCATGTGTTTGTGTGATTTTTACTCTAGATGACCCTGGTATCTTTGTGTCTGTGACGTCATGATGAGCTTGTTTTCATAGAATCATGGGAGGATACTAGGCTAATGGCACTGAGGTCCGTACAAAATCTAGCCAGGAGTTTATCCCCAAAAAAAGAAACCTCAGTCAGCACCTGTTGCCACTGTCAGTGAGGGACACAGGTGGAACTCCTGGGACAAATTTGCGCTTGAAGAGGGTCAGTGAGGTACTCTGTTTGACATACGTGTGTGACCTAGGGTGAGCACGTTTTATCTCATGGCTGTTTCCTTTGAGTGAGTGTCTAATTTTTGGTTATTTCCTTGAGATGAGCTGGTTTTACTTGAGATTAATTTTTTCAGCACTGTGGTCTCTGTGGACGCTTCATCCCACAGACACTAGCTTCTTGGGGAGAGAGAGAGACTGAGAGACAGACATATGTATGCTTTTGTGTAACTTTCCTCTTCATCTCAAGCCTGTTGATTGTGTATGGGTTAACTTGTCATGATGGTTGGATGCCAGCAGTCTTTCTTTGGGCAAGGCCCTTCCATCTTCTCGTCTTGAGCACAGTCACTGTGGATGCTTCTGAGCTACAGTGCGGTGGGTACATTTCAGTGGGTCTGTGGTTCAGGGAGTCATTGTGCTAGGAGTTATCTTCATGTGGTTCAGGGAGTCATTGCACTAGGAGGAGTCATTGCACTAGGAGTTATCTTCATGTGGTTCAGGGAGTCATTGCACTAGGAGTTATCTTCATGTGGTTCAGGGAGTCATTGCACTAGGAGTTATCTTCATGTGGTTCAGGGAGTCATTGCACTAGGAGTTATCTTCATGTGGTTCAGGAGTCATTGCACTAGGAGTTATCTTCATGTGGTTCAGGAGTCATTGCGCTAGGAGTTATCTTCATGTGGTTCAGGGAGTCATTGCGCTAGGAGTTATCTTCATGTGGTTCAGGAGTCATTGCGCTAGGAGTTATCTTCATGTGGTTCAGGGAGTCATTGCGCTAGGAGTTATCTTCATGTGGTTCAGGGAGTCATTGCGCTAGGAGTTATCTTCATGTGGTTCAGGGAGTCATTGCGCTAGGAGTTATCTTCATGTTACCGTACTGGAGATGAGAGCAATTTTCCTTTCCCTTCAAGCCTTTCAGATTCCCATCCATGCAGACTGACCACGTACCTTCCGTATGGTATATCAACATAAAGGGGGGAACCTCAGTTTTTTTCTTTTATGCTAGGGGCCTATGAGCATTTGAGAATAGTCCTTGTTGACAGACTACCTTTTAATGACATTCACTTTTTTGGAGTGCACTCCCTTAGTACACAGATTGAGCAGGCGACTTCTCATTCAATACTAGTAGCCCGTCATTTTGTGTTAACTTGTCATGATGGTTGGATGCTTTCATTCTTTCCTTGGCAAGGCCCTTCCATTCTGGGGAGGATCTTCTGTTTTTTGTTTGGGGGGGGGGGGGTATTTTGCAACTTGGTAATATCTCTGATCACTACCAAATGCAGGGATGAGTTCTTCCTTACCATGTCACCATGGAGATGTCTAAGGGACACCCTGTCCCACTTATTTTATTTTATTTTCCATTTGTTTACCAGGTTAGTCCAACTGGGCATAATGTGACCGTTTTCAGCGGAGACCTGAGGAGAAAAGCTCAAAATACATAGTAAAAAATTATAAAAACATAATAAAAAATTAATATAAACAAAATAAATTATATAAACATAGCAATTTTGTACAAAGAGCATAGAACATATAAAATGAGTAAAAATCAGAGTTTTACAATTGATACAGCATACAGTGGTTAGAATATTGAGAAACAAACAAGATATTGTACAACAAATATAGAATTGCTTGAACATAAATTCAAAAAGCAGTTTCCATAGACAAACAAGGTCATAAACTAGAAATCATAACTATAAAGGTGGCCCAAACACCTGGTTCACAGTACTGTGCACTAAGTGAAACTACACAGGACAGCTGTGATCTAGGGATGTTGAAAGTCAGGAATAGGTGAAATTAGTCTGGTTCTGTACAGGAACATATCCAAGTTTTGAATAGGAGATTTTTTAGTAGGGATTTGGAAGTATGTTTACTATTTAGACATCTGATGTCAGGGGGTAGAGAGTTCCAGCCCTTGGCAGCTACATAGGAATAAAGAGTTTGGCCTGAGCTATGTAAGCAATTGGTAATAGTCAGCAGGGCAGTATTGGAAGATCTTAGTTGATGCACAGTATTATGGAAGGTGAGCAGACCAGAGAGGGCAGCTATTTTATTTGGTTGGTATGCAGGACCCAAAGGACTTTTGCCCCCCCCACCCCCACCCCATTTATTTTGCCCTGATACCAAAGTTGTCACTTCAGAGATAAGGTTTTTCAGCATTAATTTTATTCTGTTTTCTGAGTGTCACAGTTACAAGAGTAAATGTAACTTCAGTGCCTAAATATCTGAGTACTTGGATTGTTTGTATGGTATTGCAGGTAAGTAACTCACCCCTATTCTTTGTATAAAGATTTATTCAAAACCTAATGTTAGAAAAAGATTTGCAGTTCATATGTTTTTTCATGTGTGCATCTAACTGACCTTAGGAAGGCATTTTCTTAACATGTAAAACTGGGTGTGGTGAGTAACACTCAGAACAATCGCTTGCCTAGCCTAAGTTACACAGACTGAGATGTTTTTTCAGAAGCAACTGAGGTTTGAAAAGGTAGAAGACATGCTGGGAACTTCATTTGTGTCATGGAAATGAAGAAGCTAAAAAGTTCTGAGTAACACTGAAGTGACGATGTAGAGAGGAAAAAGTAACTCCTGCATAAGACCAGCAGTAGTAAAGGGTGAAATTTCCCCTTGTGTATGTAATTCACTGAGTAGTACTGTTAGTCGGAGACCATGAGGGGCCCTGGGGAACAAGAACAGGAAGTTTCCAGGTGGGCGTATTTAAGCACATACTTGTGTATGTACTTTGACTGGGTTAGCCCCACTAGGCCAGTGTCCTCTTTTTCAAGGGCAGCCACAGGTGGTAGTGATACTGACTAGTGGAAATTTTCCAGGGCACTGGAGAACTCCCCCTGTTCTTTCTTCCATAAGAGCCGTGGGATATTTTGCATTCCGTTAAACTACTGCCGATTTGTGCAGCTGGAAGTTCAGGTTAATGTCTCATCTGAAGGAGAGCACGCTCGGTGTCAGTATCATGTACCTGTAGTGGGAATAGAACCCACAGCTTCCTGCAACATTTTCATCTGATGGACAGCATTTTCAGTGTCAGTATCATGTAACTGGAGTGGGACTAGAACCCACAGCTTCCTGCAACAAAGGAGAATCTGCTACCTGTTGAGCCACTATCACTATGAATAGCAGCTTGAGGCGACATCAAGTTTACAGATTAATACAGTATTAACTGAGTCAGGCATAGTGCTTTTCTTTGTGCATTCGGACCTACAAAAACAGCAGTGCCCTGTCAAGGCATTGTAACAAAAATGCTGATTAAGTATTTGCATCATGATGTTTAGACACTTAAAGGGGAGTGCTGCACCAGAAAGGGAGTTTGTACCAGGCAGTAAGGAATATTAGCCTTAAAACAACATTCAAGTCCCAGAATAATGTTAGAAATTCTCATGAGTATCTTGAAGTTTCAAGAAGTTGTTTGGAAACCTCTTGTCACTGTGCCAAAGTATTTATTTTGAAGGCCATCTGTAGTGTAGAAATACTCAGTTTGATTATCGGCATTGTGCAAGAGACTTCACACCAAAAAAAAAATGAGAAACTTCGCTAAACATTTGTCACAGATATGCAACTCCTTGCTTAGAAGAGAATATGCTTGTGTTTTCTAGGATGATGTGAATCCTGCTTACCTGTCCGAGGTGTCACCTCCAGCCCTGTCTGAGGTGTCACCTCCAGCTTCCTCAACTGCTCTGCCTTTACTGCCCAGGATGTTCGTGTTACCCTGCAGCAGTCATCACACTTGGGTTATCCTGCCGTCAGGCGGTCCCGCAGTCGGCCGGAATTCCAAAGTCTTGGTCTGGCGTCGGTTGCTGTCTCCTCTTTCCTGATGCCAGTGCGCTAGGGGGATATATAATGCAACCAACGCCATTTTCTTCAGTCTTTCTTGCCGTGCGATGCCCGAAGCAGAAGCAGTTCGCAAGTGCCGGTCGGCCGACTCCTGAGATTTTTCAATTTGAATTTCAGACCGAAGTCTTCTATAAAGCTAAGTACCTCGTTGGGGAAACTTTTCTTGCCTCAGACCGATGTCAGAAAAAGTTAACAATTGTATTTCTTGTGGGAAGCAAATACCTCATAAGGATTTTCATTATTGCATACCTTGCCTAGGCCCAGACCACGACGCCACTTGTCAGTTTTGTGCTAGGTTTAATAAGCGTACTATTAAAAGACTCTTTGATTTTGCATGACACTACTACAGTAGGAAATTTAACTGCACCATGCCATCGGAGCTACCGACTACCGGCGTGCACAAAAAATGCAGGGATAAGGACAGACAGCCCAGGCCTAAGCCAGATTCCGAGGCCTCAGCTGATCCGGTCTCGGGTTCTCTGGTCCTCAGTGAGGCTCCGACGCAGCCACTGACTACCGCAGATCTGGAACCCGAGACTGCTACAGAAATTTTGGCGGAAGGCACCAGGCCGACGCAGCCATTTAGTTCAGGCCCTTCCGACGACATGGCTACAAAAGACGTCGGTGCTACAGAAACGCCATCGGTTTCTGAAGGCGTTTTCCGACCGACGACTCTCACCATTAAAACGTTTTCTAAGTCGAAGACTCCTACTAAATCTGAAAGGACTGCACTTCAGTCTCCTGTTCAAGGCCCCATGCCTAAGAAACAGATGCTCAAAATGGCTGAAGATTTGATTTCTTTAATCAGGGGTTCCCAGCCCCCTCCTGACAAAAGGCCTAGACAAGAGGATGATAATGCATCCTCTGAACAAGTGTCCATTTCTTCAGACTCCTCTGAGGACCAAGATTACTCCTTTTCTCCTTATGAAGATTCTGATGCTGAGGACTCTATTCCCTCAGCTTCTCCTCCTGAAGACTACTCATTTGGGGAAACTTTACACACTGTGAGGGAACATTTTCACTGGGAAGGTCAGGACTACTCTGACTCAAAGAAAAGGCTCAGAGAGATTCTTTTACTCCCTCAACACAGACCACTTGCCATCCCACCAGTTTTGGACATTGTGGATGATGTTTACTCTTAGAATCCAGTTTGAACCCAGACTCTACCTCCTGCTCCGGCTAAGCCCGACAGATACTATAGAGTGCCTGATTCCCACAAATTTCTTTACAAAAGCCCTGCAGCTGACCCAGAGACTATCTCCCAGGGTCCCAAGGGGGCTAAGGCTTCTGTGGCTTAAAACCCAGTACCTTCTGAGAGGGATTCCAGAGCACTAGACAGGTGGGGGAAAAAGGTTTACACCTCAGCCACACTAGCTATGAGGGCACTTAATTGCCAGTTTCACATGCTTAAATATCAGCAATTCCTAATCTCTCACTTAAAGCAAAGAATAACCACTCTCCCTCAACAGTCTGAATTGAAAGAAGTACAGGATCTGTTGCACGCCACTGAGCAGGTGGGCAAACATACCTTACAATGTGGGTTTGTTTCTTTGGAGGCCTCCTGCAGAGCAGCTGTCACTGGGTCTGTTATACGTAGGCATGCTTGGTTAAAAGAACAAACTCTGCCTGATCATGTTAAAGCAAAACTACTAGATGCTCCCTTACAGCAGGATGTGCTTTTTGGAGTTAAAGCAGAAGAAGTTTTAAAGAAAATGGAGGATAAAGCAAAATCTATGCAGACAGTCAAAGATTTCCTACAGGTACAACCCCCTCGCTTCAGCAGAAACTGGCCAACAGGGGCAGAGGACAACCACAAGCCCAGTATAAGCCTCGCCAATGGGGCACTACAACACAGAAGGGAGGAGAAGACTGGTCTCAATCCACCAGAAGGCAAACTCAATGACTTGCACCTCATCTGGCCAAGCAATACTCTCTTGGCAGCCCCCTTGGGGGGGAAACTCACACTTTTTGCAGACAACTGGCACATTGTCACAAAGGACAAATGGGCCCTAGACATAATTTTACGAGGATACAGATTCCACTTTCACACCTTGTCAATGAAAAGAGGAATGCCAAACCTGCCACAAAATCAATGGGCAGAGGCACAAAAACAAATTACAGCCGTCATGGACATGAGAGCTATTCAACGGGTACCGACTCGAGAGCAAGGCCAAGGATTTTACTGAAGACTCTTTCTAGTGCCCAGAAAGGACAATGCTTGGAGACCAATTCCGGACCTTTCAATTCTAAACACTTACTTACAAGTACCCAAATTCAAGATGCTAACTCTACAGCAGCTACTTCACATGTTGGGCAAGGAAGCATGGCTAGTAACGTTGGACCTCAAGGAGGCATACCTGCATGTCCCAATCAGACAAAGTTGCAGAAGATACCTCCGTTTCATTGCAGGTTCAACCCATTACCAATTCTCTGCACTGCCCTTTGGCTTTTCTACTGCGCCCACAGTCTTCACAAAATGCCTGGCACCAGTAATTGCATACTGCAGACAAAGAGGAATTCAAATATGTCCATATCTGGACTGCCTCATCCAAGCAGAAAGCAAAGACATTCTCTTACATCATCTGGCCTTTGTAAAGCATCCACTAAACTGCCTGGGGTACACAGTAAACGAAAAGAAGTCAAATCTAGTACCCTCACAAAAAAATGACATTCCTGGGTGCCAGCTTGAATACAACGGCCCAGAAGGCTTATCTTACGCCAGACAAGCAACTACAACTGACTCAATATTTCAGGACAATGGCAACAAAGTCCCAATTAACTGCAAGAAAAATTCTGCAGGCCTTGGGCTTCATGGCATCTTGCATACTAATAATACCATTTGCAAAGCTGCATATGAGAAAATTACAGTGGTACCAAATGTTCCGCGTTTGCACAGCTTTGCGCGGTCGTACACATAGCGCAGCGCCGGTTAAACAAAGTTAAACTTTTTCTGGCTCCGCCAAGTCTGTTCTTCAAATTTTCCCTTAAGGAAGCTCTACTCTTAGTATAACCAGACTACTCACTGTATTATAAGCCTAGCACTTGTTCTCAATACTTCTCTACTAAGTAAGCACTCTCATACTAAGTAAAGCACTACATCTACTTACCACCCCTGTGAATATCCACTTCCCTTAAAGGTATACCACTCCCTTATACTGTTCTAGCATGTCGAGTGGTAGATTACTGGCGTCGTCTCCAGTTCAGCTGGTCAATCTGGGCATCTTGAGACAATGCTACAATTGTCTCATGTACACAGACAACCCTCTCCTCCTCCCAGCAAACAAAAATACATGTGAGAGATGCAACTATATAGCCAAACTGGAGGCTGAACTCTCTCAACTCAGGGCTGGCATGACCAGACAGGAGGAGATGGCAACCACACACACAACAATCCCAGTCCCACATAGACCTACCACAACTGCAAACCAAACACATAAAACACAAAGACATACTGGAGGCTCTAATAAAAACTTACCAAAACAACAGAGGCTCCCAAAGCAGACATCCAAAAATCCACCACCTCAAAACAAAACACATGCAACACATACTTCAATAAATCGGTGTGTCGACCAATCGCAGCCCTTAAGGCCAAACACCTTGCCTGATACACTAGTAATAGGTGACTCCATAGTCAGACACACTGATGTCCCACTGACCAGGCTGAACAAGGAGAAGGTGACTGTGAGCTGTCTATCGGGAGCTAGGATCCGCCACATAACACACGCACTCAGGTCACTCCAAAGCAAGTACAAATATGACTCCGTCATTGTCCATGCTGGTGTGAATGACCTGAGATGTACCTCCCTGGACTACATGAAGAGACATAGAGGAGCTCTCCGATTATGTAGCCCAGGCTGGTATGACCCTGACCCTGAGCAGCATCTTGCCCTCACCAAGAATGATACCACAATACAAAGACAAGATGATCAGCTTTAACAATTGGCTCAAGTACTGGTGTCATTCTAAGGGGATCCAATGTCTGTCTGCCTGGGATGATATGTTGGACAAGCCACGCTGCTCGCAAGGATGGCTTACACCTGTCACCACTGGGCTTCCGGATATTGGCTAAGGCTCTTGCCACCCCCATAGTGCCTTTTTAGGAAGGCTCAAAGACAAACCCACCTCCTTAGAAAACAAAAATGGAAAAAAATAAGGGTAATGCTGCTCAACGCCAGAAGTCTAAATCTCAAGATGCAGGCACTTGATGCACTCCTCAGCATGGAGAACATCGACGTCTGTGCAGTAACTGAAACCTGGTTCAAGGCTCCTGAGAGCACCCCAGCGCTACCAGGCTATACCTCGTATCATGCTTTTCGCCCCAAAACCGGGCGAACCACAAGGAGGGGAGTGTCCATATTCATTAAGGACACCCACACCTCCAGGTTAGTAACAACACATGAAGCATCAGAGACCATACAGGTGCAACTAACCATAGGCAAAACTGCTATACAACTGGTAGCATGTTACAGACCACCCTCCCAATCTCAAGAACCCCACTCAGCCTTCCTGAAGACATTGGAGGATATGAATGTATCACAAAATACCATTATACTGGGAGACTTCAACTACCCAAACATAGATTGGGTACATTATTCTAGCCCTAATACCCTAGCCCAAAGGTTCCTGGAATTCATAAATTCAAATGCACTGGAACAACTAGTCACCTCTCCCACTAGGGAGATAATATACTAGACCTGATCATCACAAACATGGGGACAAAATGCTCCACACGAAGTATACCCTCACTAGTGAGATCTGACCACAAACTAATCACCCTGGATATACATATCCCACCTCCACCCCCAGCACAAAAGACCACAGTGAAAAACTTCTCAAAGCAGACTTCACTCTTCTTAAGACTGAGATGGTATCCTTTAAGCCCACTGTGCCAGTGGATAACACATCCCACAATGCCGAATCCTTCACAAATGCTTTCTATGGACATCTCCAAGAATGCATGGATCATACAATCCCAAACAAATCCAAGTCTCTCTCCACCAAATGTAAGCGTCCTGTCTGGTGGACCTCAGCCATAAACAAATTGTATAACAAAAGAAGGAGGCTACTGCGTCAGGCGAAATACCATGAAGGAAGACATCTCTGATCAACATTAGCAGAAAACTACGTTCTCTCAAAAAACATCCAAGGCAAACTTTGAAAGAAAAATCGCTAAGGACACTAAAGATAACCACAAAGCCTTCTTCAGCTATGTTAGAAACCTGGTGGAAACCCTCAGATATGCTCAGAGTTGGTTCACAACAACAAAAAATACACTGAACCCACAGATATTGCTAACATTCTGGCTGACAGGTTCAGTGCAAATTTCTCGCCTCCTTCACCCCCAAAAGAAGAAATACTTATCCCAGCTGAATGTAATCTCCCTGTCATCTCAGATGTCCAAGTGAGAACCGCCCTAAACAAAGCAAAGAACACAGCATCAATGGGACCTGGCGGTATCCCGGGGTGCGTGTTATGTTAACTCCAAGAGGAGCTAAACCCACACATAAAAATGCTATTTAACCTTAGCCTTACTTCGGGATATGTACCTGAACACTGGCGTGCAGCAACAGTGGTCCCACTCCACAAGGGGGGTGCCTCTACAGACCCTGGAAACTACCGCCCCATAAGCTTGACTAGCCTGGTCTGCAAAGCTATGGAAAAAATCATTATGGAACTCATAAACGGAGACATAGGGGACCTACAGACGCTTGACCCCACCCAGTTCGGCTTTGTAAAGGGCAGATCCTGCCTTTTAAACCTGGTTGACTTTTTCGAAACAGTCATTAGAGCCATTGATGAGGGCAAAGCAGTCCATACAGCATACCTGGACTTGGCTAAGGCCTTCGACACAATACCCCATTCAGGCATCATAGATAAGCTAAACAGCTTAAAAGTAAACCCTTATGTCACTAGATGGGTTGCAAACTGGCTAAAGGACAGAACCCATAAAGTTAAAATCGCTGGAGCAATGTCAGACTAAGCCAGTGGTGTCCCACAGGGATCTGTCCTGGGACCCCTCTTGTTCGGCATTTATTTCTCAGATGTTAAAGCAAACATGGGAGGGCTGTGGCTGACCAAGTTCGCAGATGACTGCAAACTAGGCGCCATAGTCGATACACCAGCAGATACACACATCCTACAAAAAGGCCTCACTGAAACGGACAACTGGTGCCGTAGTCACGGCCTTAAACTAAATGCCAAAAAATGTATAGTCATCCCTTTTGGAAAAACAAAGTACCCACAAATTATCACATAGACAGCAACCCACTGAGTACGGAAAAAGTAATCAGAGACCTAGGGACCCAAGTAGACAGCGACCTCTCATTTGACACCCACATTGCCAAAGTGGTTAGAAAAACATTCTACCTTGCACACCTCATCATGAAGGGTTTCACATCCAGATCCAAGGATGTCATTGTACCCCTATATTTCTCCCTCATCAGACCCATGATTGAGTACAATGCCCCATTTGGTATGTACCTTACCCGGCACTTGCAACAGCTGGAGAGACCACAAAAGTACCTCACCAAAAGGATCAAGGGTCTCCAACATATGTCTTATTCTGCCAGACTAAAGAAACTTCAGCTCTATTCAGTAGCATACCGCCTGCTCAGAGGTGATCTCTGCCTGACGTACAAGGCCATGTCCAATCAGGATCTGATGGACATGCTCCACCTCAAAAAATCCAAATCCATCAGGACCACGAGAGCTAAAGACTTAAACCTCGGCACAAGTATGAATAGGACATGCTGGAGGGATAGATTCATAACCCAGAGGCTTCCCATGCTTTGGAACAGGATCCCAGTTCGTATTAGGCAGAGCCCCTCACTGACTCTCTTCAAGAGAAATCTTGAGTGGATGGGAGATCGTAAGTTTACCCCAGGGGTCACATCTGTGTCACTGCTAGACAGGGGCACAGTAAACTAATTCTATTATATAAGGGGACCTTCACTGTATCACTACTAGACAGAGGCACAGTATTCTAGATTTGTTCTGTACATTTTTGTACCACTTCATGGGGTGGCAAAAGCCACATCACTATGGCTAGGCTTACAAATACCCCAGGGCAGATAGCCTAGTACTGTACTATGAAACTATGAAACGCGTATGGTCTCAACACAGCCACAGCTTGGACACAATGATATCTCTCATCCCCTGCCTACAACAGGAATTTCTATGGTGGTCACAGGCATGTCACCTCAACAAGGGTCAGCCTTTCACCTTTTCCCCCAGCCAGGCAAACTATCACAACAGACGCTTCAGATTACGCCTGGGGGGCACACATGGCAGAGCAATGCATTTAAGGCCTATGGACTGCAGATCAAAGAAATCTGCACATAAATCAAAAAGAGATGCTAGCTGTATAGAAAGCTCTGACAACCTTCAAGGATTTAATACATCCAGGACAACTTGCAATAAAGACGGACAACACCACAGTAATGTGGTACATAAACAAACAAGGGGGTACACATTCCTACCCTCTATGCAGGCAAGCAATGATCTCATGGAACACAGCTCTGGCTTACCAAGTTCAGTTGCAAGCTCAATTCCTGCCAGGATAGAAGAACACATTTGCAGACGACCTCAGCAGAAACATCAAGGATCCCCACGAGTGGAAACTAGATCCACAAATATTTGCAATGATAACTCAAAAATGGGGCCTTCCAGAAATAGACATGTTTGCCAGTCCTCAAAACTATCAACTGACAAAATTTTGTACAAGGACATTTCACCATCAAGCTTGGAAAGTGGACGCACTCTCTCATTGGAAAAACCTGACAGTATATGCCTTCCCTCCATTGCCTCTCCTCACAAAGGTTCTTCTGAAAGTCAAAAAGGAGAGACCACTACTGATTCTCATAGCCCCAGACTGGCCACGCCAGCACTGGTACCCACTATTGAGAAATATGGCCCACAGCCCACCATGGATATTGCCTCAAATCCCCCATTTGCTCACACAACAAAACAATCAGATTCTTCACAGCCAGCTCAAAACTTTAAATCTGGCTGCATGGCAAATCAACTAAACATACAACCAGCTCCTCTTTCCCAAGTAGTTCTGGATGTTTTTCTGGAAGCCAGGAGGCCAAGCACCAGGAAGGCTTACTCGGACAAATGGAAAAGGTTTTGTGCCTGGAACCAAGCTAAAGGCCAGGACACAATTCAGCCTCACATTCTACAGTATTTAGCTGAGATGTTGCACAAAGGACTTTCTCCTCCATTAAAATCCATGCTTCAGCTATTTCAGCTCACTACAACACGGATACACCTTTATTTTCACATCCTCTTCTAAGGCAGTTCCTCAGAGGGGCAAAAAACATTAGACCACCCAGGAGAGCTCCTACACCTACATGGGACCTCAATTTTGTTCTGGAAAAACTAATGTTACCTCCCTTTGAACCAGCTTTCTCTGCAGACCTTCAGTTCCTATCATGGAAGACTTCCCTGCTGCTAGCAGTAACTTCAGCTAGAAGAGTCTCAGAGCTACAGGCACTAATGGCAGTGGAACCTTTCCTCATTTTTCATCAAGACAGAGTTTCTCTACGTAATAATCCTTCCTTTATGCCTAAGGTGGTTTCCAGTGTGGCTTTAAATCAAACCATCCACTTACCCACCTTCTTCCCAAATCCACAGAACAAGGGTGAGAGACTCCTGCATTCCTTGGACATTCACAGGCAACTTCGTTAGCCTTCAGAAAATCTGACCAGCCCTTTGTATCCTATGCTACAGCCTCTCAAGGGAAGGCTATATCAAAGCAAACCATTTCTAAATGGATAGGTCATTGCATACGTTTCTGCTATACTCATCATGGGAAACCAGTTCCTGCTACCATTAGGCCCCACTCTACCAGGGCAACAGCTACCTCTACAGCCTTTCTCAGGGGGGTGCCAACCAAGGAGATTTTAGAAGCTGCAACTTGGAGTTCAGTTCACACCTTTACCAAACACTATCACTTTCCTTTTTACTCTAAGACCAGGGCGGGCTTCGCCACTGCAGTTCTGCAGGGCCTTATAGCCTCCACTAACCCTCTATGATACCTCCCCCCTTCCTTAGCTTTGGGATTCAACCCAAGTGTGATGACTGCAGCAGGGTAACACGATGAACATAGTACAGTTTTGTACCTACCATAAATGTAGATGTTCGAGTGTTCACCCTGCTGCAGTCCAGGTTACCCTCCCTCCATCCCCTCTGTTCTGGCTAAATCTCTTCAATACCTTACTGATGTATTTGCTTATAACTGAAGGGATTTTGTGTTTGGGCAGAGGTTACTCCATTTGGTACTAATTTCTGACCACCTTTTTGGGGGCACCTGACATCTGGGGCAAGAAAAACTGAAGAAAATGGCGTTGGTTGCACTATATATACCCCTGGCGCACGGACGTCAGGGAAGAGGCGACAGCAACCGACGCCGGACCAAGACTTTGGAATTCCAGCCGACTGCAGGACCGCCTGACGGCAGGATAACTCGTGTGATGACTGCAGCAGGGTGAACACTCTAACATCTACATTTATGATAGGTACAAAACTGTACTTTTCTGTACCGTACAGCAGTGCTGGTCTCACCACTCTTTTGTACACCTTTTCTTTTGTTCGACAATGAGTACTTCTTAGCACTTTTTACTTTAGTCCCAGAAAGAAAACCACTCCAAGTATCTGGGAGGAGTGGTCAAAATCATAGCAAGAAATAAAGCATGGGACAATTGACGCACCTCCAAAGACCCACTAGACAATATTAAATTCTGACAACTAAGGAATGAAAAGAAAGCCACATTGTTAGACAAAAAAAAAAACTTCTGTCAACACTTTCAGCAAAAACACCAGAACAAACCTCAAAAATGTTGGGCAGGCATAAACAAACTGCTCCATCCTGGCCAAACCTCCACTCCCACCCCCTCACCCTGCGACCTTAAAACTCCAGAGGAAACTGCTAACATCATTAACAATTGTTTTACCAAAACTATCCAATCGCTAGCTAGCCAACTACCCCCCACCGGCTCCTTTCAAAACTCCTCCACAGCCACTACCCCACTCCCTTTCGCCTTCCAACCTGCATCTACATCGACCATCCGATCTCAAATTAAACTAAAGCCCATTACCCTGGCAGCTGATCTCCTCCCACCAGAATATTTACAAAAAGGGGCAAATGCCATCACATACCCTGTCTCAATCATAATAAACCGCACCTTGACTGAAGCCACTATCCCCTCTCACTGGAAGGTTTCTCATGTCATTCCCCTTTGTAAAGGAGAGAATTCTTTAGACCTCTCAAACTTCTGACCAATAGCCATACTATCACCACTGGCCAAAATTGTGGAAAAGTGCATCCACAGCCAATTAATGCACTATCTCATCCAAAATAAACTAGGCCAACTCTCAGCATGGTTTTAGGCCACATCACAGCACCATTTCAGCCCTCCTGTCCTTCTCTATCAACATCACCCGAAACAATAACAAACTTACCTCATCTCTCTTCCTAGATCTCCCTGAGGCCTTTGATATGGTCAATCACCAACTGTTTCTCTGTACCCTGAAGGAACTGTCACTGAATAGTAGCTCTATTAAATGGTTCCAGTCTTACCTGTCTGATAGACAACAAGCAGTTTTATGGCAGAATACCCTATCCATACATCTACCCGTTACTCTAGGAGTCCCCCAAAGCTCCATACTAAGACCACTAGTCTTCTCAGTCTTTATCAATGACCTACCCACCATCACTCCCAAGGCCACCTACATCCAATATGTGGTTGACTCTCTCTACTTTAATATGTACTGCCTCCTCCTCAACTGAGCTTATGACCCTAACCCAGAATACTTTCAGTGATGTAGAAAAATGGTTTGCAAACCGTCAACTTCTATTAAACCCCAACAAAACTAAACTGCTCATCTTTTCTCCCACCTGCAAATCCACCTCACCATTCTTTACAAGTTCCAACAACGGCACTATTATATCCCCAGATACTCACCCAAAACTCCTGGGCGTCAGTCGATAAAGCCCTTAAATATGATATCCATGTCAGTCAAACCATCAAATATGTCAACAAAAACTGGGCTCTCCCTATACAGGATCAAACCCTTCCTCACTCCTTTGGCAAGAATCACTATCACTCTGTCCCACCTACTATCTACCCTCCTCTATGCCCCCCTCCCCATTCACTAACCTGAACCAAGCCACCCTTACCAAACTTGCTAGTTGTTACAGCCATATTGCTAGATTTGCTACAGGTGCTACCTCTAGGACCCACCATTGTGTCAACCAAACTCAACTAGGATGGCTGGAGTGGCCCAGTCTTCTCCAATACAACCAACTTATACTAACCCACAAAATACTGTATCAACCCGAAAAAACACCAACACTAATTTAGATCATCAAACCATACAGCAACCTGAGGTCACTATGCTCTGCTGACAAACTGCTGGTACAAACAACTAAGAGCATAAATGTGGCTGGGGACTCTTTGCCAACTCAGTAGGCAAAACTTGGAATATGCTACCTGCCGAACTTACTCACCAATCTTCCTTAACCCAGTTAAAAAAAAAAAAAAAAAAAAAAAAAAAAACTCAAACTACAATTCCAACAGCTTTGGCAGTGTCCCTGCTTAAACCCCGACTATCGCCACCCACTGTTCCTGCAAACTCTCTCCCTAAGCATTTCAATCATATACTCTAATAAGTGTATGAATTCTTGAAGGGACTTGGCCCATAACTGCGTGTATTATTGTCTGAAATTGAAGCTGCATGATTTTGATGTCTGCTATGTTTTGTCTGTGTCTGTAACCCTACTAAAAACTGCATGTTATATTTATCTCTAAATGTTTCTATTGTTCCTAATGCATTTGTACTCTGATTTCTGGAACTTTTCTCCCCGGGCCTCCGCTGAAAATGGATATAGTTCAGTCGGACGTTCCCGGTAAACAAATTTAAAATAAAATAAAATAAATCTTTGATATACATCTGATATTCTGTGCCAGGTGGCTGCAGGCTCCTCTGATTCTAGTTTTGATCTCCTCGTTCAGACTTCCCTTCTCAACCACCCCTCCCAGATACATGGAGTTGTTTTCTTTGTGGGACTAATGGGACTAAAGTAAAAGATGCTAAGAAGTATTTATTGTCGAACAAAAGAAAGGTTACTTGTCATTTAACATTCATGAAGCCAGTGTGCTCTTCAAAAAAAAAAAAAAAAAAAATGAATTGCATTGTGTGCTTTACTGCGTACGATGCCGGACTGTCTGACCAGTTAAAATGATTTCACTCATTATCACAAGTTCTTCCAAATCTCCGCACACATTAGTTACCCAGATGTCCTTCAAGGATGCATCTGCAGTCCTTACAAATGGGTTGTCCTGTCGTCAGGCAGCCCTTCGGTCGGCCAGATTCCAAAGTCTGGGTCTGGCCTCGGCTGGTGTCACACTTCACCCGACGTCATAGCGGCAGTTATTCGGGTATAAAGGCATCAGCCGACGCCATTTTCCTCAGTCTTTCTTGCCGCGTGGCGCCCGAAGCAGAAGCTGTTCGCAAGTGCCGGTCGGTCAGAACCAGAGATTACTACTACAAGTACGAAGACTTCTAAAAGCTAAGTACCCCGTTGGGGACTCTTTCTTGCCTCAGCCGATGTCAGAAAAAGTGAATAACTGTTTAAATTGTGGGAAACAAATACCTCATAAAGATTTCCACTCTTACTGCTTACCTTGCTTAGGCCCAGACCACAACGTAGCAGCTTGTCTAGCCTGTGCTTCTTTCAACCGACGACGGCAGGCGTCGGTCTGAATTTGCTGAAGAGTTTTTCGGCTCCGCGTTTGCTTACATTATGCCGTCGGATACTCCGACTACGCAAATTTCTAAAAGCGCAAGGAAAAGGACCGACACTCGCGGTCCGCGGTTTCGGCGAAACGCGGTTAAGCCAACCGAGTGTCTCGGTTTCGCTGAAACCGAGTCCACGGGTTTTCCTTCCGCCGAAAGCTTGCCACTTACCGAGGCCTCATCCAGCTTGGCTGAATCTGCTACTGAAATCCCACCTGCTCCTGCAGGTTCACAGGATTTATCAGATACTATCCCTTTGGATATTTCTACCCCTGCACGTGGAGCTGCTAGGCCTCCTGCATCCATGTCGATTAAGGCCTTTGCCAGGGCTAAAGCAGCAAAAGCTACCAAAACTGTGCCTGCTAAGACCCCTCTCACAGGCCCAGTTCTAGTTCACAAATGCTTAGTCTAGCAGAGGATCTCATTTCTTTGATCCGGGGATCCCAACCACTTCCAGACAGGGCCTCTCACCCACCTCCAGAGAAGAGGACTAGAGTAGAGCCCCCTGAGCCAGTTTCTTCAGATGGCTCCTCTGATGAATCAGATAATTCAGACCCTCCAGAGGCCCCTTTTTCTCCTTATGAGGACTCTGATGCAGAAGAGTCCATTCCTTCTGCCTCTCCGCCTGAGGAATTTTCCTTTGGGGAAACCTTGCATGCTATGAGGGAACAATTTCAATGGCAGGGGCAAGATTTTTCAGACTCTAGGAAAAGGCTTAGAACCTTTTTGCATTTGCCACAGCATAGGCCTTTAGCCATTCCTCCAGTACTTACTGTTGTGGATGATGCTTTTAATGATGCTTGTACTGCTCCTGATTCTCTTCCTCCGGCCCCTGCTAAGCCCGATAGGTACTACAGGGTTCTGGACGCACATTATCATTTGTATAAGGCCCCTTTTGCAGATCCCGAAACTATCTCCCAGGGACCCAAGGCTGTAGCAGCTACCTCTAACCAAAAACCCCCTCCCCTCTGAAAGGGAATCTAGGGCCTTAGAGAGATGGGGTAAAAAAGTTTACACTTCTGCTACTCTTTCAGCTAGGGCCTTGAACTGTCAATTCCACATGATTCAGTATCAGGAATTTGTTAGACCAGTTAACTAAAAAACTGTCCTCGGCTGAACCATTAGACAAAAAATCTGTACAGGAAATGGTACATAACATTCAGCAGGTCAGTAATCATTCCTTAAAATGCGGCTATGATGCACTGGAGGCTTCCTTTACATCAGCCATGACTGGCACAGTGATCAGAAGACATGCATGGTTAAAAGAACAGTCCTTACCAGACCATGTTAAATCGAAGCTCCTAGATGCTCCCATGGATAAGCTCAATTTGTTTGGCTCCCCTGCACAGCAGGTGCTGAAGAAGGTGGAAGAGAAAGCAAAATCTGTCCAGACAGGCAAGGATTTCTTGCAGGTCCAGCCGCCAAGGTTTAGCAGGAACTGGCCTTCCAAGAATTGGTCCTTTCCAGACACCTCCAGAGCTCCGAGGCAGGAATAGGCGCTCAAGAGGCAGGGGTCAATCCAGAGGTGCCTACAGGGGACGTCCGTGGCAGGCTAACAACCAGCGAGGTACAGCCACAGATCCAGCCACCACCACCACTTCCACAGGACAATCACAGTGACTTGGCTCTGGCACCGCCTACCAGGGAACAACTAGAGGCACCCTTAGGCGGGAAGCTAGCCTTATTTTCAGTAAACTGGCATTACATCACAGGAGACAAATGGATTTTACAGACAATAGACCAAGGTTACAGGTTTCACTTCCATACTCTACCAAGGAAGAGAGGAATGCCAAACCTACCTCCAAATCAGAAGACAGAAGCTCTAAAACAAATAACTCACTTACTAAGGATGAGAGCTGTAGAAAGGGTACCATCTATGGAACAAGGGCAAGGATTTTACTCCAGACTTTTCCTGGTACCAAGAAAAGAAAACAATGGAGGCCTATTCTCGACCTGTCCGCTTTAAACACATACCTCATTGTTCCAAAATTCAAAATGCTGACCCTACAGCAGCTTCTTCCCATGCTGGGCAAGGAGTCTTGGCTGGTAACTCTAGATCTCAAGGAGGCATACCTGCACGTCCCCATACGACCAAATTGCAGAAGATACCTCAGATTTCTTGCAGGATCAGAGCATTATCAATTCTCAGCATTGCCCTTTGGCTTATCTACTGCGCCCAGAGTATTCACAAAATGCCTGGCATCAGTAATTGCTCATTGCAGGCTTCAGGGAATTCAAATTTACCCTTACCTGGACGACTGCCTGTTACAAGTGGACAACAAAAACAAATTAACAAAAGATTTGCAAAGGGTCATTCATCTACTACAAGCCCTGGGATACACAGTCAATATAAAAAAGTCAAGGCTGATACCATCCCATAGGATAACCTTCTTGGGTGCAGATCTGGACACATCAAAACAAATGGCTTTCCTGACCGTAGAAAAACAGGAGCAACTCCCTTTCTACTTCATGGCATTAACAAAGCAGAACTAGCTAACAGCAAGAAAAGTCCTGCAAGCTCTCGGTTACATGGCATCCTGCATAATATTGATTCCACATGCCAGACTACATATGAGAAAGTTACAGTGGTACTTAAGGAATTTATGGTCTCAGCGCAAGCACAGCCTAGAAACCCAAATTCCAATAATTCCATACCTGAAGCAAGAATTCCAATGGTGGGCTCAGGCCTGTCAAACAAACAAGGGACTGCCCTTCCGCAGCACTCAACCAAGCCAGACCATCACAACAGACGCTTCAGACCTCGGTTGGGGGGCACACATGCTGGACAAGTGCATACAAGGCTTATGGACTCGAGACCAGCTGCACCTACATATAAATCAAAAGGAAATGCTGGCAGTAAAACCATTTCTTCGACAGGGTCAACTGCTGATAAGGACAGACAACACCACAGTTATGTGGTACATCAACAAACAGGGAGGCACACATTCATACCCTCTATGCCGGATGGCAATGGACCTCTGGAATGTGGCACTGAGCTTCAACATTCAGTTACAAGCAATTTTTGTGCCAGGAAAAGAAAATATACTAGCAGACATCCTAAGCAGAACTGCCACGGATGCCCACGAATGGATGCTGCATCCGGACATCTTCAAAACCATTACAAGGAAATGGGGACTACCAGAAATAGACTTATTTGCATCCCCACACAATCACCAACTGAAAAATTCTGCACAAGGACGTACCACCCACTTGCTTGGAAAGTGGACTCCCTATCTTACAGTTGGAAAACCTGACAGCATATGCATTCCCACCTCTTCCTTTGATGCACAAGGTGCTATTGAAGATCAAAGAAGACCGTCCAAGGATCATCCTGATAGCTCCAGACTGGCCAAGGCAACATTGGTACCCATTACTGAGGAGTATGTCTCTGGAACAAATATGGCCTCTGCCCCTAGTTCCCTTGCTGTTAACACAGAACAACTTCAAAACCCTGCATCCAAACCTGAAAACACTGCAGCTGGCTGCCTGGAACATTGCATAAGACCAAATAACCCAGATTTATCTCAAAGGGTTAAGGACATTCTCTTGGAGGCTCGCAGACCCTCAACAAGAAAAAAATATACAGCAAAATGGAAAAGATATCTCATTTGGAGTACAGCAAAAGGAGAGAATGTGTCACTGGTAAACATAGCTACCATCCTGGAATACTTGGCAGAGCTCTTCCACAACGGCCTGTCCTATTCCTCCATTAAGATTCATGCATCAGCCATTTCAGCAGAATACAACTTGGATCCTCCAGTCTTCTCACATTCTCTGCTCAGGCAGTTTCTGAGAGGAATTAAAAATGTAAAACCACCTAGGAAGCCACCATTGCCAGCATGGGACTTGAACTTTGTGCTAGAAAAATTGACACTACCTCCTTTCGAACCAGCAGCAACAGCAGAATTACAATACTTATCATGGAAAACTGCTTTCCTGCTTGCAATCACTTCAGCAAGAAGGGTATCTGAGCTACAGGCATTAATGGCAGTACAGCCCTTCCTGATCTTCCATCAAGATAGTGTCCATGAGAACTAACCCTACTTTTATGCCAAAGGTGGTCTCCAGGGTATCTTTAAATCAAGCTATCCACCTACCTACATTCTTCCCCAACCCACAGAACAGGGAGAAAGACTGTTGCATACCTTGGATGTACATAGACAATTACGTTACTACCTGGACAGGACCAAGAGCAACAGAAAAACTGACCAGCTACTGGTAGCATATGCAACAGGAATGGAAGGAAAAGCTATTTCAAAACAGACAATCTCTAAGTGGATAGGAAATTGCATTAGATTTTGTTACTCCTACCATGGGAAGAAAACTCCAGAAAACATCAGGCCTCACTCTACAAGGGCTACAGCCACTACCACAGCTTTTTTACAAGGAGTGGCTACCAAAGACATTTTAGAGGCTGCTACTTGGAGCTCCATGCATACATTTGCCAAGCATTATAATTTACCTTTATACTCCAGATCCCGAGCAGGTTTTGCCACTGCTGTTTTGCAAGGGATCTTAACTACACCATAATCTTATTTCTCCTCCTCCCCCAGTTTGGCTATGGTATTCTACCCATTTGTAAGGACTGCAGATGCATCCTTGAAGGACATAGTATAGTGTTGTACCTACCATAAATGTAGATGTCCGATAGGCATGCATCTGCAGTCAGGATTACCCACCCTCCTTCCCCTCTGTGGTACTCCTAGGGTATTTGCCCATCTTGTAGCTAGCTGGGGGAATCTATTATGGTGTATTTGTTTGTATATATGTACATACATGCTTATTTTTTGTTTGCTCTCTACTATTTGGAACCATTTGCATTTATCCAAATTTAGCCTTCCTAGAGGGCACCTGGCATCTGGGGCAAGAAACACTGAGGAAAATGGCGTCGGCTGATGCCTTTATACCCGAATAACTGCCGCTATGACATCGGGTGAAGTGCGACACCAGCCGAGGCCAGACCCAGACTTTGGAATCCGGCCGACCGAAAGGCTGCCTGACGACAGGACAACCCATTTGTAAGGACTGCAGATGCATGCCTATCGGACATCTACATTTATGGTAGGTACAAAACTGTACTTTCACTACACTAAGCAGGCAGGCCTGTGTTTGTTTAACTTTAGGAAAGATGATTATTCTGGGTAACTGGCTGGTGAGTTAAGCTTTTGAGAAAAACATATGCTCTGTGGAACCTTTGTACAGTAAGATGGCCTGAAATTTAACATATGCTTCTCAGATTCACAAGATGTTGGATGGTATTTAGGAGTTGAAGGATACTCATTTGATGCTTTTTTACAGAGACCTGGACTCATGTGACAGTGGAAGGATCTTAATCCAGATATACACAACACTTGTCTTGGCCATTAGCAGAGAGGTGAAATGTTAGTTTTTATCAGAAATTTGTGTAAGGAGATGTTATAATCCTTCACTGTCCGAAATTGATTTTGAGTGCTTTATATCCTATTTTTTTCCATCCAAGCTTGTTGGCCATTAGCCCTCTCAAACAGTTTTTGAGCCAGTTTGTGTCCCACATTGAGGAGTCCCCCGGACCTTGATCAGAGCTAACCAGAGGGGTGCCATCTTCATGGCAGCCACAGACGTTCTTTGTACCCTCACTTGCATGCAGTGATGCAGACTTGTCAGGATGCATCTTTAGGCTGTAACTTCTTCATTTGGTGTTGCCCGTGAGCACAGTTACCATGAGGACCTAAAGTACATTTTTATTGTGTTCTCACCCACATGCTCAATGAAGTCTACTAGGTCTGGCTTGGTAGCCTAAGTCATCATCCCTCTGTCTGTGTTACACTGCAGCCCAGTCCAGATAGTGACTGGTGACTGTTTTAAAAAAGAGTAAATGCGCTCACTCCCCTCTGAGTTGGCAGAGGCATGACTGTTGTCCTCCATTCATTTGGAATATAGGCTGTTTCAAGGCTGGAGGTGAAGAGTGCCTTAAGTGGTCCTGATAGATCATGTTTTAGACTGTTGAGGAGACAGCCAGGGATGTTGTCAGGACCCATATAGTCATTGTTCTTGGCCTTAGCGAGTGCTGCCAGCACTTGGTCCATTCTGGTAGCTGGAGGGAAGTATGTTGGAGTAGATTTCACCTGGGGAAGTGGAGGATGATTGAGCTGAATTTATCAGACAGTAGATTTGCTGTGTCACCTGATTATTGATGGTGGTACCGTTCAGCACACTGCTGTGTGTTACTAAGGTACTGGACATAGCTGAAGAAGGCTTTCTGATTTTCCTTGCCCTGCGAGGCTGTCCCTGACCTCATGGTTGCTCTTGTTGGACTTGGACCTGTTAATTTCTTGTTTAGTCATATGAGAGAGCACTTGTATTTAAGGAAATTGCTCTTCCTGATTTTGGCCATGAGTTTTCTTCTATTTTTATCCCCTGATTAAGTGAGGATTCCACCATTGGGATTTGTTTTTAGTGTTTGTTTTGGATTCATTTATGGCAGATACATCAAGCTCTTTACAGCCATTCACAGGTTTGTATAGGGACTCTGTGAATAATTCTGCATATGTAACTGTGGTTTTGGGGTTGGAGGGGCACCTTGAATTTTGACAAACTGCCCTTGAATAGAATGTATCTCATCTTTGAATAGTTTCTACCTGTTAATGGTTTTGATGGATTTTCTGGGTTGATTTGTACTTCAAATGAGACAGCTTTGTGATCCAACCTCACTAGTGAGGCGGTAAGGGGGTGGGGTAGGGAAGCATTGCTCTCCACTGTTGGTGAGTACCAGATCCAGTAAGTTCATGCTCCAGCTAGAGGATGGAACAATCTGTTCCTAGACTTTTAACAGAAACACCCTAGAAGTGTTGTGCCTGTGAGTTTGAGGTAGTGTACATTTTCCACTTTGTAGAGGGGGTAGTTAGTTACTCATGAATATGGTGTTTGGGTGGATGGTGAGCACCTTTAGTAGGTTTAGGTGAGCACCTTTAGTAGGTTTAAGTAAGAGTCATGAAACTCTAGGGGCATAGATGGTGACCTGTAGCTAGCCATGATTTGGTGAGGGACATTATCTAAGGGCTTGTATATGGATGAGCGCCGTGGTGTTATCCCATTTAATTAGCCCGGAAGTATGTGTGTTGCTAACTTAGATTGAGACACCCCCACCTTTGGGCTCGGTGTGTGATGATGTTGGTCTAAATGTGTGGAAGGCACTGTAGCTTTGCACTTTGAGTACCTTCTACGGCTTTAAACCAAGTCTTGGTCATGGCGCATATATCTCCATTCTACAGAGTGAGGAGGGCTTGAAGGGTGTGGAGAGTTTTTGTTTAGGCTCTGAACATTGAGCAGTAACACCTTAAGATTGCTTGTAGACTTTTTCACTATGTTGGTAGTTTTGTCTTTTTGATATTGCCTAGTAAAAGCTCTAAAGGGGTGGATAAAATTTTAGCCAACATCTGAAAACCTGGATGGGTGATGTGCAATCCATCCTTGGCTGAACAACAACGTTTTTTGACGGTGTCCTCCCATGCAGACAAATATTGGATCCCCCTGGAGTCGCACCAGAAACTAAGCCAGTTATTAAAGTCTATCATTTTATGTTCATACTGTGATATCATACTTGGTGAAAGTAGAATGCTGCTCAGTGCAAGGCTCATACCTTTCTGTGACACATTTTCCAAGAAATCCATTGTCTCTCTTCATATAGTCCAGTGAGACATGTCTTCAGTCATTTACAACCACATGGACTATGATAGAATTATATTGGTACTTGGGGTGCAGTGACTTGAGTGCATGTATATTACATGTCCTGGCTCCAGAGAGCAAATGTCCATCCTGGTGAGGAGGGTATCTGTGTGTTGCACACTGGAGTCGCCAATGCCAAGAGTATTGGGTAAAGTATATGCTTGCCTTATTGGCTTTGCACTGGGGACCATAGGGTGTAGACTTACGTGAAATGTTTAGTGTTGCTTTTGCTATGTGGCTTTGGGGGTCTTTGAAATTTGGGAAGGTTTCTTTTAAGTGCCTCATAAGACGCAGTGTGTGTGTGTGTGGTGAGCAGTGTGTGTGGTGAGCAGTGTGTGTGGTGAGCAGTGTGTGTGTGTGTGTGTGTGTGTGGTGAGCAGTGTGTGTGGTGAGCAGTGTGTGTGGTGAGCAGTGTGTGTGGTGAGCAGTGTGTGTGGTGAGCAGTGTGTGTGGTGAGCAGTGTGTGTGGTGAGCAGTGTGTGGTGAGCAGTGTGTGTGTGTGTGTGGTGAGCAGTGTGTGTGTGTGTGGTGAGCAGTGTGTGTGTGTGTGGTGAGCAGTGTGTGTGTGTGTGTGGTGAGCAGTGTGTGTGTGTGTGGTGTGTGTGTGTGTGTGTGGTGTGTGTGTGTGTGTGGTGAGCAGTGTGTGTGTGTGTGGTGAGCAGTGTGTGTGTGTGTGTGAGCAGTGTGTGTGTGTGTGTGTGGTGAGCAGTGTGTGTGTGTGTGTGTGGTGAGCAGTGTGTGTGTGTGTGTGTGGTGAGCAGTGTGTGTGTGTGTGTGGTGAGCAGTGTGTGTGTGTGTGTGTGGGTGAGCAGTGTGTGTGTGTGTGTGGTGAGCAGTGTGTGTGTGTGTGTGGTGAGCAGTGAGTGTGTGTGTGTGTGGTGAGCAGTGAGTGTGTGTGTGTGGTGAGCAGTGAGTGTGTGTGTGTGTGTGGTGAGCAGTGAGTGTGTGTGTGTGTGTGGTGAGCAGTGAGTGTGTGTGTGTGTGTGTGGTGAGCAGTGAGTGTGTGTGTGTGTGTGTGTGGTGAGCAGTGAGTGTGTGTGTGTGTGTGTGGTGAGCAGTGAGTGTGTGTGTGTGTGTGGTGAGCAGTGTGTGTGTGTGTGTGTGGTGAGCAGTGTGTGTGTGTGTGTGTGTGTGGTGAGCAGTGTGTGTGTGTGTGTGTGTGTGGTGAGCAGTGTGTGTGTGTGTGTGTGTGTGTGTGTGTGTGTGTGTGTGTGTGTGGTGAGCAGTGTGTGTGTGTGTGTGTGTGGTGAGCAGTGTGTGTGTGTGTGTGTGGTGAGCAGTGTGTGTGTGTGTGTGTGTGTGTGTGTGTGTGTGTGTGTGTGTGTGTGTGTGTGTGTGTGTGTGAAGGATGTAGTGCGGGTATACCTGACAAATTCATTTGTATGTCAGATTTTTGCCTCCAAGGAAGTTGTGTGTTTAGATCTCTCACATGCCTTGTTTTCTTTAGTGATTAACTGGATGTCCTTCATGGATGCATCTGCAGTCATAACAAGTGGGTTGTCCTGTCGTCAGGCAGCCCTGCAGTCGGCCGGATTCCAATGTCCGGGTCCGGCTTCGGCTGATGTCGCACTCCACCCGACGTCATCTCTGTTGGTCTTCGGGTATATAAGCATCAGCCGACGCCATTTTCCTCAGTCTTTCTTGCCGCGTGGCGCCCGAAGCAGAAGCTGTTCGCAAGTGCCGGTCGGTCGGATCCAGAGATTACTTCTACGAATACTACTTGAAGACTTCTAAAGCTAAGTACCCGTTGGGGACTCTTTCTTGCCTCAGCCGATGTCAGAAAAAGTTAACAATTGTTTAACCTGTGGGAAACAAATACCTCATAAAGATTTCCACTCTTACTGTCTGCCTTGTTTAGGCCCAGCCCACGATGTAGCAGCCTGTTCGGCCTGTGCCTCTTTCAACCGACGAACGCTTAGGCGTCGGTCGGAGTTTGCAGAACAGTTTTTCGGTTCTGATTTTGCGTACATTATGCCGTCGGATCCTCCGACTACCCAATCTACCAAAACGCAAAGATAAGACCGACACTCGCGGTCCGCGGTTTCGGCGAAACCACGGTAAAGCAAACGCGAGTGTCTCGGTTTCGGCGAAACCGAAAACTGATCAAAGTACAGCTGAACCTATTCTTACAACTGAGGCCCCTGCTACAACTCTTGAATCGACCTCAGAAATTTTACCCACTATGGTGGTTGACTTATCAGACACCATCCCCTTGGATGTCTCTACCCCAGCACGTGGTGCTGCTAGGCCTCCAGCAGCCGTGTCCATTAAGGCCTTCGCCAGGGCTAAAGCAGCCAAGACTACTAAATCAGTGCCTGTTAAACCCCCCACATCCAGGCCCTCTTCTAGTTCTCAAATGCTTTCTTTGGCAGAAGATTTAATTTCTTTAATTAGAGGATCTCAATCTCACCCAGACAGGGCCTCTCAGCCCCCAGAGAAGAGACCTAGGGCAGAGCCCCCTGAGCCAGTGTCTTCTGATGATTCTGCTGATGAATCAGACATAACTGACCAGCCAGAGGCTCCCTTCTCCAATTTTGAGGATTCTGATGCTGAAGAAATCCATTCCAGCTGCTTCCCCACCAGAAGAATTCTCCTTTGGGGAAACCTTGCATGCCATGCGAGAACAGTTCCAATGGCAGCAACAGGATTTTTCAGACTCCAGAAAAAGACTTAGGACCTTTCTGCACCTCCCACAGCACAGGCCCTTAGCTATACCTCCTGTTCTCTCTGTGGTGGATGATGCTTTCAATGATGTTTGCTCCGCTCCAGATTCTTTACCCCCAGCCCCTGCCAAACCAGACAGATTTTACAGGGTGCCAGATACTCATCACCACCTTTACAAGGCCCCACTTGCAGACCCAGAAACTATATCCCAGGGTCCCAAGGCAGTAGCAGCGACCACAGCTAAAAACCCTATTCCTTCTGAAAGGGAAGCAAGGTCATTAGACAGATGGGGTAAAAGGTCTACACTTCAGCTACTCTCTCAGCTAGAGCTTTAAACTGTCAGTTTCACATGATACAATACCAAGAGTTTATGCTTGATCAGTTAACTAAAAACTAACCACTGATGAATCTCTTGATAAGAAATATGTATTAGAGATGGTAAATAACATACAACAGGTTAGCAACCATTCCTTAAAATGTGGCTATGATGCACTGGAGGCTTCATTTAGATCAGCCATGACAGGCACAGTGATAAGAAGGCATGCATGGCTAAAGGAACAAGCTTTACCGGATCATGTTAAAGCTAAGTTGCTAGATGCTCCTATGGACAAGACAAGTTTGTTTGGTACTCCTGCCCAGCAGGTTATGAAGAAAATGGAAGAGAAGGCAAAATCTGTTCAAACTGTTAAAGATTTCTTGCAGGTTCAACCCCCAAGGTTTAGCAGGAACTGGCCTGCCAAAATTGGTCCTTTCCTGACTCCACAAAATTTCAAAGGGGCAGGAATAGACGTTCCAGAGGCAGAAACCAATCCAGAGGAGGTGCCTACAGAGGACGACAGTGGCAAGGTAACAACAGAGGCACAGACACAGCCACTGCCACTACATCAGCACAACCACAGTGACTTAATCCTAAACCCGCCTACCAGGGAACAAATAGCAGCTCCTCTAGGCGGAAAGTTAACCTTATTTTCAAAGAACTGGCACTACATAACAAAAGACAAGTGGATTTTACAAACCATAGATCAAGGTTACGGTTTCACTTCCACACTTTACCAGTCAAAGAGGAATGCCAAATCTACCTCCAAATCAAAAAACAGAGGCTCTACGCCAGATAATGGAGTTAGCAAACATGAGAGCTGTGGAAAGAGTGCCAACAGCAGAACAAGGAAAGGGGTTCTATTCCAGACTATTCCTAGTTCCAAGAAAGGAAAAAAGTTGGAGACCAATTCTCGACCTGTCCACCTTAAATACATACATCATTGTCCCAAAATTCAAAATGCTGACCCTACAGCAACTTCTTCCCATGCTGGGCAAGGAGTCTTGGCTGGTAACTCTAGATCTCAAGGAGGCATACCTGCACGTCCCCATTCGACCAATCTGCAGAAGATACCTCAGATTTCTTGCAGGATCAGAGCACTATCAATTCTCAGCATTGCCCTTTGGCTTATCTACTGCCCAGAGTATTCACAAAATGCCTGGCATCAGTAATCGCCCATTGCAGACTACAGGAATTCAAATTTACCCATACCTGGACGACTGCCTGCTACAAGGGGACAACAAAAGCAAGCTGACAACAGATTTACAAAGGGTCATTTACTTGCTACAAGGACTGGGATACACAGTCAATTTACAAAAGTCAAGGCTGATACCATCCCAAACAAGGACATTCTTGGGCGCGGAATTGGACACAGTACAACAAATGGCATTCCTGACTACAGAAAAACAAAAAGAACTTCCTCTTTACTCTTGGCACTAACAAAACTGAACAAGTTAACAGCAAGAAAAGTTCTGCAGGCCTTGGGCTTCATGGCATCATGCATAGTCTTGGTCCCATTTGCCAGACTACATATGAGGAAACTACAGTGGTACCTAAAGAATTTATGGTCCCAACACAGACACAGTCTAGAAACAGAAATCCCACTAATTCCATGCTTAATACAGGAGTTCCTATGGTGGGCTCGGGCATGCCAGTCAAACCCAGGCCTACCCTTTCGCAGATGTCAACCAAGCCAGACCATCACAACAGACGCTTCAGACCTAGGATGGGGGGCCCACATGCTGGACAAATGCGTGCAAGGATTGTGGACACAGGATCAACTTCACCTGCACATCAATCTAAAAGAAATGCTGGCAGTAAAACTGGCAATCCAAAAGTTCAAACCATTTCTCAAAGAGGGCCAGTTGATGATAAGGACAGACAACACCACAGTCATGTGGTACATCAACAAACAGGGAGGCACTCATTCATACCCCCTATGCAGAATGACCTTGGAGCTGTGGACCCTGGCACTCAGCTACAACATTCAGTTACAGGCAATATTTGTACCGGGGAAAGACAATACTCTAGCAGACATATTAAGCAGAACCACTTCGGATGCCCACGAATGGAAGCTGCACCCGGACATCTTCAAGACCATCTCAAAGAAATGGGGAATGCCACAGATAGACCTATTCGCATCACCTCACAATCACCAGCTCAAAAAATTCTGCACAAGGACATTCCACCCGCTAGCATGGAAAGTGGACTCACTCTCCTTCAACTGGAAAGGCCTAACAGCATATGCATTCCCACCTCTTCCTTTGATGCACAAGGTACTACTAAAAATCAAGGAAGAACGTCCAAGGATAATCCTGATAGCTCCAAACTGGCCAAGACAACACTGGTACCCACTACTGAAGAGCATGTCTCGGAACAATATGTGGCCAATACCCCTGATGCCTTTGATGTTAACTCAGAACAACTACAGCATCATACATCCAAACCTAAAACGCTGCAACTGACTGCATGGAACATCACATAGCAGCAGCTAATCCAGAACTTTCCCAAAGAGTTAAAGACATTATTCTTGAAGCGCGCAGACCTTCAACAAGAAGGAACTATGCTGGAAAATGGAAAAGGTTTGTCATTTGGAGTACAGAAAGAGGAAAAGATGTGTCAATCATAGATATGCCTAACATTCTGGAGTATCTGGCCGAACTTCTTCATTCAGGCCTGTCCTACTCCTCCATCAAGATACATGCATCAGCTATTTCAGCAGAATACAGCTTTGATCCACCTGTTTTTTCGCACCCTTTGCTCAGGCAGTTCCTCAGAGGAATCAAGAATGTAAAACCTCCAAGGAAACCACCATTACCAGCTTGGGATTTAAACTTTGTGCTAGAAAAGTTGACACTATCACCCTTTGAACCAGCAGCAACAGCAGACCTACAACACCTGTCATGGAAAACTGCTTTCCTACTAGCAATTACTTCAGCAAGGAGGGTTTCAGAACTTCAGGCCTTAATGGCAGTGCAACCCTTCCTAATCTTCCACCAAGATAGAGTGTCCATGAGGACTAATCCGACATTTATGCCCAAGGTGGTATCCAGAGTGTCTTTAAACCAGGCAATCCACCTACCTACCTTCTTTCCCAACCCACAGAACAGAGGGGAAAGAATACTGCATACCTTGGATGTACATAGACAGCTACGCTACTACTTGGACAGAACAAAAAATAGCAGAAAGACTGACCAACTTTTTGTGGCCTATGCAACAGGAAGGGAAGGAAAAGCCATTTCCAAACAGACAATCTCCAAATGGATAGGAAATTGCAAACGATACTGTTACTCCTTCCATGGAAAACCAATTCCACAGAACATAAGACCTCATTCTACAAGGGCAACAGCCACTACCACAGCCTTCTTACGAGGAGTGGCAACCAAAGACTTTATTGAGGCGGCTACTTGGACCTCCGTGCATACATTTGCCAAGCATTATAATTTGCCTCTATATTCCAGATCCCGAGCAGGGTTTGCCACTGCTGTACTGCAAGGGATCCTAAACACACCATAATCTACTTTTATCCTCCTCCCCTAGTTGGCTATGGTATTCTACCCACTTGTTATGACTGCAGATGCATCCATGAAGGACATAGTACAGTTTTGTACCTACCATAAATGTAGATGTCCGAACTGGATAGCATCTGCAGTCAGGATTATCCTCCCTCCTTCCCCTCTGTGGTACTCCTAGGGTGTTTACCCTCCTAATAGCTAGCTGTTGGGGGGGGAGTCTTTTATGGTGTATTTGTTTGTATATATGTACATATATGCTTATTGTTGTGTTTACCTCTATCTATTTGGAAACATTGGCATCTATCCAAATTTTAGCCTGCAAGAGGGCTACTGGCATCTGGGGCAAGAAACACTGAGGAAAATGGCGTCGGCTGATGCTTATATACCCGAAGACCAACAGAGATGACGTCGGGTGGAGTGCGACATCAGCCGAAGCCGGACCCGGACTTTGGAATCCGGCCGACTGCAGGGCTGCCTGACGACAGGACAACCCACTTGTTATGACTGCAGATGCTATCCAGTTCGGACATCTACATTTATGGTAGGTACAAAACTGTACTTTGTCTGAGCACATGAGACAATTGCTACATTGCATTAGGTTGCCCAAGTCTACTAAGCTGGCTACAGAGACCTTTAGAAATGTCATGTCCATGTTGTCTGGTCTTGTAATATGGTAGGTTGTTTAGGATTAAGGACTGGATTTTAACAAGGGTCTTCTAGGGTACTTTCTGGGGTTAAGGGCAAGATGTTATAAAATGCTAGGATGCAATGGTGCTTTTCAGTGCACAAGCTAGCTGCTCTAAGCTTATTTCTGTACAGTGCCACACTGTTTAACAGGTTTTATATGTAATCCTAACTTTGTAAGGAAATTTTGCTGTCCAGGCATTTGCCACTGCAGAGGGCGCTGCTAACTTCCTGTGGGCAACTCTGTACAAACTTGCCTGATTTATAGTAGAGAACAAACCTTGAAAACTGACTTCTATGCCCCCTAGCCAATAAACGGCCACACTTTGAGCTTCCTGGAGTGCTTTCCAGCTGAATGAGACCTAGTCAGCACCTTCTGCCACAAAATGGATGATCCTCAAGTGTAAAAGCACAACAAAAGCAGCTCTGAAGTGGAGATCAACAACAAAGTACCAAACAACTAAATGGCCAGCTAATTCACCCTTCTGCAAGGAGATTTGAAAGCACACAGAACAAGAAAAGCCAACAGAGGAATTACTGTTTTTGCCACAAAATTAAAAAAATGCTCAAAAAGAGTAGTGATCACTTTATAAAGCAAGTGCAAGCAGCAGTCTGTCTACTTTTATGGAAAATCCTGTTAAAATGAAGCAGAAGGTTGAACATCAGACCTCCCAACCGTTCCGAATTACTCGTTTTTTACCGAGTTTTGGGGTCCAAATGAAGGGGTGCCACGATTCCCGAGTGGCACCCCTTCATTTCCGATTTATTTCTTTTGGGTTTCTAAATTTTTTAAAATATCCCGCTGTCGGAGCTGACGTCATCACGTGCGCAATGATGTCAGCGCCGTCAGGCTACCAGCCAGTCGGAATTGAGCTCAAGGAGCTCGCATCATCATTTCCGGCTGGCTGGCCGTTTGCTTCATCATTTCCGGCTGGCGGGATTAAAGCAGCATTTGAAACGGACAGGGAGCCTTGCAGCATGGGGAACAGGAGTCCACCAGGTCCAGGACTAATGACAGCAGCATGGGATGGACTAATGGCAGCAGCAGCATGGGACGGAGGCAGCGGGACTAATGGCAGCAGCAGCATGGGACGGACTAATGGCAGCAGCAGCATGGGACGGAGGCAGCGGGACTAATGGCAGCAGCAACATGGGGACTAATGGCAGCAGCAGCATGGGACGGAGGCAGTGGGACTAAATGGCAGCAGCAACATGGGGACTAATGGCAGCAGCAGCATGGGACGGAGGCAGCGGGACTAATGGCAGCAGCAGCATGGGACGGAGGCAGCGGGACTAATGGCAGCAGCAACATGGGGACTAATGGCAGCAGCAACATGGGACGGACTAATGGCAGCAAGCAGCATGGGACGGAGCGGGAGTGGACTAATGGCAGCAGCAGCATGGGACGGAGGCAGCGGGACTAATGGCAGCAGCAATATGGGGACTAATGGCAGCAGCAGCATGGGACGGAGCGGGAGTGGACTAATGGCAGCAGCAACATGGAGACTAATGGCAGCAGCAGCATGGGACGGAGGCAGCGGGACTAATGGCAGCAGCAACATGGGGACTAATGGCAGCAGCAGCATGGGACGGACTAATGGCAGCAGCAGCATGGGACAGAGCGGGAGTGGACTAATGGCAGCAGCAACATGGGGACTAATGGCAGCAGCAGCATGGGACGGACTAATGGCAGCAGCAGCATGGGACAGAGCGGGAGTGGACTAATGGCAGCAGCAACATGGGGACTAATGGCAGCAGCAGCATGGGACGGAGCGGGAGTGGACTAATGGCAGCAGACAGGGAGCCGGGATTAATGGCGGCAGCATGGGCCGGGGAATGGATAGCCCACAGCAGCAACATGAGGAAAGGAACAGAAGAGGCTGAGCACTACTCAGGGTAAGTTACCAGTGTGTGTGTGTGTGTGTTTGTGTGTGAAAAATGCCCCCATATAATACACTTGGTGGCTAGAGGTATTCAGGCTCAAACTCTGTACCTTTAGTACAGGGTAAAAAGAGCCTACTATCCCTAGCCACCACCATTTCTTAATTCTGACTGAGTTGAGAGCTATGATGAGAAATAAGAACACTTTTTTTTTTTTTTTTTTTTTTGTGTTGAGTTTAGAGCTATGATAAGAAGTGAGCACACAATTTGTATTCCCCTATTATTGTTTTTGTGCTAACAGTTCAGGGATATGGTGAGTGAGAAGTGAGAACTGAATTTGTATTCCCCCATTATTGGCTTTGTTGTTTGTCCATGTTTTTTGTGTTAAGGTTAAGAGCTATGTTGAAGTGAGAAATGAATTCACTAAATGATGGCTATTAAGTTTCAGTCTTCCTATTTTTCAGGCAGCTGCTGATGTGGGATAGTGGTATGTTGTTCTGAATGTACTGCATAGAGTCCTGGGTTCAAAACCTGCCAGTGAAATGCATGATGGTAGCACAGCATTTTATTCTAGCAACTTTACAAAATTATACAAGCAATGTTTAAAATGTGTCCCTGGTTTTTGACCTTTTGTCCCCCCCCCACCAAAAAAAAAGTGAAATTGAAAATAAGTGCGAAACGTTGTGCAAGATGCCTATGGCTTACACTACTGTCATTCTATTTATAGTGTGGGTGTGGAAGCAGACTTTTATGATGGAAAAGTTCTGCATTGGGCAGTTTTGTCATTATTGGTTCATGTGTTTTGTTTCATTGCCTACAGTACAGATTACTGGTAAAATGTTCAAACAATAAATTTAAAATGCGCTCTAACATGTGTGTTGTATTATACAAGGAATATAATTTAATAAAGTCGGGAAGGTATATAAAGAAAAGAACACATGTATGTTTCTTGTTTTGTGTGCAAGGGGCCAATGATTTGAAAACAGCCGAGGTAATCTTTATCCACCACTGGCCAGATGCATTTTCTTTGGATGTGGTGTGGGTTTCGATGCTGTTTCAATGAATGTGAGTTTCAAGGGCAAAGTTTAATGTCAAGCCTATTTTCATTGTGAGACAGTGTTGCTTTGTTTACCAGATGATGTCTTTTAGTGTTTCTGCATTGTTGTGCTGTAAAATGTAAAAATAAAATTCAAATCATTGTAGAAGTAAAGCAGTATGCATACATTAGTGTTTATGGTAAATGGGGCAAAATAACCAGGTAACAGGACACTGGAATGGCTGCAGGGGGACTCTGGTCTGGTGCCATGTTTTGGTTGTCTGTTCTTCAATTTGCGTTCGAAAGTTGGTATCCCACAATCCCATTGGAGTGGGTGGGGTTACATAATTATGTATGCAAATTAGATGTTAATCGGCGTACAGATTTGTACCTATTTTTCATGGGCCTTGTCCAGATTTTTGATGTTTCCAGGTTGAGAGGTATGTTGAACATTTATCTTCCCATGTCTCCGTTACTTTAGACAGGAATGATTTATTGGGCGTATCCTAGCATTTATTTCAGGCACTTGACCTGGTTTTATTGGTAGAGGCAAAATGAATTCATTTTCTGGGGATTCCAAGTATATTAACAGGGAAATTTATTCTGAGGGAACATCTGCTTTTTCTTCTGCGGTGGTTTTACAGCGCTTCAAAACAGAGTTAAAGGAACACCTGTGAAATGAGGCAGTTCTTAACATATTTATCATCCAGGTGCCACCTGCGACATATTTACTAAACACCAACTATGGCAGTCTGTACATTTTTAACTGTTTTTCCATTGTCTCCGTCACATTGCTTATGTTTGTATATACTGTCTTGTTGAAAATGGTCCGTTGACCAGCCAACTTACCAGGTTATCAGACTGTAGTTGAATAAATAAAGTAGATGATGACTACTGATTCTGGGCAGAATGTTTCTTCTGATGGCCCTTAAAAAAGTTGTCTTTTTCTGAAACCATGTCCAGAGTGAACCTGTTGTTTCAGTGGGGTATAGTGATATTCCACTATCCTTGAAAAATGTTAAGATTACAAGTGAAATTTCCTGAGCCATCCCTGTTCCTTTTGTACTGCCAACATTGGAGGATGTTTTTATTGCAGCCTGTAACTTTCCTGGCAGTTGGCCTGCTACCCTTAAGGAAGGGGCTAGAGTGTATACGTTCCTCAGTCCAACACATTTTTATTTTCTAATCCCAGGTCTGAGCCTGCAGTGACTTCCTTGGTAAATCCTGGTGCTGCTGAACCTTTCATAAATGAGCTCCTCATTTAGCCACCCCAGAGACTTGAAGCTGTTAACCTGTTCCACTGTTTTCCATTTTATCTCAGTTCTCAGCTTCTTATTTCTCCTTGTTTGCTGCCATTATGACTGTCTTATCTATACTCACTTTCATTCAGTGTGCCTTCAGTTTTGCATTCCATTCTCCTGTAGTTTGCTGGAGTTCTTGTTATGAGTCTGCTTATAATTTCACATCATCTACACATAACTTAGTTGATCTATCCACTCTTGACTTTTTTGCTAATATAGTCCGTCACCGTTATGAACAGTAGTAGGCTCAGAGCCGAGCCTTGATGCACACCTTTTGAGAATCTGAGGGGTGTTACCTGTTAGTACTCCTTGATGTTCTTTGTGTTTCACTGTTGCAGTCATCACACTTGGGTTATCTTCCTGCAGGTAGCTCAGTCGGCCTGAATACCAGAGACTTAGTATTTTCTTTCTCTCAAGTGACTACATACTTTCTGAAGTATGTATATGATTCAGTCCATACCTCTTCCAAACCAAACTCTACTGGAACTGTTATGAGAAGGTTTGTGTGCTTACAGCTGCAAAATCTACTTGAGCATGTTAAAGCTAAAGTTTTGAATTCCTCTTTAGATAGAGAGGATGTTTTAGAGCTGTCTGCTGCTGAGGTCCTGGAAAAAGTGAGAGAGGGGAAACTGATTTAGGGAGTTAACTAAGATTTTTCAGCCTTTCTTCCCTAAGGTTTACACCTGCTTCTGCACTCTTTTTTTATAAAAAGCAAATCAGCAGACATGGCAGCAGAAAATGTTAGAGATATTGGTTCTGAAATGAGCCTTTTCATGGGATTCCTCCTCATTTGCCTGCTCAACCTTTTTCCTTCCTGTTTAGCATATGCTATCTCAAGGGGTAATAGAAGCTATCCCTCCTTCGCTGATAGCAAAAGGTTTTTATTCAAGAATGTTTCTGGTACCAAAGGAAAAGGTGTCTGAGACCGAGCATAGATCTTTCCTTTCCATACTGGTTTGTGAAAGTCCAAAAGTTCAAATTGCTATCCATTTGCAGCCTGTTATCTCTGACCCCAACCCCCCCCCCCCTCGCCATCCATTAAGTTTATTGTTTTTTAATAATTCTATATTTAAAGGATGTTTATGACATTTCTTTAGGTTTTCTGTGTCTGGGTTACAGTTGTGGGTAAATAATTCTATATTGTCATCACATTTCTTTAGGTTTTCTGTGTCTGGGTTACAGTTTCAGTTGTGTGCATTGCCCTTTGGGTTATCCACTGCTCCAAGGGTGTTGACAAAGTGTCTAACCACAGTGATAGCCTATTGTAGACTTATTTAGATGATTTGGTTATATTTGCAGAGTCTTTTTCAAAGTGTCAGGAATAACTCACTTGGTTAAGAGATCTTCCTCTTAAACTGGGTTTCCAGGACAGCATCCAGTGTCTTGTTTGACTCTTTCCCACAGGTTTGATCTCCTGGGCTGTGTCCTGGACTCCTCACTTTAAAGAGCTTTTCTTCCACAGTTAGAAGTAGATTTGTATCTAGGTCTTTTCCTAGGGTTTTTCACTTGGACCAAAGCCTTAGCAAGGGAAGTTCCAAGGATACTAGGATTCATGACATCCATGAGTCATGATTCCTTTAGCCAGACTCCACATGAGAAATATTCAGTGGTACCTAAAATCATTACGGTCCTGTCATCAACATCCCCTGACATTTCAGATTCTTGTTTTCCGATTTGTAAAAAGGGAAATCCTTTGGTGGGGAGACCTGTTTCATCTGAGTCCGTTTCCCATTCTCCCTTCCAGTTCCAGCAGAGTCTGTAACTACAGACACCTTAGACTTTGCTTGGGAGAGGACTGTCTGAGTAAAAGTGTGGAATATTTATAACAAAAAGGACAGACCAAAACATACAGAGGTGAAAGAGATGCTAATAGTAATAAATACCCATTCCTTTGGACCATTACAGGTGTTGATAGACAACATCACAGTGATGTCGTATATTGACATACAGTGAGATCCAGATTTTACTCTCTCTACAGTCTGGTTGTGGTAACCTAGTATCTACTATTTCAGTTCAGTTTTGCTCTACAGGTATCCTTGCAGCCCTTCAGAGCAATATAGTATGGCAGACAAGCTGAGCAGGACCAGGACAGACCCCTATGAATGGAGACTGAATCAGAGCATCTTCCAAGAGTTGATCCAGCTGTACAGAACACCTCGGGTAGAGCTATTCACCTCCATTCATAACAATCAACTAGCAAAATTCTGCACTCCTTGCAAGCATGCCTGGAAAACAGATGTATTCTCATTTTCTTGGACAGGAATGTTTCTGTGTGCTTTTATGCCCTTTCCACTGATATCCAGGGTCCTTTTGAAGATGTAGAAGGATTCTCCAAAGATCGTTGGGGTGACTTTCTTCTGGTACAGATGGTAGTGGTTCTTCCTTTTAGAAATGGTCAAGGGCAGTTACCACAAGCTCCTTCATAGACTGGACCTACTTACACAAGACAGGGGGTTTTGATACACCCCATCTTGAAACAACTTCAACTAAGTTCCTGGATAATAAGAATTTTATTTCCTTTTAAGCACTTATTTTCTGACACTGAGCAGCAGATATTAATGGAGGCAAAGAAACCTGCTACTAGGAACTTGTGTGTTAAGTATAAATGATTTTCTAGTCTGTGCCATGACAAGAACCAGAACCCTTTTAAGGTTATTATTTCTTTAGTGTGTGAGTTGCAATAGTTATTAACTTCTGGCCTTTCTTCTTTCTCATGGTTCATTTGTCTGCCTTTTTAGCATGTCTTCCCATGGATCCTCCCCTTTCAGTCATTCCTATGTTAAAATATTTTTGAAAGGTACATTGTATACCCAGCCATGTCGAAGACACGTGGCTTTTTCTAGGTATCTTAACTTTGTTTTGGAAAAAATAACTCGCACCCCATTTGAACCAGCCTATCACGCTGATGTGAGGTTCATAACATGGAAAACAGATTTAGTTGTTTTGACTTCTGCAAAAAGGAGGTGATGCAGGCTCTCATGATAGGTTCGTCTTATCTTATTTTCCACAAAGATAGGGGATCATTGTGTTACGCTGCTGCAGTCATTGCACTTGGGTTATCCTGCCTTCAGGCGGTTCCCCAGTCGGCCTGAGTTCCAAAGTCTTGGACCGGCGTCGGTTGCTGTCGCCTCCTCCCTGATGTCAGTGTGACAGGGGTATATAAGATGCAGCCGACGCCATTTTCTTCAGTCTTTCTTGCAGCGCGGTGCCCGAAGCAAAAGCGGTTCGCAAGTGCCGGTCGGCCGACTCCTGAGATTTTCATTCCGAATCTAGAACCAAAGTCTTCTACAAAGCTAAGTACCCCGTTGGGGAAACTTTTTCTTGCCTTAGACCGATGTCAGTAAAAGTTAATAACTGTATTTCGTGTGGGAAGCAAATACCTCATAAGGATTTCCATTCCTATTGTATCCCATGCCTAGGCCCAGACCACAACGTCACTGGTTGTCGGTTTTGCTCTAGGTTTAACAAGCGCACTATTAAACGTCAGTTTGATTTTGCCCAACATTATTTTGGCAGTAAATTCAATTGCACCATGCCGTCGGAAATTCCGACGACCGGAATACATAAAAAGCACAAAGACCAGGACAGGCATCCGAGGCCCAAAACTGACGACGAAGCCTCTTCTAAGCCGGTCGCCGGTTTTCAGCGAGGCGCCTTCGCAGCCCCTGACGACCGCTTCTGCAGAACCACAGGCTGCCTCCGACTCCCACGTGGAGATGGCTGGGCCTTCGGACGCATATGTTTTTCATCCTACCAAAACTAACCCTTCAGAGGGATCCTGAGTACCTGAGCAACCCGAAGCTTCAGAGGATGTTTTCAGACCTACTCAATTAAGCATTAAACCCCCTGCTAAGTCTAAGCCTCCTTTAAAAACAAAGAAACAAATACAGCATTCTCCAGGACAGGCTTCCATGCCTAAGAAACAAATGCTGAAAATGGCTGAAGACCTCATCACTCTGATCAGGGGGTCCCATCCCCCTCCAAGGCCCAGACAGGATGCAGACTATGACTCATCCGATCAAGTGCCATTTCTTCAGATTCATCCTCAGACCTAGGATATTCTGTACCCCCTTATGAAGATTCTGATGCTGAGGAATCAATTCCATCAGCCTCTCTGCCCGAGGACTACTCCTTTGGGGAAACCTTACATACCACGAGGGAGCATTTCCATTGGGAAGGCCAGGATTACTCAGAATCCAAGAAAAGGCTCAGAGACTTCCTTTTATTACCTCAACACAGACCCCTTGCTATTCCGCCAGTGTTGGATATTGTGGATGATGTGTATACTGAATCCAGCTTAAATCCTGACTCCTTACCTCCAGCCCCAGTTAAACCTGACAGATACTACAGAGTCCCTGACTCGCATAAATTTCTGTATAAAAGCCCTGTTGCTGACCCTGAAACTATTTCTCAGGGACCCAAAGGGATTAAGGCCTCATCAGCAAAAAATCCAGTCCCCTCTGACAGAGATTCCAGAGCATTAGACAGATGGGGAAAGAAAGTATATACGTCTGCAACCTTAGCAATGAGAACCTTAAATTGCCAGTTTCACATGCTAAAATATCAGCAATTTTTGATGTCTCAGTTGAAACATAAAAAATGCTTCCAGATTCAGATCCTCCTAATTTTAAAGAAATGCAGGATTTATTGCATGCAGCTGAACAAGCGGGAAAGCATACTTTGCAATGTGGTTTTGATTCTTTAGAGGCCTCCTGTAGAGCAGCAGTTACAGGCTCTGTCATTAGAAGGCATGCTTGGTTAAAAGAACATACATTACCAGATAATGTTAAAGCAAAATTATTGGATGCACCTTTGCAGCAGGATGTGTTATTTGGAGTTAAGGCAGAAGAGGTATTAAAGAAAATGGAGAATAAGTCAAAATCTATGCAAACGTGAAGGATTTCTTACAGGTTCAGCCTCCAAGATTTAGCAGAAATTGGCCAACAAAGAATTGGTCCTTTCCAGTTACAGACAGACCTCAAAGGGGCAGATACAGACGTCCAAGAGGTAGAGGTCAACCACAAGGTCCTTACAGGCCTCGACAATGGGTGCACCAGGCCAGAAAGAAGGGGAAGACAGGCCCCAACCATATAAAAAGCAGCCTCAATGACTTCCCATTACAGCTGCCAAACAACTCTGTCTTGGCAGCCCCCTTGGGAGGAAAACTGGCACTTTTCTATCACAGTTGGCATTGGATCACCAAAGACAAATGGGTTCTCAACATTATATCTCAAGGTTACATGTTTCACTTTCACACACTGCCAAGGTTAAAAGGAATGCCAAATCTGCCACCAAATCAATGGGCAGAGGCTCAAAAACAAATTTCAGCACTCATGGAAATGAGAGCTATTCAAAAGGTACCACCACAACAGCAAGGACAAGGATTCTGGTTCCCAGAAAGGACAAAGCCTGGAGGCCCATTCTGGATCTTTCTTCTCTAAGCACTTACCTGGATGTTCCGAAATTCAAAATGTTGACACTACAGCAGCTTCTTCCCATGCTGGGCAAGAAAGCTTGGCTCATGACCTTGGACCTCAAGGAGGCATACCTGCATGTCCCCATCAGACAAAACTGCAGAAGATACCTCAGATTTATAGCAGGTTCAATGCACTATCAATTCTCTGCACTGCCCTTTGACTTGTCTACTGCGCCCAGGGTCTTCACAAAGTGCCTGGCACCAGTAATTGCATTTTGCAGACAGAAAGGAATTCAAATTTATCCGTACCTGGACGACTGCCTGATTCAAGCAGAGAGCAAGGACATTCTTCTAAAGCATCTGGCGTTTGTAAAAAAGATATTAAGTTGCCTGGGGTACACAGTAAACGAAAAGAAATCAAAACTAGTGCCCTCACAAGAGATAATATTCCTGGGTGCCAGCTTGAACACAACGGTCCAGATGGCTTATCTCACGCCAGACAAGCAAGGACAACTGACTCAATACTTCCATTTGATGGCAACAAAAACCCAACTCCCTGCAAGAAAAATTCTGCAGGCCTTGGGTTACATGGCATCTTGCATACTACTAATTCCATCTGCCATCTGAGGAAACTACAGTGGTACCTAAAGAGTGTATGGTCTCAACACCGTCAAAGTTTGGAAACAGTTATACCACTAATTCCTTGCCTTCAACAGGAGTTTCGATGGTGGGCTCAAGCTTGTCACCTCAACAAGGGACAGCCTTTTACGCAACCCACAGCCAGGCAAACACTGACAACAGATGCATCGGATTACGCCTGGGGAGCACACATGGCAGGAAAATGTATTCAGGGCAAGTGGCCTGCAGAACAAAGGCATCTTCACATCAATCAAAAAGATGTTAGCTGTACAAAATGCCCTTATAGCTTTCAAGGACCTGCTGCATCCAGGACAACTATTACTAAAGACAGACAACACCACAGTTATGTGGTACATAAACAAGCAAGGGGGCACTCACTCCTACCCCCTCTGCAGACGAGCCATGACCTTGTGGAACACCGTTCTAAACTATCAAGTTCATCTGCAAGCACAATTCCTGCCAGGAGAGAAAAACACACTGGCAGATGACTTAAGCAGAAACCTCATGGATCCCCATGAATGGGAATTGAATCCACAAATATTCAGAATGATAATACAGAAATGGTGGAGCTCCGACATAGATCTGTTTGCATCCCCAATGAACTGCCAGCTAGAGAAATTCTGCACAAGGAGTTACCATCCACAAGCATGGAAAGTGGATGCCCTCTCATTCAGCTGGAAAAACCTACAAGTTAACGCTTTCCCACCACTAACTCTCCTTCTAAAGGTACTCATAAAAGCCAGGCAAGAAGAGCCAAAGATGATCCTGATTGCACCAGACTGGCCACGCCAGCACTGGTACCCAATCTTAAAGAACTTAGCACAAGAACCACTCTGGATTTTGCCTCAAATCCCACATCTGCTGACTCAGCACAACAATCAGATACTTCACAGTCCGTTAAAGACCTTAAACCTAGTTGCATGGAAAATTCCTTAGTCAAGCAAGCAATGCCTCTCTCCAAAGCTGTTATGGATGTCATTCTGGAGGCCAGAAGGCCTAGTACCAGAAAAGCCTATTCGGATAAATAGAAGAAATTCTGTGCCTGGAACCAGGCTCACAGCCTTGACTCTCTTGTCCCAAACATTCCTCAGATTCTGCAATATTTAACGGAGATGCTGGACAAAGGCCTCTCCTTTTCATCCATCAAGATCCACGCCTCTGCCATCTCTGCTCATTGCAACACAGATCCACCAATTTTCTCTAATCCTTTGCTAAAACAGTACCTCAGAGTGGCTAAAAACATAAGACCGCCCCGTAGAGCACCTACTCCAACTTGGGACCTCAACTTTGTTTTGGAAAAGTTAACTTTACCTCCTTTTGAGCGAGCTAACACAGCAGAATTAAAATATATCTCTTGGAAAACTGCTCTGCTCCTGGCAATAACATCAGCACGAAGAGTTTCAGAATTACAGGCACTAATGGCAGTGGAACCTTTCCTTATTTTCCACCAGGACAGGGTGTCTTTAAGAACTAACTTTACGTTTATGCCAAAGGTGGTTTCAAGTGTGACTCTAAACCAAACTATTCACTTGCCAACTTTTTATCCAAAACCACAGAATAAAGGGGAGAGACTACTGCATTCTTTGGACATTCACAGGCAATTACGCTTCTACTTGGACAAAACCAAAGCTTTCAGAAAATCTGAGCAATTACTGGTAGCATATGCTGCAGGAGCACAGGGAAAAGCCATTTCAAAACAGACTATTTCAAAATGGATAGGACATTGTATACGTTTCTGCTACACACACCATGGGAAACCTATACCTAGCAGCACTAGATCTCACTCCACCAGGGCAATAGCCACTTCAACTGCCTACCTCAGAGGAGTGCCTACCAAGGATATTTTGTAAGCAGCAACATGGAGCTCTGTGCATACCTTCACCAAGCATTACCATCTGCCTTTATACTCTAAATCCAGAGCTGGCTTCGTCACTGCTGTGCTGCAGGGCCTTATAGCCACACCTAATGCCTTATAGAACCAGCCACCCTACCTCAGGTTTGGGATTCTACCAAAGTGTAATGACTGCAGCAGTGTAACACGATGAACATAGTACAGTTTTGTACCTACCATAAATGTAGATGTTCGAGTCCAGGTTACCCTCCCTCCTTCCCCTCTTACTTGCTGGTACATACCTATGTCTTCTACCCTTTACTACCTATGGGGAGTATTTGCTGGTAACAAAGTTGTTGTTTGCTTTTCTTATGCATGTTTTATTTGCAATTTGAGTTGCCTACCTATTTGGGGGCACCTGACATCTGGGGCAAGAAAAACTGAAGAAAATGGCGTCGGCTGCATCTTGTATACCCTTGTCACACTGACATCAGGGAGGAAGCGACAGCAACCGACACCGAACCAAGACTTTGGAACTCGGGCCGACTGGGGAACCGCCTGACGGCAGGATAACCCAAGTGTAATGACTGCAGCAGTGTATACACTCTAACAACTACATTTATGGTTGGTACAAAACTGTACTTTCCTTGAGAACTAATCTCTTTCTCGTACCTAAAGAGGTGTCCAGGTTTACTTTGAGCTAAGCTTATCCATCAGTCTGTCTTTTTTCCAGAGTCCAAAAACAAGGAATAAGGGATTCTTCATACTCCAGATGTCCACAGACAACTTGTATGTCTTGACAGAACTAAAACCTTCAGAAATTGTGATCAGTAATTTATTTGATCTGATTTTTTCATGTTCATTTATTCCTCAGCTGTTGGGTTTGGATCCAATCCTCTGCTGTTGGGTTTGGATCCATTCCTCTGCTTCGACTCTGCTGATTCTCCCAGCTCATGGGACACAAACTCTCAAGCTCTTCCCTTACCCATAATGCCTTCGTCACCTAACATAGCACTGATCTTGTCACCATTTGTGTATGGATGTGGTCACTGTGCTCTCGAGCACAGTGAATCTTTATATCTTTGTAGCCTTGCATGTTTATAACTTTATTATGCCCATCTTTTCTTAACTATATCATTCTTAAGTTTTCTATCCCTTTCCCATTTCTATATACTAGTGGATTTCTTGAATGCCATTGTTGGTATATCCTTTGTTGTACATTATAGAACTTTGTTTTTTTACTACAGTTGGTATTGTTACTCTCTAATCTTTCTTCAGAAAAAAAAGCTTTTGTCTTAATTACTCTTTTTCTTGAAGTATGTCTGCAAAACCTTCTGGTTTTAAAAAGTGTGTGGCCTGTGGCCATAAAGTCCCGTTGTCTAATCCACATTCAAAGTGTCTGTTGTTTAGGCTCAGCTCACCTCGATTCAAATTGTGATATTTGTAAGGCCTTTAATCCTAGGGCCTTGACTGATAAAAAAAAAAAAAAAAAAAACAAGCTAATTTTAAGAGGTTTGCTCCCCTCTAAATCTGCTACGACATCATCTGGGGCTGAAACCCCTCAAAAAGCTGACAAGAAGGGAGAATCCCTTCATAAAGAATCTAAAAAACATTCACTGGATTACACTGCTTTCTCAGCTCCGATACCGGAACCTCCCAGTAAAATGGCTAAAGTGTTTGATCTGAAATCTTGACCAGAGAAATCCCCACAGATCCGATCACAACTGGTTTTGGATCCTGTCTCTTCTTGGCTCCCCTATAATTTTTTGGAAAAGTTGCTGAGACACCAATCCAGACCATCTTCTACAGCATCCTCTATTTGAGTTTCCAAGAGTCCGACTGAAGCCGATGTGGACAGGATAGTGAGGATATTCCTCTTGATGCAGATTCAAATGGGGATTCTTCCAGCTCTGACCCCATCTGGTTCAGAGACTCTTATTAGTACTACTCCCCCGTTTTTGGCTCCTTCTCAAATCTGACCATTAGTTTATGAGCTGTCAGATCTGAAGATTCCAGAGTCATCCACATCCGATCCGAAGATGTTGGTATCTTCCACCCCAGTGGCATCTCATTGTGGCCCGCCACTGGAGCTGGATGACTGTTGGAGCTGTAGTGTTGGCATCTGATCCAGGGTGTTGGAGTCTACTCCAGAGCTGTCTCAGCTGTCTCTGCCCCGTGGAGCTTCAGCTCTAGATAGACTCTCTCCTTGCGTAGTCTGCCTTCGGGGAGGAGAGAGCCTGCTGTTCCTAAGCATGTTGTGTTGGATCTGTCTGTTTCCTTCTCTCCAAGGCATTCTGCGTTTGAGGTAGTGGACAGCGCTTTCTCTGTTCCAAAAGTTCGGACTTCCCTTCTGTCTTCAGCTCCTTCTACCCAACTCCATTCTATTCTGCATCTAGAGCGTCAACCAGCTGTGCCACTGAGACAGACGGTCCAAACTAGCCTCCAGAACACCCAGCAGCATATAATAATCTCTTCTGACACTTCTCTGGAGAATCCCACAGAGTAAGTTCCCAGGAAGAGAAAGTGTAAAAGGAGGCGCTTGGACTCTCCACAAGAGTTTGTCTCAGAAGATACCAACTTTGATGAGGGGGAAGAGACTTCAAGATTACCACCTGACAGCATCTCATTTAGAGAGATCCTAGAACTCCTAAAGCAAAGGGATGATTGGTACCGATCACCCCTACCCAGGAGGAGTCTGTATTTCTGGAGGCTTTTGGAGCTGGCCCATCTACCTAGTGGATAACACCACTCGCTGATGAGCTCATTGATCCTGTCTCTTGACAGGAGTGGAAAGAGCACAGTACCAAAGGGCCTATCCTTAAGATACCACATAGGATCCTGGCACCACCAAAGGACAGAACATATTGGAGCAAGGGAGTACCAGTTGATGCTATGGTTGTAGCGGCAGCCACAAAGAAAGAACTAGCAGAGCAAAGTTCCACTGTCCACCCCTCCCCCAACATACATTCTGTCTAGGGTAATGGACAGATTTTAAAAGTGAGTTTCTGCTTAAGCGACCTTTTCCCTTTGGTCACTGGCTTATTTGGCACACTTCATGAGACTTCAGAGGGATCTTAAGGAGCTTTTCAAATCCCTCTCTGGGACTGTATCCTCCAAGGCAGAGACAACTATTGCCTCTCAGTTGGCCACCATTCAGTCAGTTTCAAACACGTCCATGAGGCTTATGTCTCACACAGCTGAAGTTAACTTTTGGGTGGCAGGTTCAGGCATTTCCATTTGAAGGCCTGCATGGATGTGCTTGTGCGACTTTGTAGAACACTTCAAATCTTCCCTTTTCAGTGCTTGTCTTGATGGAAGTTCATTATTTGGCCCCAAAGTAAAAGACACTCTCTAGATGTGAACAGGAAGGAAAAACCCTATGTGCTGTGGGCATATGTTTTTCAAACAATCAACAGACCACCTGTAGGAACCAATGAGGTGGACAAAATGTGGTTCAAAAAATCACAGGGTCCCTTCCAAGATCCACATGGAGCCAGTTCCCCCATGGGCAGAGGGGGGAAGTCTAATGAAAGATGCTGTCCCCACAGCAGAGGTCGTCCACATAACCAGGGATCTAGGGATACCTTCTCTGACGGATCTTAGTGGTTCTGAAAGGAGGCCTGTCTGTCCATCTCTGGAGGTGGTCAAGGGTAGTTTGTCCTTGCACCAGAGAGCCTAGAAATTACAAAAGATTCATGGGTGCAGAGGATAATATCTAGCGGCTGTATAATGCCATTTTCCCATCCACGTCTGCTAATAGACAAAATTCCTGATGTTCCACCCAGTCGGAGGGAAGCAGCAGCACTAGAAATAAACAAGCTGGTTGAAAAGTCCTCCAAGAAGTTACCTCACACCAGAAAGAATATGAAACCTATTCAAGATTCTTTTTAGTGCCAAGGAAAACGGGAGACTAGAAACTAATTTTGGATCTGTGCAATCTAAATCAGTTGGTTCAGTACACAAAGTTCCAGATGGTCATGGTTCAGTCCATTTTGCCTTTTCTGCACAAAGACAACTGGATGTGCTTGTTAGATCTTCAGGATGCGTAGTATCATATTAAAATAAGCAGACTATCCAGGAAATATCTACACTTCCCTGCTGGGAGCTAGTCATTACCAATTCAGAGTTCTGTCCTTTGGTCTCAGCACAGCCCCCAGTGTGTTCACCAAGTGTATGGCAGTAGTAGCAGCTCACTTGAGACTGCAGGAATTCCGGGTGTTTCCATATTTGGGCAACTGGCTCATAACTGCTCCAACCAGACATCATCTGATTCTAGCTTGAGTCTACGTACTTCAGTTGTGCTGTCACTAGGGATTTTAGTCAGTCTCAACAAATCTCATCTTGAACCAGCACAGATATTGGAATGCATCGGAGCCTTGCCCAATACAGTTACTCAAACAGCCTCTTTTCCTCTGCCAAGAGATCAAACTGTTCAATGGCAGGTCAGGAAGATCATTCAAAATTCTTCTCTTTCTGCTCGACTGATCATCTAGGCTTTGGGATCCATATGGCAATCATTCTAGTACCATTAGCAAGGTACCATATGAGGATTCTTCAGTGGACACTAGCAACCCAATGGTCCATTCTTCATCAGTCATTATCCAGTCAGATCAAAATAACACAGGCTTGCAAGAATTATCTTCTATGGTGGATACACTCCTTTAAAGTACAAGAAGGTCCTCCATTTGTTCTCCCCCAATCCAAGGTCATAGTGACCACGGACACCTCCCTGATCTGCTGGTGGTGGGTGGGGCATTTCTTTGGAAAGACTGTCCAAGGCACATGGTCTTCCGAAGAGGCCACTGTGCATTGTGTTGTGGAGTTGAGAGCTGTTGTCCTGCATTGCAAGCCTTCCAAGACACACTCCCTAATGGTACTATTGCGAATCAAATTGACAATGTGGTCTGGTACATCAACAAACAAGGGGAACCAAATCTTAACTCTTCTATCAAGAAACTGTGAGAGTGTGGCAGTGGGCGATCTCATCCAGTCGATTTCAGATAACATACATTCTGGGGAAATCTAACGTCATTGCAGAAGCAGGTCTATTCTGATGTCTTCCGAGTGGTCCCTCAACATGAAGGTTGCTGGAAGTAATTTCCATCGATGTGGAAAGCCATGCTGTGGCCTCTTTGCATCCCCTCTCAACAGTAAGTGCAGCAGGTTTCTTGCCCTAATCCCCCCCCCCCCCACAGAAGGATTCACAGAGAGCAGCTGTTCACAATTTTGTCCCTGGTGTCCTTTATGCCTACCCCCCTCCCATTACCTCTAATTCCCAAATTTCTTCAGAAAGCATTTTGATTGAAAAGCACAATTATTCTCATTGCTCCTTACTGGCCTCGTCAGATTTGTTTTCCCTTTCGTTGGCCTTCTCTCCTTCGTTCTTCATGGATTCTATATCCAGAACTACTGTCTCACCTGACAGATATGATTCATCCAGAAATGCTAGGCCTAAAATTGACCCCATGGTTTCGGCATTTCCATTGATTGCTAGACAGCCCAGGCTCTCATCCCACAAAGCTTCAACTGTGAAACTTTAAAAGAGTAAATGGAAAAGATTTGTCATTTGGACACAACAAAGGATCTACATCCATTTTCAGCACTAGCTGCTAAAGTTTTTGAATATTTAGCTACAATTTTTATCAAAGGTGTTAGCTATACTTTTACAGCAGAAGAACTATCTGCCATTTCCAATTTTCATAGGAATAAATAACTCCTCTTTAGCATCCTCCAAACCTTGTAAAGCTTTTCTAATGGGAACTTTCCTACTTAGACCCCCATTAAAAGACCCCACTCCTTGGGATTTGAACATTGTTTTGCAGACTTTGACACAATCTCTGTTTGAACCATCAGAAAAGTGTGAACTAAAATTCTTGGAAAATGAACTTTTTAATGGCCATTATCTCTGCCAGAAGAGTGTCAGAATTACAGGTCCTATCATCAAAACCTCTTTGATTTTTCATAAGGGTAGAGTATCCTTACGGGACCAGTCCTTCCTTTCTTCCTAAGTTGGTGTCCGAATACAATATTAACCAAACCATCAACCTCCCAGTCTTCTTAGCAAATTTCTGAAATAAAGAAGGGTGCATATTACATATTTTGGATGTTCACAGACAGTTTTATCTGCATAAAACCAAAAAATTTAGGAAATCGGAACATTTATTTGTCCCTCTTTCAGAATAAAAATTAGGCAAGCCAGTTTCTAAAGGGACTATAGAAAAAGGTTAGCTGATTGTATTACCCTTGTTCACAAAAAAATGGGCTTGTCTTTACCAAAAGCACATTCTAGTAGATCTGTGGCAACTTCAGCCTTTTTATTTAGATCTTCATTGGATGGTCTTTGTGCAACCACAATGTGGGTTAATCCTTATACTTTTATTGCTCATTACTTATTGGATCTGGTCTCCAGGGGAAGAGCAGCTTTTGGCTCAGAGATACTCGTGAATATCTTTCCTTAAAGTTGTCCCAGGATTTGGGTAGCTGGGGACTCTGTCCCAGTGTTTGAGAAATGAATGAAAATAACATCAGACACAAAAGTTATGTACTCACCATAACGTTCCATCTGCGTTGTCCATTTTCATTCTTCAACTTCCCTTCCTTCACCCCCCCTCCTTTTTGACTTTTGGAAGGATCAAAAGATACTGATCTCCAGATCCTGTTTCATTTCCTACTGCCTTGCAGGTTTAAGGGCAGGAAACAAGATCTGAGGTATGTTAGGTGACTAGGGCATTATAGGTAAGGGAGGAGCTCGAGAGTTTTCAGTATCCCACAAACTGGAAGAAACGTCTGAGTCCGATCCAAACCTAACAGCTGAGGAAAAATGAAAGTGGACAACACAGATGGAACATTATGGTGAGTACATAACTTTTTTTCTTTTTTACGAAGGTAAGGAAAAAAAGGACAATCTATGACAAAGCAGACTGTTCCCAAATGGTTGTCATATGCAATCGCCTGTTAATACCAATCACAGTAAGTCATTTCAGTCTCTGTCAAGGCACACTGTGGAAGGACCTTGGCTTCATCAGTGGATTTTTGGTAAGTGGGAGATTCTAGAAGTATTGTAGAAGCAGCAACTTGGTCCTCTGTGTATACCTTTTACAAAGCGCTATAAACTACTTTTTACATGTCTAGAGCAGGCTTTTCTAGGTGTTAAATTGAATTATCAGCATGTCACACAGACCAACTGTATGTTTGTAATTGCTGACAGATTTATTGAAACAAGCCAACCATGCAGATTATGAACATTTTTTATAACACGGATCACTGTGAGATGCACTGCACTTCCTCAGCTGATTCACATTACAAAAATATCCACCAAAAAGTCTTCCAACCATTTTTATAGTTTCAAAACTGTGTCCTTGATGAAAACATTTGTTTCCTGTATTGAAGCCTTCTTTGTCTGCATCCTTATCTCATTCCAAAGAGGCAGTTTCTTCAGCAGGCTGACATGTTCTTTCAGAAATGTTTTTTCATTGATAGGCTAGTCTGTAACTTTTTCTGCTGTGCTAGCCATGCTTCTCCAGAGAAAAACAGTTCTGAGCAGGCTGAAATGTTCTTTCATTGACAGGATAGCCTGTAACTTTTTCTGCTGTTAGCCATACTTCTCCAGAGAAAACCAGTTCTGAGCAGGCTGAAATGTTCTTTCATTGATAGGATAGTCTGTAACTTTTTCTGCTGTGTTAGCCATGCTTCTCCAGAGAGAACCAGTTCTGAGCAGGCTGAAATGTTCTTTCATGGATAGGATAGTTTGTAACTTTTTCTGCTGTTAGCCATTTCTGTTTCGCAAGTTCATTCTCTTGAATGTCTGTATACATTCACCTGTTTATATTTTAAGAACCTCTATTATTTAATGTAATTTGTTACAAAAACCTTCACAAAACAAGTATAATACTTTTTGTTCCAGACAAGCACATTCTGTTAAGGCAATGCATATTTCTTTTCTGCCTTAATTTATATAATCCCATCACTAGGACCATTCTGCAAGGGTTCCTGTGCACTTGTCCTTCCTTTGCCGCAGCTTACACTGACCGGACAATCTACCCGTATAGCTAAGGCTATTGCAGCAGTGATCAAATTGTGAGCATTGTACAATTGTGTAAATAAATTTGCCATAACTGTATGTGTTTAAATGGCCACTGCTGCAACAGCCCCGTATAGGATCATAGAACGTTACTAGGCTATTGACCCTGGGGCCCTTATAAGCCTAGCCAATAGTGTACCCTATGTTTAGACAAGTCTGCACCCAGTGCCCCTGTCCAGCAGGAACATGGGTGAAATCCCAGGGATGTATTTTCCGTTTCCCATCCTGTTATCCAGGTTGCGCTTAAAAAGGGGTAAAGAGGTACTCTAGTTGATGTGGAGAGGGAGTCTGTTCCACAGATGGGGGAGTCTCTGGGACACACATCTGTCTTGCCAACAAGTCCTGTTGATGTCACAGACCTGGTTGAGGATGAGCGTGCGGGTTACTCAAGTGGAGCTTAACTTGTGGATATGCAGAAGTCCCATCAAGGCAGGGGCCGAGATCGCCTGGTATGCCAGACAGAGGTCACCTCTGAGGAGTCTGTATAAAACTGAGTAGAGGGATATAGGGCTTTTAGCCTCTGTGTGGTAGATGTTTGAAGCCTTGGATTCTCCTGGTGAGGAACCTCTGTGGTCTCTCCAGCTGCTGCATGTGCTTTGCGATGTACATACCAAACAGGGTGTTGTACTCAATAATGGGCCTTATAAGGGAAGAATGCAGGAATGTTATGACCTCCTTGTCCGTTGATGAGATAACCTTATTTATGAGGTGGGATACGTAGAAAGCTTTCTGTACAACGGAAGCAACATGGTGGTTAAAATTCAGGTTGCTATCAACCTGGGTGCCCAAATACCTCACGACTGATTGCGTGCTTAGGACGTTGTTATTAATGTGATAATTTGTGGGGACTTCACTCTCCCCAAAGGGGATGATAATGCATTTTTTGCATGTTTCTGGCACCAGTCATTTTTTTGGGGTGAGACCCTCTTGGAGGATGTCCACATCACTAGGGGAATTGATGACTGCGCCCAGCTTGCAGTCATCTGCAAACTTGGTCGGTCATAGCCCACTGGTTTTGGCCTGCACCTCAGAAAAATATATCCCAAATAACAGAGGCCCCAACACTGAACCCCTGGGTATGCTGTTCATTACGGGTCTACTACTTGACTTGGCTTCCCCTATTTTGACTAGGTGGGTTCTGTCAATGAGCCAGTTAGCTACCCATCTGGTAACATACGGACTGATGCCTAGTTGAGAGAGTTTATCTATTATGCCCAAGTGGGGGATAATGTCCAAGGATTTGGCCAGGTCTTGTTAGGTGGTGTGCACCATTTATTTTATTTATTTATTTTACATTTGCTAACCGGGCTAGTCTAGCTGGATGTATTTCCATTTTCAGTAGAGGCCCGAGGAGAAAAACTCCGATATTAGCACACAGAATATACAAACAATATATACACAGTGTAAAAAGATATGACTGTAATAATAAAGAGAAGTATTACACTAAACAGTGTCGGACAGTAGAAGACAAGTCGATATACAGTATAATACATAGGTAAATAACAGTACAACAGGTTGTTTTAGGAGTACTATTGACAGCACAGTCCTTACAGGGATATGCAGCAGAGTTTAGGAAGAAAAATGAGAAAGAGAGGCTAGAAGTAATGAATCAAAGGATTAATCAGGGTTACTGCAGGGGCATAACCAATGGATCTTCAGGTGGTTTTTGAGGTTTTGTTTAAAGAGAGGCAAAGTGGGAAGTAAGGTTAGTTCTATAGGTAAAAGGTTCCAGTTTTTACCTACAATGTTAGAGAACAAAGAATCCCCTGCTATGTTGTTGGACTTTGTTATGGTGGCTAGAAGTTTGCTAGAAGAGCGTAGGGAATTTAGGTTTTTGTAGGTGATGATGAGGTTAGAGAGTATAGGAGTGATGTTAGGTTGATAAAAATAGCTTGTAGGCAATGGTGAGTTGAGTAAATAACAGATGATTTTGTAGTTCTAGCCAGCCTAGTTGCAGTAGATTCAGACAGTGGTGGGTTCCAAAGGGATTGCCAGTAGCAAATCGGCAATACTATTGTAGGAATTAGTTTGATAAGGTTATTTTTTTTTAGGTTAGTGTAAATGGGTGAGGCATATAGAAGAGTTGAAATTAAGTGAGAGTGAGCAATTTTGGTTCTGGCTGATGGTGTTAAGAAGGGTTTAATTCTGTATAAGGAGCCATTATTTTTGTTTACATGTTTTATAGTGTTGTTTATATGGCTGTCAAAGTTAAGGTTATTATCAATAGTAATTCCTAACAGTTTAGTGGTGGAGTCTGGGGATATGATATGGAACTGATTGAGAAGTCTACTTCTTAGTTTTTTTGGCATTTAGGAGGAAGCAACGCTTCAAGAACCAAGTCTCAATTATGTTGAATACCTTCTGAGTTGAAGAATGTAGTTCTGAGGGGGAGTTAGCTGAACATATGAGTGTCGAATCGTCTGCATATTGTATACAGGTGGCTTGAGGAATTGCTACATGCAGGTCATTAATGAATAGTGAGAAAAGGAGCGGTCCTAGAATAGAGCCATGAGGGACTCAAGTGTGACTGGCAGGAGGGATGATAGGTTCTGATCCCAGAGAACTGCCTGTTGCTGTGTTCCCCTTGTCAATGACTTTGGTGGCAGTCTCAAAGAAGTTGACCAATAACCTCCCCTTGATGAAGCCAAACTGTGTGGAATACTGTTTGGAGGTTGCCAGTGAGGTCCATTTATGATCCATGGCCTTGCAGATCAGGTTAGTTAGGCTGATGGGTCTATAATTTCTGGGATTGGTTGACGCTCCACCTTTGTGCAAAGGTATGACAGTGGCTGTCCTCCACTCAGCTGGGACAAAGCTAGTACTCAGGCTTTGGTTGAATAGGGCACCTGGTGGTACTGCAAGTTTCTGCCCGAGTTCATGTAGGATGCAGCTTGGGATGTTATCAGGTCCCATGTTGACTTTATTTTTTGCCTTTGAGAGAGAAGTGATGACCTGTTCCTTAGATGTAAGGGGAAGGGGGCAGGTACTGGGAATGTCCTGATTTACTGATGGGAGGGGCGACAGAGGGGTGAAGTTTTTGCTGAATCTGTCAGCCAGCAAGTTTGCTATATCTACGGCATTTGTATATGTGGTGTCCTTGACCACCAGATCTGAACAGATCTGGGTGCTTCCTTTGAGATTGCGGACATATGTGAAGAAGGCCTTATGATTGTCTCTAGTAGATGTGGTCAGTCTGGACTCCAGATTTCCTATGGAGGATTTCACAAGTGCTCTTATTTGCTTGTTCAGGCTAAGGAGAGTTTGCTTCCAATTGGGCACTTGTTCCTCCTTGGTCCTGGACGGGAATATTTTTCCTTTTGTTAGAGTTTATTTATTGCAGATGTCCACCAGACAGGTTTACTGCTCCTTGCGGAGGATGATTTAGTCAGGTATTTCTTATTCCATGTATCTATTTGGGTTGGGAGGGCGGCCTAATGGTTAAGGTGTTTGCCTTACAAACACAAGGTGCAGGGTTTGAGTCTCACAAGGGATACTTGGCTAGGCTTTAAATGGCTCTCAAGGGCAGTTAGCTTAGTACTAATCTATGAACCTATGCTCATATAGTGTGTGGTATAGTTTTGGATACTTGTGCCAGTTCCTAGATAGGGGAAGGGGGCTGTGAAGCTGTTTATACCATCCCTCAGGAGGCTGTAATCTGCTTTGGAGAAGTTTTTTTTGTTTGACCCTAGCTGGGGGGGGGGGGGGGGGGTTACTTATGTTGGTTAATACCAAGCCCAAGATATTATCACCTCTTGTGGGTATATCGGCTACCTGTTCAAAAGCATTTGCATTGGCAAAATCGAGGAATGTCTGGGCATTTGTGTTCTGGCATGAGTAGTTTGTCCAGTCTCTTTTTGGGTAGTTAGTCACCCAGGATCAGGGTAAAGGGTTGAATCTTGGTCTATTCGAAGAGGTCCAGATAGGCGGATTGGGCATCTTGAATCAGATTTGGGGGCTGGTAGCTAGCTATGATTTGTATAGGGGTGTCTCCTTTGCATCACACTGTTTGACCAGCCTGGAGGTGTGTATGTCTTTAATGTATATTGAAACTCCACTTCCTTTGACTTTACTACCCACAGTTTGGGGTCTGAATGTATGATAGGATGAGTAACCAGGTAAGGCTGAGGTGCTCTCCACAGCTTTGAACCAGGTTTCTGTGACTGCTCAGATGTTTGCATTTTCCAGGGTTAAGAATGCTTGCAATGAGTACAGTTTCACGTTTAGACTTGAGTTTAGAAGCATGACCTGTAATTGGCTTTTTGTTGAAATTTATTTGTTGGTACTTTTAACCTCATCACTTTCCTAAAAAAAAGGCACTCTGGGGGAGGCAAGAGCCTTTGCCAGAAACCTGGAGCCCAAATGCGACGGATGCAGGGTGTCTCTGGCAAAGCATCATGGTCTTTCTATCGTATCTTTTCAGGCTGTCAGGTACTGGATCCCTCTGGAATGACAGCAGAAACTAAGCCAATTGTTAGTCATTTTCTGTTTGTATTGAGGTGTCATTCTGGGTGACGGTAGAATGCTGATTTAAGGCTAGGGGCATACATGCCTGGGACACATATTCAGCAAGTTTAATGAGGTCTCTCTTCAGATAGTCCTGGGAGGTGCATCTCAAGTCATTCACGTCAACATGGACTATGGCAGAGTCATAACAGTGCCTGTTGTTAAGAGACTTGAGTGCGTATGTGATATGGCAGATTCTGGCCCCTGACCGACAATTCACTGTGACTTTCTCCTTATCCATCCTGGTGAGAGGCGCATCTGTTTGTCTCTCAATGGAATCCCCTGTGACTAGTATGTTGGATTTATGGCCAAGCCTTAGTAGCTGTGAGACACAGGTGTGTGAGCTATGCGTGGTATGTGGTGTGGAGGGCTGTGGTGAGGGCTGTAGTGATCGTGTATGTTTTTGCCTCTGAGGTCTCCTTTGTTGGATATGTTTTTGTTGAGGACCTCCGCATATGTGGTTGTGTGTAGCATAGGTGTGGATGGTGTTTGAGGTGTAGTGGTTGTGTTGACAACCTTCTGAGTGCCAGATATACTGGCTTGTGAGGGAGAGAGCATAGACTCTAGGTTCCTAATGTAATTGCATCTCTCTCAAATTGTGTTCCTAGGTGATGGTAGCAGATGGTTGTCGGTGTACATGAGACAGTTGCTACACTGTCTCAGGATGCCCATATCAATCGGACTGGCTAGAGAAACTGTAGGAAATTGTCCATCTATGTTTGTCAGACTCTGAGGGGAAAAAGGCCAGGGAAGGGGCAGGCCTAAAGCCCAAGTGTTTAAACCAAAACTAAGAGGCTTAAAATAACACAATTTAAACAGGCTATAAACAAGCAGTAATAAATGCAACAGAAAAGATGCAATTGAACACTTTAAAGAACAAGTAGCAAAAAAACCAAGATGAAGTAATAGAGTAGGAGAAGGAAACACAAATACAGTAAAAGCAGCTGAATAAAGTGTGTTTTTTTTCTTTGTTTGTTAGTAAAATGGAAAGGGAGAGAGGAGGCACAGAAGGTAATTCAGGGTTAAGGAACTAAGGGGTTTGGCCTTCCTAAATGATCTCTGTATTGGGTAGAATGAGCTTATGAGATGGGACAGGGAGGAGTTTCCCAGATCAAATTTACAGTATGGGGCGGGCAGCAGCAAAGCCACCAACTTTAAGAACACAGCAGCATTCCGTACTTCCCATATTTTTGTATAATTTATGTTGCCAGGTTGAGGACTTCCATTTTTACTTACCTGGCATTTACCACTTTCAGAGCTGTAGCCCCCCCCCCTTTTCAATTGTCAAGAAAGCCTTGCAGAGCTTGGTGCCCAAACCATTGATTTTCTTCGGCTCTGCTGGGACTGTCAGTGGTCTGGGTATGTGGAAGGTACACGTAAGCTCTGGAAGCTGGCTAGCTGTTGTATCCATATATCTAAGACTACTGCAGCAATGATTTAATTGAATATCTACTTATATGGTAAGTTTGCATACACAAATGTATTTTATTACAAATGTTTGTAGATGAAGTAAGCTGGCCTTTTTACATAAAATTATAAAAGCCCTGACTGTGACACAGGCAATCTGTTTTGACTAGCTGCTGAGCTAGGTTATGGTGGGCGTGAGTGACTGACTCTGTCTCACCTATCCAGGTGAGAGGGAGAGTTGGCTTCTAGATGGCATTCCATATCACTGTTGCAATGTTCATCATGCATACAGCTGCAGTCATAACAGATGGGTTCTCCTGCCGTCAGGCAGGTCCTCGGTCGGCCGAATTCCAAAGTCTAGGTCCGGCGTCGGTTGTCGTCGCTTCTTCCCTGACGTCAGTGCGACAGGGGTATAAAGGAACCAGCCGACGCCATTTTCTTCAGTCTTTCTTGCCGTGCGGTGCCCGAAGCAGAAGCAGTTCGCAAGTGCTGGTCGGCCAGCTCTTGAGATTACGAAAATTTGGAAACCGAAGTCTTCTTAAAAGCTAAGTACCCCGTTGGGGAAACTTTTCTTGCCTCAGACCAATGTCAGACAAAGTTAATAATTATATTTCTTGTGGGAAGCAAATACCGCATAAGGATTTCCATTCCCTCTGTATACCTTGTTTAGGCCCAGACCACGACGTCTTGGTCTGTCGCTTTTGTGCTACATTCAACAAACGCACTATTAAGTGTCGGGCGGAGTTCGCCCAGCATTATTTTGGGAAAGCATTTAACTATACTATGCCGTCGGATACTCCGACTCCGGTTTTGTCTAAAAAATGCAAAGACAAGGACCGACACACGAGGTCTGCGGCCTCTATTGACACTACGCCAAAGCCGACTACACGTGGTCCGGTTCTCAGCGAGGCGCCTACGCAGCCCCTGACTACCGACGACACTTCTTTGACGGTGTCTCCTGTGCCCGAGGTCGCAGGCTCCTCTGCCCACACCCCGACTACAGATACCGAAGCCACTCTTGGCGTTGAAACTCAGAATGTGGACAGGTCCACCTCCACTCAAGGTGTCTTCAGACCTTCCTCTTCTTTCTCCATCAAGGCTTTCACAAAGTCTAAAGCAACCATGCACTCTAAGAGACCAGCTACGCAGGGCCCATCTCTAGGCCCCATGCCTAAGAAACAGATGCTTAAAATGGCTGAGGACTTAATTACTCTTATCAGAGGTTCTCAGCCCCCGCCAGACAAAAGGCCCAGAGTGGAGGAAGATTCCCCCTCCTCTGATCAGGGCTCCATTATTTCAGAACACTCTGATCAGGAACATTCTTACTCCCCTTTTGAAGACTCTGATGCGGAGGAGTCCATCCCTTCTGTCTCTCCCCCAGAGGATTACTCATTTGGGGAAACTTTGCATACTTTAAGGGAACACTTCCACTGGGAAGGCCAAGATTATTCAGATTCCAAGAAAAGGCTCAGGGAATTTCTCTTGCTAGCTCAGCACAGGCCTCTGGCTATACCTCCTGTCGTGGACATCCTAGATGATGTTTACTCGGAGGCTTGCCCTAACCCGGACTCTCTACCTCCAGCTCCAGTTAAGCCTGACAGGTACTACAGGGTTCCTGACTCACACCAATTTCTATACAAAAGCCATGCTGCTGACCCAGAAACCATCTCACAGGGCCCCAAGGGAGTTAAGGCCTCCATTGCTAAAAATCCATTACCTTCCGAGAGAGACTCCAGATCCTTAGAAAGGTGGGGAAAAAAGGTATATACCTCGGCTACCTTATCCATGAGGGCCTTAAACTGTCAGTTTCATATGCTAAAATACCAACAGTTTTTGTTATCACAATTGAAAAGTAAAATGTCACAACCTGAACAACCAGACTTGAAGGAGTTGCAGGATTTGATGCATAGTGCAGAACAAGTGGGTAAACATACCTTACAATGTGGTTTTGATGCTCTAGAGGCCTCATGTAGAGCTGCTGTTACAGGATCAGTCCTACGTAGGCATGCCTGGCTCAAGGAACAAGCCTTGCCTGATCATGTCAAAGCGAAATTACTAGACGCCCCTCTTCAAAAGGATGTACTATTTGGTGCTAATGCTGAGGAGGTGTTAAGGAAAATGGAGGAAAAGGCTAAATCAATGCAAACTGTGAAAGAATTTCTACAGGTACAACCCCCACGCTTTAGTAGAAATTGGCCTTCCAAAAACTGGTCCTTTCCTGCCACGGACAGACCCCAAAGAGGCAGATACAGGCGCCCGAGGGGCAGAGGACAAGCCCAAGGATCATTTAGAGGCGGACAATGGCAAGCTCCTGCACAAAGAGGTGGTGAGGATAACTCGCAATCTTTCAGAAAGCAAACCCAATGACTTTCCTCTTTGCATGCCAACCAAGTCGCAAATGGCAGCCCCCTTAGGAGGAAAGCTGGCATTATTTTCAAAAAATTGGCATGTTGTCACAAAGGACAAATGGATCCTGGACATTATAAACAGAGGCTACAAATTCCATTTTCACATCCTTCCAAAAATGAGAGGCATGCCAAACCTGCCACACAATCAAAGGGCACAAAGGCAAATTACAGATCTCATAAACATGAAAGCTATTCAAGAGGTACCTACGCACGAACAAGGTCAAGGTTTTTATTCCAGGCTATTTCTGGTGCCAAGGAAGGGAAAAGATTGGAGACCTATTTTGGACCTATCCATCCTAAACACATTTCTACTCGTACCAAAATTCAAGATGCTCACTCTACAGCAACTTCTTCCCATGCTGGGCAAGGAGTCTTGGCTGGTAACACTGGACCTCAAGGAGGCATACCTGCATGTCCCAATCAGACAAAATTGCAGAAGGTACCTCAGATTTCTTGCAGGTTCAACCCATTATCAATTCTCTGCATTGCCCTTTGGCTTATCTACTGCGCCCAGAGTATTCACGAAATGCCTGGCATCAGTAATTGCCTACTGCAGACTTCAAGGGATACAAATATACCCCTATTTGGATGACTGCCTGATCCAAGCTGACAGCAAGCACATTCTTCTGAAACATCTGGCTTATGTAATAATGTTGTTGAACACTCTGGGATACACAGTCAACAAAAAGAAATCAAAGCTAATACCCTCTCGGAAGATAATTTTCCTGGGTGCCAATTTGGACACTAACACCCAGATGGCCTACCTTACGCCAGAGAAGCAGGGGCAACTAATTCAATACTTCAGAACACTAGCAAATTGTACCAGGCTGACTGCAAGGAAAATCCTGCAGGCTCTGGGATTCATGGCATCTTGCATCTTACTAATCCCATGTGCAAAGCTGCATATGAGGAAACTACAATGGTACCTGATACCTGAAAAACATATGGTCTCAACACAGCCACAGTTTGGAAACAATAATACCACTAATTCCATGTCTGCAAAAGGAATTTCTGTGGTGGGCTCAAGCATGTCAAACAAACACAGGTCTTCCATTCAGCAAGCCTCAAGCAAATCAAGTCATCACAACAGACGCCTCGGACTACGCCTGGGGGGCCCACATGACAGATCGGTGCATTCAGGGCAAATGGTCCCAAAAAGAAAAGCACCTTCACATCAATCAAAAAGAAATGCTAGCAGTAATAAATGCTATTATAGCTTTCAAGGACCTTCTACAACCAGGTCAACTATTGATAAGAATGGACACCACCACAGTTATGTGGTACATAAACAAACTGGGAGGAACACATTCTTACCCCCTATGCAGACTGGCCATGTCACTTTGGAACATGGCCATGGACTTGCAAATGGAACTACAAGCACAGTACTTGCCAGGCAAGGAAAACACGCTGGCAGACAACCTAAGCAGGAATATGACAGATCCACATGAATGGAAATTGCATCCAAAAGTTTTTACAGAAATAATCCAAGAATGGGGAAGGCCAGACATAGATCTCTTTGCCTCCCACAAAAATTATCAGTTGACAAAATTCTGCTCAAGGATTTTCCATCCAAAGGCCTGGAGAGTGGACGCTCTCTCTTTCGGTTGGACATCAATGACAGTTTATGCCTTCCCACCTCTTCCTCTGCTGCCCAAAGTTCTATTGAAGACCAGAGCAGACAGACCAAAGATTATTCTCATTGCTCCGGACTGGCCAAGGCAACACTGGTACCCGCTCCTGAGGAGCCTGACTCATTCCCCACCATGGACCCTGCCTCTAATGCCTCTTCTTCTGACTCAGCACAGCTTCAAAACTCTTCACAGCCAGCTAAAAACACTCAATCTAGCCGCATGGAAGATTTCTTAGCATCACAACAGGCCCTACTCTCCAAGGAGGTGCAGGATGTCATTTTGGAGGCCAGAAGGCCATCAACTAGAAAAGCTTACTCCGCAAAATGGAAACGTTTTTGTGTCTGGAATGAGAAAAAGGGCCAAGATCCTGGAAAACTGAATTTACCTCAAATACTACAATATTTGGCTGAACTGCTAAGCAGTGGACTTTCTCCTCCATCAACATCCATGCCTCAGCCATTTCTGCAGAATACAACACTGATCCACCTTTATTCTCTCACCCTCTCTTAAGACAATTCCTCAGAGGGGCTAAGAATTTAAGACCTCCAAGGAAACAACCAATACCTGCTTGGGATCTTAATTTCATTCTGGAAAAGCTGACCTTGCCTCCCTTTGAGCCAGCTGCCTCATCAGATTTGCAATATTTGTCCTGGAAAACCGCTTTCCTTATCACCTCAGCTCGTAGAGTTTCAGAACTACAGGCTCTCATGGCTGTCCAGCCTTTTATCATCTTCCATCAGGACAGAGTTTCATTACAAACCAACCCGTCCTTTATGCCTAAAGTGGTATCCAGGGTAGCTTTAAATCAGGCCATACATTTACCTACTTTTTATCCTAATCCTCAAAACAAAGGGGAGAGATTACTACATTCCTTGGACATCCACAGACAACTGTGTTATTATTTGGACAGAACAAAGCCTTTCAGAAAATCGGAACAGCTCTTTGTGGCCTATGCGGTAGGAGCTCAAGGAAAGCCAATTTCCAAACAGACAATCTCAAAATGGATAGCCCACTGCATACGCTTTTGCTATTCCTTTCATGGCAAAACTTTACCTACAGGCATTAGAACTCATTCCACTAGGGCCACAGCCACCTCTGCAGCCTTCCTCAGAGGAGTTCCTACCAAGGATATTTTGGAAGCAGCCACTTGGAGTTCTGTGTTTACCTTCTCCAAGCACTACAACCTACCATTATACTCCAAATCTAGAGCAGGCTTTGCCACTGCAGTCTTGCAGGGCATTTTGGCTCCTCCTAGTTCCACCTAGTGCCTACCACCCCTTTCTTAGCTTTGGGATTCTACCCATCTGTTATGACTGCAGCTGTATGCACGATGAACATAGTACAGTTTTGTACCTACCATAAATGTAGATGTTAGAGTGCTAATACAGCTGCAGTCCAGGTTTCCCTCCCTCCTTCCCCTCTTGGGACAGGCCTATAGGCTAACACATCCTCATACAACCTGATTGGGGTATTCATTTATGATGTATTTGCTTGCAACTACTGTATTTTGATTATATTGCACTGCATTATTACACAAATTTATGTATTGCCTTCCTTCTGGGGGCACCTGACATCTGGGGCAAGAAAAACTGAAGAAAATGGCGTCGGCTGGTTCCTTTATACCCCTGTCGCACTGATGTCAGGGAAGAAGCGACGACAACCGACGCCGGACCTAGACTTTGGAATTCGGCCGACCGAGGACCCGCCTGACGGCAGGAGAACCCATCTGTTATGACTGCAGCTGTATTAGCACTCGAACATCTACATTTATGGTAGGTACAAAACTGTACTTTATACCTAACATAAGGGATCTCCTGCCAAGGATAGTCCGATGTTCAGCTAGTATACCAAAGCCTTTTAATATCTACAGGCACTGTACGTCACACGCATGCTCCCTGAGCAAGGCATACAGCAAAGGTGACTTATGGACACACACACTTCACAACTTCTTTGCTGGCAGTTTGAACACAGTCATTGAACATCAGCTCAATGCCTTTTTCTGTGCTGTTCTGAGTAATTTTTCAGATAAGTGTCCTGTTGGGGTTCTTCCTTATTTTTCTCTTATTTTAGTGGTGTTGGTTTCATGTGTCATCCAGAAAAGAAAGATGTGTGGGAGGCAGATTCCCCATAAAGATCATCAGAACCAGTGTCTCTTCTGTCTGGGTGCTTCCCACTGCCATACACAATGTTCCATTTGTCCTAACACTTGTCTCTAAGACCCTAAGTAATCACCTGGCCTCCTTGTCTGTTTACCTTGAAAACCAACATCTTAAGCTTTTGGCTCAGTGTGCTGTTGCAGAGTCTCTCCATTCTGAGGCTCAGCCTTTGGCCAAGAAAAAGGCCAAAAAGCTCAGGTCTGCTATTGCTGCTATCCAGCCTACCCTGGATGTCTCTCCAGGCTAGTGAAAGCCCAGAGGATTGTCTGGTCGTTGCTTCTGATTCTGCTGCCACGACCCCTTCAGAAGCCAGCATAGATCTGACTTTTCGCACATCCTCAGAAACTTTACAGACTTCTGCTCCTGATATTGAGGGGAGTTCTCAGCTGATTATTTCTGAGGGACCTAGGGGGACTCCACAGATCTTAATGAGGGAGGAGTTTCTTATTACGGTTATTGAGTGTCAAAGGGTCCAACCATCCCAGGATTTTTTATACAGACGTCCCACAGAAAAAGAAGCAGAAAACCAAGTATATCTTTCCTTCAGTTAAGGATCCCCAATGTGAATGACGGGATTTTACTCAGAGCTTGTTTAACGCTTTTATGGCTTTAAACCCTCCTCACGGGATCTTTGTGCCAGGTCTGTATTATGTGATCAAAACCTTAGGTTTTCTAATACCTAAAGGCCGATCACTAAACATCACACCCCCTAACTAAGTATACCAACTCCGAGATAGCTGTACATTGTAAAAAGGGCAGAAATATGCGTAACGGGCAAATGACTTGTTTCCCTGTGTGGAAATGGCCGTTCGGGATTTTCAGAGATCGATGTTTGGTGATCGACCTTTAGGTATTCGATAACCTAAGGTTTCGATCACATAATAGACCCTTTGTGCCTGTCCCTCTGTGGTCTTCCACTCCTCTTAAGAGACCTAGGAAATTGGATTTCTCTGGTGAGGATCAGGATTCAGGGGAAAAGTCATTAGCCTACTCTTCTCAGATTCCTTCCCCTTTGGAATAGGGTTAAGAGGAAGAGGATTCTATTAGTCCAGATTCCCCTTTAGAGGAACTGTCCTTGGGAATACTATTTCCCATATGATGGGATTGCTGTCAGGTTTCTGATATCCAGAAGAGATATTATGAGCACCTTCAGATGAAGTCTCCCAAGCCTTCTACCCTTCCACTAGTTTTGCCTGCCTTCCTGAATCCCTTTTCAGCAGATTCTGTATCTCCGAATTCTCACCCTCCAGCTCCTAGGAAACCCAACAGATTTTACAAGGTGCCTGATTATTGTGCATTTCTGTATAAATGCCCTTCTGCTGATCCTTCTGTGGTGTTTGTCTCCTGACAGACTCTTAAAGCTGTTAACATGTACCAGGTTACTTCCTTCAAATAAGGATGGTAGGGCCATGGAGAGGTTGGGCAAAAAGGTCTATACTGTTGCCACCCTGTCTTTTAGGACTTTTAATTACCAGACTCGTATGACCAGGTATGTCTTAGCCCTCCTTTCTCAAGGTTTACAGGTGATTCTGAGGGGAAGGCTTTGGCCCATTCCTTGTTGGGTTGTATTTAAGTTGCCCGCCACTCTATTAAGTGCAGTAATGATGCAACTGATGTTTCTTCCAGGGCTGCTGCATTTTCTTCTGCTGTTTGGCATTACACTTTGCTTTATCTTCAGGCTTTACTTGATGACATTAAGGCCAAATTATTGGCTGCTCCTTTGGATAATAAAATCTGTTTGGCACTGCCTTCTGAACTTTTTAAATCTCTCCCGATTAAGGGCAAAACCTTGCAGGAGTTGAAACATATCTCTGTTTTTCGGTTTCCCAAATTACTCTTCCAAATATGCTTTTGTTCAGAGACCATCTCACCCTTTGCTCAAGGGTAAAAAGGGTTCTAGACGTGTACCTCCTGCTAAGTCTACACAAACGCTTGTTTTTCAGAAACCACCTTTTCAGGACAAGCCCTGTTCCATTTAACAATTTGCTTCCCTTTTTCTTCGACCAGGTTCCCCTGTCCTTTCCATATTGGTTAAGGATCGCAACAGACTCTTGGGTTCTGTCCATTATCCGCCAAGGGTATTTTTTCATAGTTTGGAAATGTCTTCCTTCCTTTCTGGACATCCTTCAACCTCCTTGAGAACAGCTTCCTCTCTTCCCAGAGGATTTTTGTTCTTTTTTGACTCCGGACACCCCTGCCAAGGAAAGGAGGGTTTCTTTTATTCCAGAATGTTTCTGGTTCCCAGGAAGGAGGCCACCTAGAGACCAGTTCTGAACTTTTCTCAGCTCAACACCTTTCTCGAGGTCCCTTCCTTTTGGATGTAGTCTAGTCAAACGTTTTTGTCATCTTCTTCCCCAGACTTTTTGGTCTCTCTGGATCTCCAGGATGACCTACCTTCATATCTCTATCCTTCCCCTTTTCATGACATTTTTGAGTTTCTCAGTTTCTTCCTTATATTTTTAGTTCACTGCTTTGCTTTTTAGCCCCTCTAATTCCCAGAGGGTATTCACCAATTGCCTTGCTCCTGTCCTTGCTTTTTGCAGGATGAGAGAGGTTCATATCTTTCCTTATCTGGACAATTTGCTCATTCAGCCCTTGTCCCCCAAGAGGCTCTGCATTAGGATCTCTAGTTTACTATTTCCCTGCTGCAGAGTCTGAAACCTGTCTGGACTCCTTCTCTGGATCATGTTTTCCTTGGTTGCAGGATATAGACCATCCTTATGCGGGCATCTCTGCCTGCCACCAAGACCCTGCCTGTGATTGCATTTTTTCCAGTCTCTTTTTCCACTGGATTCAGACATGGCCAGGGACTCTCAGGGTTCTTGGGTTTATGGCTTCCACCATTTCCATGCTGCCTCTGGCCAGGCACCACATAGTTTCAGTGGTATCTCCAGTCAGTGTGGCTCTAACATTGCCACCCCTTGTACTTTTGGTACCATTACTTCGTGTCTCAAAGTCGAGCTTCACTGGTGGATTCATCAACTTTCTCTCAACCCGGCACTTCCTTTTCAACCTCTAGTTATGACTCAAGCTCTTTACAGATGCCTCAGACAGGGGGTGGGGAGCTTCCTTTGGCGCTCTCAAGGTTGGTCAGTCTACATCCACATCAAGGAGATGAGGGCTGTACTTTTCTCTGTGCTTTTCATATAATTTTTCACCCTGGCCCCTCAGTCTTCACACACAATACCACAGTGATGTGGTATGTCAACAAGCAAGGGGATGCAGCTGTCAAGTATCAACTGTCTCTTCAGGCTGTCCACATTCCCTCCGAGCACAATCTAGTGGCAGACTGAGTAGGTCCATCATGCCAGCTCACGAATGGCTGCTTCAGAGAGCTGGTTTCCTGGACATTGACCATCAGTAGGTACTCCTCACGTAGATCTTTTTGTCTCACCTCTAAGCACAACATCCTCTTTTCTGTTCCAAAGTCTTCTAGTTGTGAAAGTGGATGCCCTGTCTTTTCCTTGAAAGGGGATGTTTCTGTACTCTTTGCGCCCCCTTTCTCTGCTTCTGAGAGACTTGTACAAGATCAGGCAGAGTTCTCCCAAAATCTTGTTGGTGACTCCCTTTTGGCCCAGACAGCATTTTGTTCCTCCTTTTCTTTTGCACTTAGCCAGGGATAATTGCCACAGGTTACCTCACCTAGTAGATCTTCCCACAAGACAGGGGATCTCTGATCCATCCTCACCTGTCCAGTCTTCAAATGACACTGTGGATAATAGTTTTAATTTCTTTTTGACACCATTTTTCTGAGGACATGCTTCCTGTTTTGCAGGTGACCAGAAAGCCCATTACCGGAAATCTTTTTTGTCCAAATGAAAGAGATTTTCTGTCTGGTGCCTCTCTTGCCATCAGGATCATCTATCTGAGGAGGTTCCTCTGGTCCTTGTATGTGTGTGATCTGCTCCATGCGAGGTTGGCATATTCTTCTGTTAAAGCTCACCTATCAACAGTCTGTGCTCATCTGCCCTTGAATCCTTCTCTGGCTTCTCGAGTTGAGGGCATACAGTTTCATAAAGGCGTCCTTCATATTAGACCTAAGAAGCCTTTTCTACCTTCCAGGGGCCTCAGTTTAGTTCTTGAAAAATTAACTCTGGCTCCTTTTGGGCCTGCTGCTTTGGCTTCTTTACAACATTGTACTTGGAAGACTGTTTTTCTTTTGGCTCTTTCTTTGGCCAAGAGGGTTTCTGAACTTGAGGCTGCCATGGCTGTTTCCTTCTTTTAGTTTTTCACCGGACAGGACGTCTGTTCATACTAATCCTCCTGTTGTGCTCGAGATGGCCAGTGAGTTGTCCTTTAATCTGTTCCTTTGCTCTCCTTTTTTCTTTCTTAGCAGTCTGCTAGTGAGAAGGTTATTCACACCTTGGACTTGCGTGGACAGCTCAGATATCTGGATAAAATTAAAGTTATTTGCAAATCTGAGCAGCTGTTTGTTTCTTTTCATCCCATATCTTTGGGTTTAGCTGTTTCTAAGCAGACCATCTCTTCCTGGATATCTAAAGCCATTTCTTTTTGTTTTCCTTTCATGGCAAATGTCTTTCTTTTTCAGAAGACTCCCTCTGTCAGAGCTGTCACTTCCTCTGGTGCTTTTTCCAGGGGGCTGGATACCAATTACATTTATTTATTTATTTGCAGTTTGATTACCGGGGAAATCCACTGGGCTGAATTGACCCATTTTCAGTGGAGGCCCGGGGAGAAAAGCTCCAAGATGCATTATACAATTTAGATACAAGTGATAGTTAATATTAAAGATCTTATGTAGAATAGTTACTCAAAAATGCATTCAATATCCTGCATAGTTAACAAATTCATTAAGCTTGAAGGTAGGGATCACAATTTTATTTGAGGAAACAGATGTGGAAACAGTTTACATACAAACCTTTTAAGAAAATGTAAATATGCTTTACATACACACACATCAACAGTAGAATGCTGTTTACAAGGTTGGGCTGTGTGAGGGTAGCTGTAGGAGGTGAGAGCTTAGAGAGAAGCTATAGAAATTGTTGAGTGCTTAGGCTCATAGGAAGATAACTGTGAGAGTTGTAGAACTTGGGAACCAGAGCAAGAACCCCCTTGGATTAGGTTGGGTGAAGGCAGGTACATTTCCATTTAGTGGACAGGTGTTTGAATAGTTGGGTTTTGAAGTTTTCTGAGTTTGGTGTGGTTCTTAGTGTGGCAGGAAAGGAATTCCATTTTTTGCCTAGTGAGAAAGATAGGAGAAGTTGGCCAGCAGGACATTTAGGTTTATGGATAGTAATTAAGTTCTGATTTTGAGATCTGAGAGCTCTGTTGGGTGTATAAGGGGAAGGATGTTAGAGCGGGACATTTTGTTGGGTGAAATATGAGTCTGTGTGCAGTAAGTTAGTTGGAGATAGTCTAGGTAGTTTGGGAGTTCAAGCCATTTCAGGGATTGTAGGATTAGGCAGTGATGGGTGGTATTTTTAGATTTAGAGGCAAATTTAGAGATTTTGTTGCAGCGGTTTTCTAGTTTAGAGGTGATAGAGGAGGCCAGGTTGGTTAGGAGAGGTGCTCCTTTTAATAAGGATGGAAGAAAAGTTGAGGCCAGAGTTTGCCTGGTAGAGTTTGAGAGAAAGCGATTATTCCTATACACCATACCTAGCTTTTGGTAGGTTTTCTTAATATTTTGTTGAATATGAATATCAAACATCTACAGTAATGCAAAGTAGTTTGGCAGAGGGGACTACTTCTATAGGCGAGTTGGTTTGACTATAGACTTTGAAAGTTGTTTTTATCGTAGGAGAGGGTCTTTGTGGGAGGGAATAGTAGAATCTTTGATTTATTTGCATTGAGAGAAAGGTGGTTTTGGCGCATCCAGTTTTCAGTTGTTGAGAAGGCAGTTTGGGTTTTAGTCAGCAATTCAGAGAGGTTTGAGGCCGAGCAGACTAAGGTTGAATAGTCTGCGTATTGAATGATTTTAGCATCAGGAATAGCAGTGTGTGAAAGTTGTTAATGAAGATGTTAAAAAGCATTGGCCCAAGGATGGGTCCCTGTGGTACGCCAGTTGGGGTAGGAAGGAAGAGATGGAGTTCTTCCATTTGACTGCCTGTGATCTGTCTGATAGATAGCTGGAGAACCAGGATAAAGCATTATGTGAGAGATTAAGGTTTGAGAGATGACAGAGAAGGTGCTTGTGGGAAACCGTATCAAACGCTTTAGACAGAGTAAAACAGTAGAAACTAAGTGGCCTGAATCTCGGGCTTGATTGACAGTTTCTAGGAGAGAGAGTAAAGCGGTTATTTTGCTATGGCCTGGATGGAAGCCATGCTGGGTAGGAGTGAGAAGATTGTTTTGGGTCAGGAAAGGCACAAGGTGGAGGTGGATGCATTTTTCTAGGATTTTGGAGATTGGTGACAGCAAAGCAATGGGATGAAAGTTTGAGATGCTGGTATTTTTGTCTCCTTTATGAAGAGGAAGAATATAAGCTGAGTGCCAGAGTTTGGGGACGTATGATTCTTTTATGGATCGGTTGATAATGATGCTGATTGGGAGTGCAATGCCATCAGCAGCACATTTTAGGAAGGAATAGGGAATATTATCAGGAGCATTAGAGCAAGGTTTAAGTTTGGACAAAAGTTTTTTTTATAAAGTTCGTGGAGATGGGTTTGAGTTCAAACAGATGAGGTGAGTTAGAAGGGGGAGAGTGTAGAGCAGTTGGGTTATTATTGGGAAATGTCTTGGTGAGGGTAGTAATAGTGTCTATGAAAAATGAGTTAAATTCAGAGCCTAGTTCGAGATCATATTTACTTTGGTCAGGACAGGGATTATTCTTGAAGCCTGGATTGAGGAGGGAGTTTACTGAGTTCCAGAATTGTTTGGGGTTTTTATTGTTATTGGACTGAAGTTTGATATAGTAGGATTTTTTGTCTTTGGAGATTAGTCATTTTGCACGGTTGCAGAGCTGTTTATATTGGAGCAAGGTATTGTCCAGTTTATTGTTTTGGTAAAGCTTCCATAGTTTCTCTGTGGTGCATAATCTGTTTTGTCTCTTTGGGTAGCCAAGGAGCAGTTTTAGTTTTTATCCTTTTGTTTCTTAGTGGGGCTAGTGAGTTTAAAGTATCAAGGAAGACAGAGTTGAAGTATTCTATAGCCTTGTCAAGAGGAAGGATGTTTAGAATTTGCCAGTTCATTTGTTTGAAAGTATTTGAGAAAGTAGTTGGGTTGAAGCTACTGAGGTTACGAGTTTGAATGTACTGATGCTGGTGTGGGGAGGAACTAGTTGAGTGATGCATGAAGGCTGGGAGGTGGTTGCTAAAGGTATCGGGAATTGTGCCAGAATTGGTTATTTTATTTGGATCTGAGACTAGGATCCAATCTATAGTGGATCCGGGAAGGTTTATTTTGTTTGGTCGAGTGATTTAGAGGATTATTTGAGTGAAGTTATAGAGGTTAATGGATAGGGAGGGAGAAGGGCAATTGATTTTATTCCAGTCAATATTCACATCACCAAGGATACAAGTTTCATAGTTAATTTCAGTAGAGTCCCATAGGAGAATATTTTTGAGTGTAGAGATATTGTTACCAGGTGAGACATATAGGGCAGTGATGCAGATATTTTTATGTTTATTTAGTTTTAGAATTCCAGCAGTTAGTTCAGTGTTCTGGAGGTGAGGAATTGGAATTTGGAGGGGAATTAAGGTAAGAAGGTTGGAGTAGACTAGGGCAGTGCCTCCACCTTTTTTATTTAGTCTGTCATTTCTGAGACAATGAAATCCTGGGGCAGAATCTGAGTCTGAGATAAAGGGCTTGAGCCAGGTTTCAGAGATGGCTAAGATATCTGGTTGGTTATGGCTTAACCAAGCTTGAAATTGGTGTACTTTGTTGTTTAGACTTTGTGCATTAATTGTAAAAATCTTTAGGGTGCTGAGATAGGAGGAAGAGGGTAAGGGATGAGTGTTATTAATAGAGGATGTAGGACCAGGGTTAGGATGGATATCACCAGCTTGGACTAGGTTGTTGAAGGAGATATCCTTTAGCCATATTGGTCTGTCAGGCATGAATTTTGGTAGATTGTAGAATGGAGCAGGTGACAGTATCTTGACTTTAGAGGAGAAGAGTTTAGGGTGGGATAGGTGCAGAGGGTTGGGCTGAATGAGAGAAGAAGATGGAGTGGAAATGGGAGTAAGAGTGAGGGGGAAGGTGGGTTTGTATGGTAGTTGTCTTTCTTGGTGGTATTGGACAAGCATAGGTGGAATATGAGGTAACATAGTATAAGGGAAGTAGGAACAGAAAGAGGAGGCTGGGGGACTGAAGGGTATGATAACTTGAGGAGAGCATGTTGGAGCAAAGAGAGTGGTATGAGTGGTTAGGAAAATAGAGAAGGCTATGAAGAAGAAAGGGTTTAAAAAGTGATGGAGGTATTCTAGAAATTTAAAGAAAGAGGAGGGGACTATAATTATTGGGTGGAGTACAGATTGCAGGGTTTAAGAAGGATGGCTATAGGTGGGAGGAATAATGAGGGGGGAGCTGGTATTGGGTAATTAGGCTCAGAGGGTGGGGTAAGATAGGAGTAAAGCTAGGAGTACTGGGGGTGTTTGGGAATTGGGGGCAGGGTAGGGGAGCGGAGTGTGCCCATAGGGCGAACTGAGCAGGAAAGAACACTAGAGGCGAGTATGGCAGAAAAGGTATCAGCAAAGAGCAGACGTTCTTCGTGTTTCACTGTTGCAGTCATTACATTTGGGTAATCTGCTGGCAGGTTGCCCTCAATTCCAAAGTCTTGGGTCCTGCATCGGTTGCTGTCTCCTCTTCCATGACGTCAGGTCGTCAGGGTCAAGCATGCAGCTGACGCCATTTTCTTTAGTCTTTCTTGCCGCGCGGTGCCCGAAGCAGAAGCATTTCGCAAGTGCCGGTCGGCCGACTACTGAAATTTTCGAGTTTGAGTTTTAGAACCGAAGTCTTCACTAAAGCTAAGTACCCCATTGGGGAAACTTTTTTTCTTGCTCCATACCGATGTCAGAAAAAGTTAGTAATTGTATTACTTGTGGGAAGCAAATACCACATAAGGATTTCTATTTATACTGTATTCCTTGCCTAGGCCCTGATCACAACATGCCTGGCTGTCGGTTTTGTGCTAGATTTAACCAACGCACTGTTAAGCGTTGGTATATTTTTGCCTCAAAGTATTTTGGAAACCGATTTAATTACCCAGGAATGTCGTCTGATAGCAATCCGACTGCCGGAGTACATAAAAAACACAAAGAAAAGGACAGAGAAAGGCAGTCTAGATCCAAAACCAATGAAGCTTCTCCTAAGCCAGTCGCCGGTTCCCCAGTACTCAGTGAGGCGCTTTCGCAGTCCCTGATACCCACCACCTTCGAGTCGCAGGCCTCTACCAACACCCATGTGGAGTCCGGCATGCCGCAAGATACTCAAGGTATTGGACCGACGGATGTATCTCCCTCGGATGGGTCTGGAGCCGCTGAGCAGGCACCGGCTTCTGAGGGTGTATTCAGACCTCAACATTTGTATATCAAATCGATGACTGCTGCAAAACCAAAGACAAAAGCAACTTCTAAAACTAAAAGACCGACGCATGAGCCACGTGCACAGGCCTCTATGCCTAAAAAACAGATGATCAAAATGGCTGAAGACCTCATTACCTTGATCAGGGTTACCCATCCCCCTCCAGATAAGAGGCCTAGGCAATACACTGATTATGAATCTTCAGATCAGGTTTCTATTTCTTCTGATTCCTCTTCTGATCAGGAATTATCTATATCTCCCTATGAGGATTCTGATGCAGAGGAGTCTATACCATCTGCTTCTCCTTCTGAGGATTATTCATTTGGGGAAACCTTGCATACTTTGAGGGAGCATTTTCACTGGGAGAGTCAAGATTTCTCAATCAAAAAAGAGGCTCAGGGATTTCCTTCTCCTCCCTCAGCACAGGCCTTTAGCCATTCCCCCTGTTTTAGACATTGTGGATGATGTGTTTTCGGAATTGAGCTTGACTTGACTCCTTACCTCCGGCTCCCAGTAAGCCTGACGTATATTACAGGGTCCCTGACTCGCATAAATGTTAATTTAGAAACCCTGCTGCTGATCCTGAACCTATTTCACAGGGTCCAAAGGGAGTTAAGGCCTCAACAGCAAAAAATCCTACCCCCCTCTGACAGAGATTCAAGGGCACTGGACAGATGGGGAAAAAAGGTTTATACATCAGCATCCTTGGCAATCGGAGCCTTAAACTGTCAATTTCATATGCTTAAGTATCAACAACATGTTATGGGATTGCTGAAACAGAAAATTATGTTGATTTCAGAATGTGCAGAAAATAAAGAATTGCAGGAATTATTGCATGCAGCTGAACAGGTTGGAAAGCATACTTTGCAATGTGGTTTTGACTCCTTAGAGGCCTCCTGCAGGGCTGTAGTTACTGGATCTGTGATTAGGAGGCATGCCTGGCAAAGGAACAAAATTTGCTTGATCATGTTGAAGCTAAATTGCTGGATGCACCTTTACAGCATGATACTCTGTTTGGTATTAAGGCAGAAGAGGTTTTAAAGAAAATTGAAGACAAAGCTAAGTCTATGCAAACTGTTAAAGACTTCTTACAAGTGTAGCCACTAAGATTCAGTAGACACTGGCCTACAAAAATTGGTCCTTTCCTGTGTCAGACAGAGCTCAAAGGGGCAAATCCAGATGCCCTAAGGGTTCCAGATACCAGGCGCAAGATTCATACAGGTCAAAGCAGTGGGGCGCTTCCACCTCCAAATCTGGAGGAGATAAAGCGCAAACCTACAGAAAACAGTCCCAGTGACTTCCCTCTGCCTACACCAAGCACTTATCTTTTGGCAGCACCCTTAGGGGGAAAATAAACACTTTTTGCACATAATTGGCAATTAACCCCAGGACAAGTGGGTACTAAACATAGTATCACAGGGACACAGATTCCATTTCCACACTCTGCCAATGGCAAACTGTTGGCCAGATCTACCCAAAAATGAATGGGCAGAGGCACAGAAACAGGTTATGCCCCTCATGAATATGGGAGCCATTCAGTCAGTACCAGAACAGGAAAAAGGACAAGGTTTTTACTCGACTGTTCTTGATACCCAGAAAGGACTAGGCCTGGCGGCCAATACTGGATTTATCAATTTTGAGCACATACCTGGACATTCCAAAATTCAAAATGCTGGCTTTGCAGCAGCTTCTGCCCATGCTGGGCAAGAATGCTTGGCTGGTGACATTAGACCTAAAAGAGGCATACCTGCATGTCCCAATAAGACAGTCGTGCAGAAGATACCTCAGATTCAAGGCTGGCTTAATGCATTACCAATTCTCTGCACTACCCTTTGGCTTATCTACTGTGCTCAGGGTCTTCACAAAGTGCCTGGCACCAGTAATTGCATTTTGCAGACAAAAAAGTATACAAATATATCCTTACTTGGACGACTGCCTCATTCAAGCAGAGAGCAAGGACATTCTTCTTCAACACCTGGCATTTGTGAAAAGGCTTCTAACATGCCTAGGATACACAATAAACGAAAAGAAATCACAACTGGTACCCTCTCAAAAGATAACATTCCTGGGTGCAAGCTTAAATACAACTGCCCAGATGGCTTACCTCCCAATAGACAAGCAAAAAGGCAAGTACTACTTACTTCAAACTGATGGCGACAAAAACCCAGTTATCTGCAAGACAAATGCTGCAGGCTTTGGTCTTCATGGCATCCTGCATCCTACTGATTCCATATGCATGACCGCATATGAGGAAACTTAAATGGTACCTAAAAAGTTTATGGAGTCGACATTCTCAGAGTCTGGAAACCATCATTCCTCTCATACCCTGCCTGCAACAGGAGTTTCTATGGTGGGCAAAGGCATGTCACCAAAACATGGGATGGGCCTTCACTCTACCCCCTGCCAGCCAAACCTTAACAACAGACTCGTCAGATTATGCCTTGGGGGGGGGGGGGGGCACATGGCAGGCAGATGCATTCAGGGCATATGGACTCCAAAACAAATGCATCTACATATCAACCAGAAAGATGCTAGCTGCTCAAAATGCCCCAACAGCCTTCAAGGACTTCATCCAGGACAACTACTGAAAAACACAGACAACACCACGGTCATGTGGTATATAAACAAGCAAGGGGGCACACACTCCGACCCCCTTTGCAGATTAGCCATGGCACTGTGGGACACAGCTTTGACCTACCAAATACATCTCCAAGCTCAATTCCTGCCAGGAAAGCAAAATACTCTGGCAGACGATTTAAGCAGAAACCTTATGGACTCTCACGAGTGGAAACTAAATCCACAAGTCTTCAGCATGAAAACAGAGAAATGGGGGAGCCCAGACATGGATCTATTTGCCTCTCCTCAAAATTATCAATTGAACAGATTCTGCACAAGGACTTATCACAGACAAGCATGGAAAGTGGACGCCCTATCCTTCAGTTAGAAAAACCTATCAGTTTACA